>NW_024871331.1:0-487200 GCF_019054845.1 Dipodomys spectabilis
CTGTTAGCAGGAAGAACTCGAGAGTAACACTGTATTTGAAGCACAGCAAACAGTTTCAAAAGCCAGGCCAGGTGCAGAGAACTAGGCCTGCAGGATTAGGAGGCCGAATGTACACACTCAACAGGGAAGTGAGCTGCAAAACCACTTCATTCATTCCAGGCACAGCCAGCAATGGGAGAAACCTGAAACATTTGTTAGAGTTACAGCAGGGCCAGGCTTCTCTCAGTCTCTTCAAACGATGACTAATTAAATTTCCTCCCTCAGGTGAAGGGAGCCTCAGGCTATCTTTAGGTTACCTATAGAGAGCCAGTTTAGTGGGGAAGAGGAGAGGAACAGAATTGAAAACCCTGCTCTCTGGTCTTAAGGTGTGGGTTTTTGACTCTCCATTTTTCAGGTTTGAAGGTCCTTCTATCTCTGCCAGTCCATTCTCCTTACTACATTCTCCACATCATTAATGCAAACCCACAGTCCAAGGAGGAGCAGGGCCATTTCTCTTCTGTCTCCAAGCATCTGAGTTAGAACCTGGCTCTGCCCTCTTGACTCTGGGGCTCTTGGCTGCCTGAGAAGTGGGACAGAGACAGTCATCCTGATCTGCGTTTGTGTGAAGGTGATTCTGGAGTCCTGGAACACTGCAGAAAGACTCGTGACTGGGAAGTGGTCCCTTCTTTCCTTCTGATGTCAAAAACAGATTCATCTATCAGCTTTCTTCCTTATTTCTTTCCTTCCTTCCTTCCTTCCTTCCTTCCTTCCTTCCTTCCTTCCTTCCTTCTTTCTTTCTTTCTTTCTTTCTTTCTTTCTTTTTTCTTTCTTTCTTTTTTCTTTCTTTCCTTCTTTCTTTCTTTCTTTCTTTCTTTCTTTCTTTCTTTCTTTCTTTCTTTCTTTCTTCCTTCCTTCCTTCCTTCCTTCCTTCCTTCCTTCCTTCCTTTCTTCCTTCCTTCCTTCCTTCCTTTCTTCCTTCTTCTTTCTTTCTTTCTTTCTTTCTTTTCTTTCTTTCTTTCTTTCTTCTTTCTTTCTTTCTTTCTTTCTTTCTTTCTTTCTTTCTTTCTTTCTTTCTTTCTTTCTTTCTTTCTTTCCTTCTTTCCTTCTTTCTCTCTCTCTCTCCCCTCTCTCTCTCTTTCTCTTTTTTTCTTTCTATCTATCTACCTACCTTCCTGACTAGGTACCTATCTCTTTGCCAGTTGTTGGGTTGAACTCAAGGCCTGGGCACTGTCTCTAGCACTCTGCTACTTGAGCCACAGCACATATTCTGGCTTTGTCTGTGTATGGGTGCCTGAAGAATCGAACCCAGGCCTTCTTGCATGCTAGGCAAGCACTCTCGTTAATCCATATTCCTAGCCCCTTCATTTTTTCCAAATGGTAGTTTTTGCATAAGTATGCTACCATTTTATGTTCTCAAGTTTAATTTTCTGAATACCGGTTACTTCCAAGAGACCTGATCTTCTCTTCCCCTGCCTGATTTGTGATTGTTCCTGCATTGCCCTCATGATAAAATGTAAATAAGGGCTGCTGAAAGCTTCAGTGTGCATCATATAAAGACACAGGCCTAGAACCCTGGAAGAGAAAAGCAATGGGCCTGAAATGAAGAGAATGATGCAGTATGCACAATTAGCATATCTGAAAAATAAACCAGTAAATAAAAGCAGAGTTTGCACTATGGGGGAGGTAATTTACATACACACATAAGTAGGTAGGGCACTGATACATAAACTTGGCCTTCTCTTTTTGAATTTTTTTGTGGCCATCCCAGGGCTTAAACTCAGGGGCCGATGTGTTCCTGAGCTGCTTTGCTCAAGGCTGAGGCTCTACCACCACCACAGCTCCATTCCCGCCAGCTGGTAGTTAATTGGACATAAGCAATTCCCAGGCTTTCCTGACTGTCTGGATTGTATCTCCTGCTCAGTTTTCTCTCTCAAAGCTGGAGCTCTACCCTCTGGGCCAGTGCTCTACTTCTGGTTCTCTGGTGGTTTATTGGAGAAAATAGTCTCAGAAACTCTCCTGCTCAGCTGACTTGAAGGGCTTTCTCCTGAGGAGACTTCAAGTGGTTTCCTCAGGGATTCACCAAGGAGCCTCTCCACACAAACCCTTAGTCTAAATTTCGAGGAGTACTAGAGAAAAATGAAAATATTGTTATACCGCAGTCGCAGGACCCCCACCAAAAAGACCACCAAGAGTCAGACTTTACAGCTGTTGTAAGGTTTTATTTAAACGTGCTGCATCTCAGGCCTTGTCCTACACTCCTACACAGTAGCACCTAGGAGGAGCGCCCCAAGGTAAAGATTTACAGGGTATATAAAGTCACACAACCAACCAGGTGTTTGTAGTACCACCATGTGTTGCTCTGCTAGAAATAAGCAACAAGTGGTCAATGCCTCAAAACTTTAACCCTTCATTCCCCCCCTTGACTTATGGTCCTGGAACATAATCTTGTGGGTCCAGCCTTAAACTGAACTCCAACAGCTCTTGATCTTGAACGGGTTAGCCATATTATTAAACAACTATACCAATAACAATCAGTTCATTTTTCTTTTCTTGAGGTGTATGCAGACTGGTTGGGTAAGATGCTTGGAGACTTCCCCTGTTTCCCTATGCTTGTCCAGGGCAAAGGGGTCAGCCAGTCTGGCGTGGGAGCAGTGGATCCAAGCAGCAATGCCACAGTAGCAGCAAGGCTACACACCAGTAGCACCATGTAAGGGTGGAACCATGTAAGGTCCCTTCCACAATGGTTCCAGAGATCTCAGGTTTTGCCTTCGAACAAACACCCAGTGCCCTGGTGTAAGCAAATGGGGGTAGGAATAGAAGCAGAATCATATAGTGCTCTAAGCTGGGGCCACATCCTCTTATGCCCCAGCTGTAAATAGACAAGCTTACACAGAAATTCAATATCATCCAAATCAGCAAGCAATTCAGTCTGAAGGATAGGGATAATGGGTTGAAGGTGTCCATACATTATTTCAAAAGGAGTAAAGCCAAGCTGATAGGGTGAATTTCCTACTCTAAACAGGGTAAAAGGAAGCAGCGATACCCAGTCTGCGCCAGTCTCAAAGGCCAATTTAGTTAAGGTCACTTTTAGAGTCTGATTCATTCTTTCTACCTGCCCTGAACTCTGGGGTCTATAAGCACAGTGCAATTTCCAATCCATCCCCAGTGCCGCGGCTATTCCCTGACTTACTTTTGGGACGAAGGCTGGTTCATTGTCTTACCAGATGGTGGATGGGAAGCCATACCTTGGTAGGATTTCTTCCAGGATCTTCTTAGATATGATGTGCCCAGTCTCATGCTTTGTTGGGTAGGCTTTAACCCATCCTGAAAAGGTGTCTACAAAAACTAGCAAATATTTATATCAAATTTTCCAGTTTTAATTTCTGTGAAGTCTACTTCCCAATACACACCTGGCCTATCTTCATGGAGGCGAGCTCCTTTTGTAACCAGTTGATTAGGGGCATTGGTAAGCTGACAGGCTTTAAAATTTTTAACAATGTCCTCAATGAGTTGATTTCCTTGCCTGATTTTTACCTCTGAGTGTAGGAACAAGTCCTCCATTCTTTGGGTTCCCATGTGAGAGACCCGATGGATTCTCATAAGAATCCTCTTGCCCAATCTTTGTGGCAAGATAAGTTTTCTCTCACCAGTTTTCCACCAGTCTTTATTTCTTTCTCTGTTTGGGGGTTTATAGGCCATTGAATTTTTCTTTATCCACTCCAAGTCTTCTAGGGAGTACTGAGGCTCAGGAGGCAAAGCTTGGGGCCCTGGGTCTACTTCTGCTTTGGGCTGGAGATCCACCTCCTTAGCTGCCTGATCGGCCAAGTTATTTCCTTTGGTTATTGAATCAGTTACCTTTCGATGGCCAGGACAGTAGATAATGGCAATATTTGCTGGTTCCCATAAGGCACGGATGAGACTTAAAATTTCTTGTTCGTTTTTAATAGCCTTTCCCTCGGCTGTCAACACCCCCTCTCTTGGTAAATGGCTCCATGGACATATACAGTGGCAAATGCATACCGATTGTCCATGTAAATGTTTAGTCTCTTCCCTTTTCCCATCTGTAGGGCTTTTGTTAGTGCCACTAGTTCTTCTCTTTGTGCAGACATTCCCTGGAGGAGTTCTTCTGCCCACACTATCTCAGTGTCTGTGGTAACTGCTCCACCAGCGTACCTTTTTCCATCTCAAATGAAACTGCTGCCGTCTGTGAACCAGGTATGCTCGGTGTGCGATAGTGGTGAGTCCAACAAGTCTGGCCTCTTTTCTTTGGCCTGGTCACTCTTTTCACACTCAATTTCACATTCTCTGTCCTTCCTTTCCTGTCTTTGGTACTCTCTCTCTCTTATTGTAAACCTTTTCCGCTGTTGCTACTAGATCCCTAATAGACTTTTCACCAAGTCTGTCTAGAGCCTGCAACTTCTGCTTTATGTCTGGTGCAGCTTGATTTATATAGGCAAACATAATCATCTGAGCCGACTCCTGGGTCTCAAGATCATATGGGTATATTGACTAAAAGCTTCCCTGAGCTGCTCAAGATATGCTGCGGGACTTTCACTTCCTCCCTGTATAACATCATAAACTTTGGCCATATTAGTAGGTTGGCAAGTCTCTTCCTTGAGACCTGCCAACAGAGCCTGATGATAGACGAAGTGTCGCTCCCTACTTTCAACTGTATTGTAGTCCCATGTTGGTCAGATCTCAGGAAAATAGACAGTGATCAGGGCAGGATCCGTAATAGGTGCTCTTTTGGGGCCAGGGATATGTTTCCGGGCTGCTTCTTGTATACAGTCTCTCTCTTCGGTGGTAAAAATGACCTGTAAAAGTGGACTAAAATCATCCCAAGTGGGGTGATGAGTAAAGAGAACAAATTCAAGCAAACGAATTAAATCCTGGGGTTTCTCAGAAAAGGGGGCATTTTGGGTGTGCCAATTGTATAGATCATTGGTAGAAAATGGCCAATATTAGAGTTGCTGTTGACCATCCACATCCACAGGACCTATGGAGCATAAGGGAAAAACAGCTGCATTAGAAGGGGGATTGATCCCACGGCATCTTCGAGTGACTGGCTCCTCAGAAACGTTAAGGGCAGGTGCCGAGTGTTCTATAGCTCCCTCCTCCTCTTGATCATTCTCAGGTTCTGCAAAAGGAACCTGGAAAGGAGAGTATGGGGGAGGAAAAATTTCTTCTTTCAAGTTATCTCCCTGAAAACCCAGGGGGTACCTTTTCTTTCCCTGTGTCTCAGTTTCTTTTTGTAAGTCTAGGGGGCTAAATGGAGTGGTGCCTATGGTTTCCAGTCCTGTCAGACATACAGTCCAAAAAACAATAAACAGTATAAACAAAACACATGCAGGCCTGACAGTTACAAAAAAAAGCTTACAAAGTGGAGATCTCCCAAATTGGTCCAC
The DNA here is from genome assembly GCF_019054845.1 of Dipodomys spectabilis. Lineage (NCBI taxonomy): Eukaryota > Metazoa > Chordata > Mammalia > Rodentia > Heteromyidae > Dipodomys > Dipodomys spectabilis. The sequence continues at coordinate 5,385 of NW_024871331.1, forward strand.
TGACTACTGTCATGGTGGCTCCACACCCACACCACACAGCAGAAGGAGCAGAGCCACAGTGGGCGAGTTGGGCCTCTCTTAGGAGGCCCTCTTGGTCAGTTCTGGCCCAACACTGAACCAACCTCCGCTGCCCCACAATTCACACGGTGGTGTTCCAAGGGCCACCCCCCCCCTGCCCCACACAGCGGGGTTCCAAGGACCCCTGACCCACATGGCAGGGTTCCAAGGACCCCTGCCCCACAAGAGGATCTTGGACATCTCTTAGTTCCTCCAGGGTTGTGGTGAAAGGGCACCTGCTTCAACAACCCTTTACAAATCAGAGTGGCCATCCTCACAAAGGAAAATGAAAGTAAAACTGACAAATGACAGGACAAGACAAATTAATAAAGACAGCGCTGTTTTACCTTTGGAGTCTGAGATCTCGGAGGTCTTTGGGGGGATCCCGGACAAGCCCCCACTATTATGTTATACCCAGGTGGCAGGATCCCCACCAAGAAGACCATCGAGAGTCAGACTTTACAGCTGTTTTAAGGTTTTATTTAAATGGGCAGCAGCTCGGGTCTCATCCTACACTCCAACACAGTGGAGCCTAGGAGGAGAACCCCGAGCTAAAGATTTGCAGGGTTTATAAAGGCACACAACCAACCAGGTGTTTGGATTACCACCATATGTTGCTCTGCTAGAAACAAGGAACAAGCGGTCACTGCCTCAAAACTTTAACCCTTCACATGAAGAGGCTACTAGTCTGTTCTAGACACTTAAGGTTGGAGACACAAAGCACTCATAATTATTAGATTACTTTATAGGCTAAAGGAGCAATGCAGACTGTATGAGGATTGCTCCAGCTTTCGGTCCTCATATCCTGAGACAGTAAATTCACAGCAGCTCAATGCTAAGTAACAGAACTGGCATGTACTGTGGATATTTGCTCCCAAATCCTGTGACACTCATTTCTCACTTTTGGCCTCGAACCTGTGACCAGAGGGGAAGATGAGGAGGGAAAATCCTTCTCAGGGAAAGCAGCTGTAAAGAACATTGGGTAGTTTACTTATAAATTAAAACCTTGGGAATGACCATTAAGAAGTCAGATTGTCCAGATTAAAAAATGAAGAAGAGAAGAAAAAAGGTTCCAGTGGCTGCTGTCTGTAATCCTAGGTCCTCAGGAGGCTGAGATGTAGAGAAACTTAGTTTGAATCCAACCAGTGTAGGAAAATCCATAACACAGTTATTTCTAAGAGATCACAGAAATACCCAGAAGTGGGGCTGTGACTCAAGCTTATTGCATTACCCTTGAGCAAGAGGAGCTCAGGGACCGTGTATAGGCTCATACTTCTACCCTAGGACCTGTCCCCTCAAAAAGAGCCTGTCTTTATCTCTGTATTGTATTCTTATAGGTGAAAATCCAGAGTAGCTAAGATGAATCGCACCAACCTAGGAAATTTGTATTCAGTACAATGAGTTCATAACAGACTTCTTTCAAGATAGTGCATGTTCCAGGGCTCCCTTCACTGTTCACATTGTAACTTAAGGGTTTCTCTGCATCACAGGCCTGCTGGAGGAAGACTATCTCATTGTCTGGACAGACACAAAAAAGCCCTCACTCCTGTACAGCTGGGTAACAAACAACTCCATCAGGGCCAGTTAGTGAGTCTGAGTGTGGGCGGGCTCTGAAGGTCACAAAAAATAATTCTTCTTTATACCCTTAGCTATCTCTCTCCCCAGTGCTCTGTTTTAACAGGAGACTTTCATTTGTGCCCCCTCCCATGGCAGGCCAAGTTCTGTGCACTTATCCTGCCTTTGTGAGACTATAGTATGGTGATCAGTTACAGTGCTCAATATAATTCAGTTGTCTGCTGAAGGGCAGACAACTAGGGCACTGAACATAATGACACGATTCATTGCAGGCAATGTTGGGCCTATGATGCCTCTCCTATGTTTCCAGAAGCTTGGGAAATCCAAGCACATGTTGGATATCACAAATCTTCCTGTCATGTAGGACTGGTGAAGCTCATCATGTTTTGAAACCTTTGACTTCTCCTAGTTGGCCCCTGGGTGGCTAGGTTTTGGGATTGAACACAGGGCTGGGTGCTGACCATGAGCTCAGTGCAGAAGCCCAGTACTTTACCATTTTGTGTAACAACATCACATCTGGTCTGTGATGTATGTGTGTGTGTATGTGTGCACACCACGTTGTGTGTGTGCACGGGTGTGAGTGTGCATGCACACATATACATGAATCTTGAAGCTTGACCTCCTGATCTGAGCACTATACCTCTTGTATAATGATATCCCTCTCCCACTCGAGCCACAGAGCCACTTCAGGCTTTGTCCTAGTAATGTGGTCCTGAGAAATGAAGCCCACGATTTCATATATGAAAAGCATTCTACCACTAAGGCACACTCCCAGCCCTCTACTTCAGCTTTGTTAGTTTATTTCTGTCTTTTTTTTATTGTTGTTGTTGTCGATTAAAGGAGTTGAAGTCTTGGCCTTGGTGCTGTCCCTGACCTCTTCAGCTCAATTCTTGTGTTCTACCCCTTGAGTCATAGAGTTTCTTCCGGTTTTCTGGTGGTTCATTGGAGCTAAGTTTCTCAAGGACTTTCCTGCTTAGGCTAGCTTTGAACTATGATCCTCAGATCTCATCCTCCTGAGTAGGTAGGATAACCGACATGACCTCAAGCACCCAGCTTCCCCTTCAGGTTCTTAGTAGTGAATTGGAGATAATAGTCTCATGGTACCTTTTGTGTGTGAGATAGTTTGGAACCCAGACCTTTAGAACTCAGCTTCCCAAGAAGGCAGGATGACAGACTTCAGCTACTGACCCCTTGGCCATGGCCTCTGCTGCAAGGGGGTCCATGGATCCACGTGGTGGAGTGCTAGCCATGAGCCCAAGAGGTAAGGGTCAGTGCCTCAGCCCCAAGTTCAAGGTTCATGACCAAGAAAAAACCAAACCAAGCCATTGTCTGCTGTAGACAACTCACGAGTCTTCAGTAATACATAATTTTGTCCCTGACATGGGGACCTATTTGAGCCTCAATATTCTTGTCTGTATAATTATCTGTTATGGGGCTCTTACATAGAAAAGATGTAAGAATGCACCCGGTTAAGGACATAGCACATGGCACTCTTTGTACCACTCAGCACACAACATCCTGTGAAAGACTCAGCACCCAGCACCCAATGCAGGACTCAGCACACTGCATCCTGTGAAAGACTCAGCACATAGCACCCTGTGCAGGACTCAGAACAGGGCAACCTATGGAGGACTCAGCACATAGCTCCATTCCACAAGCTGTCATTAGAATTATGGTGCTTTCATCAGTATCACCATTCTTTGAGGAAAATTTACAAACCATACAAGTTCACATCTAATGGTTTAGAGGGGTGTTTTTCTGGGGTGTTAGCCATGGGGCTTGAACTCAAAGCTCTACCACTTGGAGCCACATTTTGAGGTGTCTCTCAGACTTCCTGCCAGGACTGGGTTTTGAAGTCCCTGAGCAGCTAGGGTGACAGGCATAAGCCAGGAAGACCTGGGTAACTCGTGGAGCTGGGTTGAAGCGGTTTACATGTGGCTAAGTCAGGTTAGGTGGCAGCTGTCAGCACCAGACTCCTAGATTGCTCTGTAATGAGCAATAAGTGTAGGATATGCACTAAGTTTAATTAATATTTTATTAAGCAGTTAGAATATCCTACCTTTTTTTGGCATCAGACCTGTGGCTTGAGTAAGAGCTTAGACACTGTCCCTAAACGTTTGTGCTCAAGGCTAGCACTCAATTGATTGAAAGACAGCAGAACTTCTGAATTTTCTGTTTTGTGGCACTGAGGAATCAAACCCAGGGCTTTGTGCTTACTATGAGAGCACTCAACCCTCGAGCCTCTGGAGGGAACGAGGTGTAAATAGAGATTGCTATATATAAATATTATATACAGAAAAAGAGAATTCTGCATATTATTAAATTATAGATAATATTGCTACCAATTCTTAGGTATTAAATTATGTCTCCATTTAATGATGTGTCCCAGTTAACAATTAATAAAGCATTAATTAATAATTACTCAATATCCTATAATTGTTTATCATATATGTACATATATCCATACATATAATTAGATATTTCATAGAATGAGACCAATGTCTATATATTATTAGTTATTTAATTATGACTCCATGTAATTTTTATTCTGTTCATGCTTAATAAAATACTAAACTTAGTGCACATCCTACACTTATTGCGTCTAATTTTATCCTAGAATGATTCACTAATAATTCAATCTGTTTATCATTTACTGTAGTGGCAATTCTTCTACCGATGATGTTTTTTAACTTTATTACATCATATTACATAGCATATAGATTAATATCCAAATTATATATCCTACCTGACACCGAACACTTTCACAGAAAAGGAAAACATGTGTTATGTTCGGCTTCTCATTACAAGATTACATTTTTGGGAGTGCTTAGATCTACACTCAGGGCAAAGAAGTCTCAGTTCATGAATGGGTGACTGCCATATAGGCTACATTCGTACCAATTCTTGGGTATTTATTATGCCTCCATGTAATTAATATTACTGTTTTCATCCTTAATGAATTATTAATTATATCGACCACTGTCCCGAAACTATTGTGTCCATGTAATTAATAGTATTTTTTAATGTGTCAAAAATATTCATTAAAATCCATCAGCCTCCTAAAATCCCTCTCTAATTTTATGCTAGTATCATTCAGGAACAAGTAATTCAACCTTGACATTCATATCTTTCCATCGGTATTCCTATGAATAGGAACGAGACTCTTAGGATCTCCCTCCATTGGTTGGGGTCAGGACCCGACTGCCAGCCATTTCTGAGAACCTGTGATCAAGCAATATTAGTGGCGGACAGATAGATAGATAGATAGATAGATAGATAGATAGATAGATAGATAGATAGATAGATAGATAGATAGATAGATAGATAGATAGATAGATAGATAAATGTGTAGTTTGCTATGTATATGAGAGAGAGAATGTGAGGATATTAAATTACATATACTATGAATTATTAGTTATTAAATTATGCCTCCTTCTAATGAAATGAATATCATGGTTGAATACTTATTAAAGCGTTAATGTAAAAGTAGTCAGTATTCCTTAATTTGGAGAATCATACCATGGTGCTAGAATGGAAGACAGTATCCAATACTTTTTGTGTGGCATTCTATAAGGGAATCATGAACTAACTGCAAATTTAATTGTTACTTTTATAACATTCCATTAGGCATTCCCATGGATAGGAATGATTTTCTCAAGATCTCCTTCCATTTATAGGTGGCAGTCCAGGCACTTCAACTCCAGGCCTGGGTATTTTACTTCAAAATGCAAACCATTGGAATGACACTGTGAAGATTTCAGACTGTCAGGATGAAAGAAAAGAATGAGAAGAAAAGAAAGCCAAGTGTCAGTAGATCCTACCTGTAATCCTAGCTCTTCAGGAGGCTGAGAGGTAGAGAATACCAGTTTGAATTCAGCCAGGACAGGAAATTCCACCACACTCTTATTTCTGAGGGATTACAGGAATAAAAAATTCCCATGAATGGGGCTATGACTCAAGGGCAGAGTGCTACCCTTGAGCAAAAGGAGCTCAGGAACATTGCCTATGCTCTTAGTAAAACACCCAGACCTGGCAAAAAAAAAAAAGCCAGTAACAACATGTCTCCCCATGTATGTATGAATGTATTTCTATTGGTGAAGGTCTAGAGTTCCTACGATGAAAGGTATCCAGCTAGGAAATTTGCTTTGAATAGAATGATTTCATAGAACAGAGAGAGTTTTCAAGACAGTGCATCTTCCGGGGCTCCTCTTGCTGTTCCCATTGTAGGCTGAGGTTTTCTCCACATTGGGGACTCCTGGAAGAAGTCTTCCTCATTGTTGGAACATGCTTCACTCCTGTACAGCTGAGTGATTAAAAAAACTCCTTCTAGGCCAATTAGTGAGTAGTGTGGGTGGGCTCTGAAGTCCAGGAGAAAAAGGCCTCTGTGTACCTCAAGCTATTTCTCTGCCGAGAGCTCTGTTGTGACAGGAAGATTTCATTTGTGAACCTCCCATGCCCAAGTTCCCTGTACTTATCCTGTCTTTGTTAGACTATGTTTCAGTGTTGAAATAACCTGCTACAATTAATTCAAGGGTCCTTCTGGCAGACAACTAGCAAGCTGAACCTAATGAAATGATTCATTATTGGCAATGATGCCTCCTTGGGTTTCCAGAAACTTGCTAAATCATAGCACATGTGTATTATCACTATGCTGCCTGTCATCTAGGGCTTGTGAAACTCATCAGATTTTGAAACTTTGACCTATCTTAGTTGGGCCCTGGGTGGCTGTGTTTCAGAGTTGAACACAGGACGTGGGTACTGACCATGAGCTCAGAGCAGAAGCTCAGTTCTTTATCATTTGGTGCCAGCGCTTCACTTCTGGTATTGGTGTGTGTATGCATGTTCATATTCATATACTTGTCCTGGAGCTTCAACTCAGGACCTGAACACTGCACCTGAGTTTCCCCTGTACAAGGATAGCACTCTACCACTTGAGGCACACAGCCACTTCAGGCTTTTTTCTAGAGATGTAGTACTAAGAAATCAAACCCAGGGATTCATACATGCAACGCACTCTACTCCTAAGACACATTCCCAGCACTCTACTTCAGGTTTCTTTCTTTCTTTTGTTGGAAGTTGGAGGAATTTAAGTCTAGGCCTGGGTGCTGTCCTTGAGCTCTTTAGCTGAAGCCAATCACTCTACCACTTGAAAAACAGCACCCCTTGAGGTTTTGGGTGGGTCACTGGAGAGAAGCGTCTCAAGGAATTTCTTGCCCAGGCTGGCTTTGGACCATGATCCTCAGCTCTCAGCGTCCTGAATACCTAGAATGACAGACACGAGTCAGCAGCGACTAATTTCCACTTCAAGTTTCTAAATGGTGAATAGGAGATAATAGTCTCATGGGACCTTTTTTCTGGGATAGTTTTGAAGCCAGATCGTCAGATCTCAGCTTCCTGAGTAGGCAGGATGACAGACCTCAGCTACTACACGTCTAAATTGTAACACTCTGTTGCAAGGGGGTCCTTGGCTCCACGTGGTAGGGCACTACCCATGATCCCCACTGATAAGTGTCACTGGCTAGGCCCTGAATTCAAGGTTCATGATCAAGAAACATAAACCAAAACAATTGTCTGCAGGAGACAACTCACTATAGTGAGGTACATACATAATTTTGGCCCTGACATGAAGACATATCTGAGCCACAAATTTCTCATCTGCACAATCATCTTACTTGTGGAGATCTTACAAGAACCAGATGAAAAAAATGAAAAAATGTACCCCATGAAGGACTCAGCACACAACAACTCATGCAAGACTTATCACATAGCTGTAACACACATAATATCATTAGAATTAGGGTGCTTTCATCAGTATCACCATTCTTTCAGAAACAAACCACAAACAGTCCAAATTTAGATTTTAGAGGAGTGAGGTTTTTTTGGGGGGGAAGGAAGTCAGCCACGGGGATTGCACTGAAATGTTGGGGGTACTGTCCTAAGGTCTTTTGATCAGGCTAGAACTCTACCACTTTAAGCCACAGCTCAGAGTTTCACAGACTTCCTGCCAGGGCTGGGTTTTAAACCCACCAGTGTCAGATCTCAGCCCCCGAGTATATTGGATGACAGGATGAGCAAGCCAGCAGCATCTAGTCCATGGAACTGGGTTGCAGCGATTTGCCTCTGGCTAATTCAGGTTAGATGGCAAATGTCAGCACTAGACCCACAGCTTGCTCTGTGGTGAGGTATTTGCAGCCCTATCTTCATATGGTTGCAGTCAGAAAATTCTATCTTTTCTTTTTTTTTTTTTTTGTTTTGTTTTGTTTTGGTGCCAATCCTGGGTCTTGAGTAAGGGTGTAGACACAGTCTCTCAGCCTTTATGCTCAAAGCTAGTGCTCGAGTATTTGAACTACAGCACAACTTCTGGATTTTTCTATGCACATAGTAGTGAGGAATCGAACCAAGGGCGTCGTATTTACTAGGCGAGCACTCTTACCACTGAGCCCCAGTAGTGACAAGTGTATAAATAGATAAATGTGTAGATTGGTAGATAGAAAGATAGATAGATAGATAGATAGATAGATAGATAGATAGATAGATAGATAGATAGATAGATGTAGATTTATTTAACGAGAGATGTCTGTAAATTATGAAATTGCATATATATTTCTACCAAATATTGCCAATTAAATTATTCCTTCCTTTTTTTAAGTATCATGATTGAATACATAATAAAGTATTAATTGAAAATTAGTCAATGTAGTATAATTGTTGTGTATAATTTTTAATATAATCATACACTAACTACTAATGTAATTGTTACATTTACAACATTCTATTAGTACAGATGTCTATTGGAAAGCGTTTCTTTTTTAAATTTAAATTTTAATATTTATTTTTAAAAATTTTTTGGGGCGGTCCGGTCCTGGGGCCTGAACTCTGGGTCTGGTCGCTGTATCTCAGCTCTTCAGCTAAAGGCTAGTGCTTTACCACTTGAGTCACAGCGCCATTTCCGGCTTTTTTCTTTTTGCTTATGTGGTGCTAAGGAATCGAAACCATGGCCTCTAGCATGCAAGACAAGTGCTCTACCACTGAGCCACCTTCCCAGCACTGGAAAGTGTTTCTTAGAATCTCCTGCCAGCCATTCATTAGTGGGAGTCCCAGGATTCAAACTTCAGGCCTAAGTTGCTGATTTCTGCTTGGCTTCCCTAATAGCCCGCCAAAATCAGCAATGTAAGGTCATGTATATTGTCTGGGCATTGTTATTTAGACCCAGGATGGTACAATACAAAGGTAAAAGAAAAGTAAAACCACTGGATTGAACTTCTCAGTTTTATACTTTTACTTTTTATTTTTTTGCCAGCCCTGAGACTTGAACTCAGGACCTAGGCTCCCAGGATTGGCTTTGGCAGAGATGCCAAGACTTGAGTTCAAGCCCTGTGCTTTGCCTAAAACCAAATAATAATAATAATGATAACAATAACAACAACAACAACAACAACAATAATAAGGTATTGGCTTGGAATTTGCACCATTTCATTGGTAGGCCTGGCATTTAAAATCAGGGTCTGGGTAACTCTGTGGCACTGTGGGTTAAGGGGAAGATCACCGTCCTTGAAGACAAGAAGTTCAGAAAAGTTCCAAGGGCCTGAATTGAAGTCCCAGTACTGGATAAAATAATACTCATATATGAGATCTATTTACATACATGGGTTTATTCCATATGACATTTATTACCCTTATTTATTTAGTATTATTACACAAAAAACATTTATTTTATTACATCATATCACACATACTGAGACCCAGGAATTTCACAGAGAAGGAAAAAAATTTGTCAAAATTCGCTTCTTACTCCATGAATACATTATTGGCCATGCTGGGATTTCAACTCACGGCTTACAATGCCCAATCCATAAATGGGGTCACAGTCTTAGCCCACCAGCCTCCAGAAAACTGAGCTGCCAGGAAGTTCTGAGGACCTGTGATCAATCCACAGTAGTACCATATATGTGTATATATATATATATATATATATATATATATATACTGACAGAAGGAATGTGAGGATATTATTAAATTATATATTTTTACAAATTATTAGTCATTAAATTATGCTTCCATTTAATGAAGTATCATCATCTAATACTTATAAAATCATTAATAAAAAAATCAGTCAATATCCTTAATCATACCATCGTGCTAGAATGGAAGATATAAATTCAATAATTTTTGTGTGGCATTCTAAAATAGAGTCATGAATTAACTGAAAATTTAATTATTATTTTAATAATGTTCCATTAGCATTCACATGAATAGGAATGAGTTAGTCAGGATCTCCCTCCATTTGTGGGTGGCCGTCCTAGCATTGGAATTCCAAGCCTGGGACTGCAAACCATTGGAATGACACCGTGAAGATTTCAGGTTGTCACGAAAAAAAAAGAACAAGAAGAAAAAGAAGCCAGGTGTCAGTGGCTCTTGCCTGTAATCCTAGATCCTCAGGAGGCTGAGATGCAAATTTGAATTCAGCCTGGGTAGGAAAGTCCTCGACATTCATACTTCTTAAGAGATCACAGGAAATCAAAACAAAATAATAACAAAAAAAAACCTGAGTGGCCCATGGCTCAAGGTGCAGAGCACTACCCATGATCAAAAGGGCTCAGGGACAGGGCCTGGATGATGGGCATTGAGCAGGTTGCCCATGCCCAGCCCCCCAAACTGGGCAAGCTGGAACAAGCCCTCAGAGAGTACTAAGTCTGAGCAGGCAGCTTGAACAAGCATCCTTCACTGCAGTTTAAGAACTGAAGCCAGGAAAGCTTTGCGTGGGCTGGTGTGTGCAACTGGTGTGTACAACGGGTAAGTTATGTCCTGGCACTTGTCAAGAGAAACCACAATTCTTAGGCTGTAGGAGTTGTCGAAGGTCGTGACTCCATATCTGCTATCCTTCTGTAAGATGTGAGCCTAGGCCTCTGGGGGCTGGTGCCATAATTCATTCATCATTCCTCATTGCCGAGTCTCAGGCTGGTCCCAATTCCTGGGAAAGATAGAAAATAGCCAGCAATTTCTGTGCCAAAAGGGGTAATCCTATAAATCCCACCATCATAACTCCCATTAGAAGTAAGCCTTGGGCTTCGAATGTGGTTTACTGGTAGAGTGCTTACTTAGCACACATGAAGCCCTGAGTTCGATTCCTCCCTACCACAGAAACAGAAAAATCCAAAAGTGACACTGTAGTTTAAGCAATAAAAGTGCTAACCTTGAGCAAAAGAAGCTCAGGAACATGCCCAGACCCTGTGTTCAAGCCACAAGACTGGCCAAAAAAAAAAAAAAAAGTGAGCATGGTGAGACATTTTCTACTGAGACTTAGAAGAGGGCCAAGGTTATGGGTAACAGGTAGAGTGCAGGTGCTGTTGGCTCACCCCTGTAATCTTAGCTCCAAAGGAAGCTGAGATCTGAGGATGCCAAATGCAAACAGGAAAGTCTATATGAGACACTTTTTTCCAATTAAACTCCCAAAAAGCCAGAAGTAGAGCTGTGGTTGAAGTAATAGAGTGCTAGTCTTGAGCACAAAAGATCAGGGATAGCGTCCAGGCCCTGAATTCAAACCCCGGGACTGGCAAACGCGTGCACGCACACACACACACACACACACACACACACACACACACAAACACACACCAAGATAGAGAATTTGACAGTCCATTTAATCAATAGTATTCTTTTAATGCATAATAAACTATGAATAAAATTCAATCCCTGTCCAGTGATTATTGGGTCTAATTTTATGCAAGACTGATTGAAGGACTACTCTTCCAACCATGACATTAATCACATTCCTCTGGTGTTCCTATGGACAAGCAATAGTTTCTTAGGCACTTCAGTCCCTTGTAAGTGGCATGACTGGGATTCAAACTCAGGGCCTAGTGTCCACGTTGGCCTATGGCTTCGCTGATAGAGCCAGCCTTCAGAAATGCTAGATGACCTACAGGTTGCAGCCATATGATTCACATCCAGTATGGTCAACGTGCAAGGAAAGAAAACAGAAACTGCTGACCGTCTGCAGTTTGTGACTTTTTTTTTGGTGCTGTTTTCATTTTCTTTTCCTGTGAGCCCCTGAGGCCTAGGACCACAGGATGGGCTGTGGGTCCAGAGGCTGCACCATCCCAGGCTAGGGTGATGGAAATTGAGGAGAAGTTGCCACAAACTGAGTTCAAACCCCATGCTTGGCAAAAATTAATAAATAAATAAATTAATTAACAACACTATTGAAGCTCCCTGTCATGGATTTTGTGCCATTTTGTTGTCTACCAGGCCAGGGATGTCACCTTGGGATTTGGGTAATTCTGATGCACTTGGGGCAGGGGATGGGAGAAAAGGGAAGCTCTCCTTCCTTGAAGACAAGGAATTCAGGCCTGTTCCCTAAGCCTGAATTCAATCCCCAGCCTTGGAGAACATAACATTTATACACATTTTTATTATATCATTTATAATTACATCCATACATTCAGTCTATATCTTGTTTGTTGGAATGATTCATTATATTTTATTATATATTTATTTGTTTACCATTTATTTTATGGACTGTGAGTGCACCTATAACATTTATTACATTCATTCAAATCTATTCCATAGCATGTAGCTTTGCAGACATATTATAAACATCATACCTGACACCCAGCACTTGCAGAGAAAAGGAAAACAGGTATCACACTTGCAATCTTAATCCAGGAAGACATTTAGCAATGCTGGGACCTGAAATGAGGGCCTAGAGGCCGAATTCACGAATGGGTGTGTGTCAGCACAGCAGCCTCTAGCACATTCAGGTGCCAGGTGGATCCCAGGACCTAGGATGGAGATACAGGTTTGGCCAAAATAGCAGTATCTTTCTATGCAAATGGTGGTATACAAATAAATATATATGTAGATACTGTGAGTGATGTCTATCTAGTATTCAATGACATATACTACCTTCCTAGGGATTCTCAGGTATTTAGTGAGGACTCCATTTAATCAATAGTATTCTTTTAGGGGATGGGAAGGTGGCTCATTGGGAGAGTGCAAGAGTCCTGGATTTGATTCCTCAGCAACACATGGTCAAAAAAAGCAGGGAATGGCACAGTGTCTCACATAGTACCCGCCCTAACCCTGAGCTGAAAAGCTGAGGGACAACGCCCAGGCCCAGAGTTCAGTTCCCGCTACTGACAAAACACACACACACACACACACACACACACACACACACACACAATGTATTTTTAATGCATAATAAACTATAAATTAAAATCAATCCACATCTTGTGAATACTGGATTTAATTTTTGCTAGACTAATTGACAAACTACTCATCCAACCATGACATTGATCACATTTCTCTGGTGTTCCTATGTACAGGCAATAGTTTCTTAGGCTCTCCAGCCCTTTGTAAATGTCATGACTGGGATTCAAACTTAGGGCCTAGGTGTGCAGAAGCCTATGGCTTCGCTGACAGCCAGCTGACAGCAATGCCAGGTGACCTACAGGTTGCAGTTTTGTCATTTGTACCCGGGATGGTCACCATGCAAGGAAGGAAAACCGAGAAACCTCTAACTGTTCACAATTCATGGCTATTTTTCCATGCCATTTTCACTTTTTTTTCCTGTCAGCCCCTGAGGCCTAGGTTCCCAGGATGGGCTGTGTGTCCAGAGGCTGCACCAACCCAGGCTAGGGTGATGGAAGCTGAGGCAGAGTTGCCACGACCTAACTTCAAGGCTAAATAAATGAATAAATAAATAAAATAATAAAATATTAAAATATATAGAAAATAAAATAAAATAAATTTAAAAAATATTAAAAATACTAATGGGGCTCCCTGACTTGGAATGCATGCTCATTTTTTTTCTGCCAGGCCTGGGATTTGAACTTGGAGTCTGGGAAACTCTAATGCACTGTGGGGAATGGGGAAACTCACCCTTTGAATACAAGCAATCCAAGCCTGTTCCCTAGGCCTGAATTCAATTCCCAGCCCTGTAAATTAATTTTCATCCACATTTGAAATGATTAATATCTACATATTTATGTTTACTGCATATTGCTTTTTGTATTATTTATTAATTATATTTACTGACTATTATTACTCTTATAACACATATTAAATTCACTACATCTTATGAAAATTATACAGATTTGCAAATGTATTATATCTTACTTCAGACCTAGGACATTCAGAGAAATACTATAGTAGATGATCCTATGCTTAGAAAAACAAAAAGAATACACCAACCAAAGTCTAATTTATCCCTAGGCACCACAGTGGCTCACATCTGTAACTACTCGGGAGGCTGAGAACTGGAAGATGAAATTTCAAAGCCAATGAATGCAGAAAAGCCTGAGAGATATCATCTCCAATTAACTGGCAAAAGGCAGGCTACAGGCATAGCTGAAGTGGTAGAAAATCAGCTATGAACAACGAAGCCAAGAAAGAGAAAGCTGACTTCAAATGTGAGGAGAGGAGTTAGGGGTATAAAAGGGAGAGAAATCCTCCAAAAACAGAAAACAAAATGATAATACACAAATCCCACCTAATTTAAGGTACCAACCAAACTGAAAAAAAATGAAGCTTGTGCAGTTGTATAACTTTTCATGAGCACATAAGCTCTTAGGTGCACTTCTAAGCTATGTTTTTAAAAATATATATGTATATATATTAATAATGCATATATATATATATATATATATCTTTAAATAAAATCAGAAACCAGCCAATGAATAAATATTTCTGAATTAGTGCCTTAAACATGGCAGTATAAATTATTTATACTAAAAGTGTATTCCAAGTTTCCTTTCTCAGAATCAATCTTTAAGAAATTTGTTCATGTGCCTGGCACCGGTGACTCATGCCTATAATCCTAGCTACTCAGGGAGCTATGATCTGAGGTTGGTGGTTCAAAGTCAGTCCGAGTGACTCTTATCTCCAATAAACCACTAGAAAACAGAGGTGGCGCTGTGAATGAGGTAGTAGATCACTCGCCTTGAGCTGAAGAGCAAAGGGATAACCCCTGAGTTCTAGCCCCAGGACCAAAAAATAAGTAAAAAAAGAAGTTTGTTCATGCAGATCATAAAATTCTAACATTCTGAGCTTTAGGAAACTTTTCTGCCAAGGTCTTATGCTCTTTAGGAAAGTACTCCACTACTGAGATACATCACAGTCCCATTGTTTTCGTTTTTCATTTTACAATCCAGTTTATTCCCAAAATGCTTAGAAGTACCTACTGTCCTCACAGAAGTGAGGTTTTATTCAGAAACCAAACCTTTTGTGCTATGAGGATTCCCCTAGTGTATGTCGTGGTAGGCACTGAGGAAAACTCATACGACACAAATGCAGAGAGTTTATAATTGTAGAAATAACTCTAAATAGAAATAAATTCAACTGTCCTGACATTCTAGAGAGAAATCATATCCTTATTTTTGTTCTCACTCTTCAGGGCAAATGGTCAAAATAGAAACACCAATGTGCTATGCTGAAATGTAAAAGTTTAAACCCCTTTTTGAAAAAAATCTCATGGTATAAAATCAATATGTATCAAATAAATGCGAAGTGAACTTAAAAAAATATTTAAAATGCTAATGAAGCTCCCTGGCTTGGAATGTGTGCCATTTTCTTGTCTGCAAGTCCTGGAATTTGAACCCGGGGTCTGGGTAACTCTGTTGCACTGTGGGGAAAGGGGAAGCTCGCCGTGCTTGAAGACCAGTAAGTCAGGCCTGTTCCCTAGGCCTGAATTCAAGCCCCTGACCTGGCAAACATACTCCTTATATACATTTTAAAGATAGGATTAAACTTCCATACAGATGTTCAGTCTATATTATATGTGGTGTGGTTATTCATTGTAATTTTTTATATTTTTCATTAATTTATCATTTACTTATTTATTTTTTAAATATTATTTTATTTTATTTGTCAACATACTCTACACAGGGTTTACAATTAAATGGGCAGGATAATGCGTACATTTCTTACCAAGCATTGCAGCCTCCTCCTTTGTTTACCCTTCACATCCCTTCCCAGCCTCCCCCTTCCTGCCCTCCTCCCCCCCCCCCCCCCCCCCGCACCAACGCTCGTTTTGGACATGACAACTTGTACTTCTCATTGTTGCAACAGGTCCACCTGTATCCTTAAACGACTTGTTTTTCCCCATCTCCTCCACAAGTTATACTAACATCAAATATAGTGAAAGCGGGGGTTATACTGTGGGGGAGGGACATACAAAACAACAAAGAAATAATCTTTTAAATGCTTTAGAAACACATGCATGAAAGAAAAAAACATTAAAATACATATCTAAGGGTTCATTTTCCTAACATCACATTATCTGACCTTTTCCGCTTGACTCATGCATATACTAGATATTGCAAATAAGGGAAACCATGGGATCTATGTTTCTTTGGGCCTGGCTTACTTCACTTAATATAATTTTTTCCAAGCCTTTCCATTTCCTAACAAATGGGGCAATGTCATTCTTTCTGATGGAGGCATAGAATTCCATTGTGTATATATACCACATTTTCTTGATCCATTCCTCTACTGAGGGGCATCTGGGTTGGTTCCATATCTTAGCTATGGTAAAATAATGCTGCAATAAAGATAGTTGTGCTGGTAGCTTTAGTGTGGTCTTGTTTGTAAACATTTGGGTAGATGCCCAAAAGTGGGATTGCTGGATCATAGGGGAGTTCTATGTGAAATCTTTGGAGGAACCTCCATACTGCTTTCCAAAGTGGTTGAACAAGTTTACATTCCCACCAACAGTGAAGTAAGGTTCCCTTCTGTCCACATCCCCTCCAGCATCTGTTGTTGTTAGAGTTCTTGATTTTTGCCATTCTAACTAGAGTGAGGTGGTGTCTCAATGTTGTTTTGATTTGCATTTCTTTTATGGCTAGGGATGTTCAGCATTTCTTCATGTGTCTATTGGCCCTCATTCTTTCTTCTTCAGAGAAATTTCTCTTTAAGTCTTTAACCCATTTATTTATTGGTCAGTTGTTTCTTTGAAGATTTGTTGTTGGGGGATTTAATTTTTTGAGTTCCAAGTATATTTTAGATATGAGACCCTTGTCCGTTGTATGGTTAGTAAAGATCTTCTCCCAATCCGTGGGCTTTCTATTGATCTTGCTAGCTACGTCCTTTGCCATGCAGAAGCTCTGCAACTTTATGCAATCCCATTTGTCCAACCTTTCTTTGATTTGTTGTGTTTCCGGGTCTCTATTCAGAAAATTTCGGCCTGAGCCAAGGAGACCTAGGGTTTCTCCTATTCCATCCTGTAATGTTTTCAGAGTGTCTGCTTTGACTTCTAGGTCTTTGATCCATTTGGAGTTGATTCTGGTACAGGGTGATATATAGGAATCTAGCTTTAGTTTTCTACAAGTAGTTTACCAATTTTGCCAGCACCATTTCCTGAAGAGGCTGTCTTTCTTCAATTCTATTGTTTTAGCTCCCTTATCGAAGATTAGATGGCTATAGGTCTGTAGGTTCATTTCTGGGTTTTTAATTCTATTCCATTGGTCCTGAGGTCTGTTCTTATGCCAGTACCAAGCTGTTTTGATTATTAATGCTTTATAGTAGAGTTTGAAATTTGTAATTTACCATTTATTTTATTGACTGTGATGAATCCTATGTATTACATTGTTTACATACGATCACATACCATCTAGATTTGTAGATGTGTTCTCCATTATGCCTGACACCCAGGACTCTCCCAGAAAAGGAAAACAGGTGTCACACTTGGCTTCATACTCAAAGATTAAATTTTTAACAGTGCTAGGATCTGAACTCAGGGCCTAGCAGGAACAATTCATGAATGGGTGAGTGTGTGCACAACAGCCTCTAGCCAATGAAGCAGTGAAGTGGTTCCCAGGTGCTGAGATCGTGACCCAGAATTGGCCAAAACAGCGATACAAGGATAAGCAGAGAGTATTATACAAATAAATATATGTTGTTAAAAAGCACCATAGACGCCTATCTATGATTGAATGACATATACTATATTCCTACCAACTCTTAGGTATTTATTATACCATAATTAAAGGAATACTATTCTTTTCATCTTTAATAAAGCATGAAATTAAGATCAATCATTGTCCTAGGATTATTGCATCCAATTTTAGGCTCGACCAATGCGCAAACTTCTTTTTCAATTGGTATTCCTATGCATAGGAATGAGTGTCTTGTGATCTCCTGCCACTGGTAGTTGTCAGGACCTGGATTTGAATACAGGACCTATGTTGACAGGTTGGCCTATGGCTTCCCTGCTAGCCCGCCAGCCTTCAGCAATGGCAAGTCAGGTCCATTTTGCAACCGTGGCATTCAAACCCAGGATGGGCACCATGCAAAGAAAAAAAAATTAAACCCCGACCTTCCGCAGCTTGCCAATTTTTATGCTAGCTCACTTTTTTTCTTTCTGCAAGCCCTCTGGGCCTAGGATTCCAGGATTGGGTATGGGTCCTGAGGCAGCACCCAGCCTAGGGTGATCAAAGCTGAGGCAGAGTTGCCACGGCATGAGTTCAAGCCCCATGATTGGCCAAAAACAAAAAAAAAGAAAAAAGAAAAAAATTAATTGATTATTTAACTAAATTTAAAAATAATAGAGTTCTCTGGTTTTGAATTTCTGCCAGTTTTCTTTCTAGACTGGGATTTGAACTCAGGAACTTGTAGCAATGTGAGGGAAAGTGCAGATTTGCTACTACTTGAGTTCAAACCTCGTGCCAAGACAAAACTAAAAAATTAAGTCACTGAGCTTGGCAGGGGGAGTACTTGTGGAGATGGGAGGTAAGGGATGATAGGGTGAAAACAAAGGAGGAGGTAACAATGCTCAATACGAAATATACTCATGACCTTGCTCATGTAACTGTGACCACTCTGTACAACATTTTTACAATAAAAAACATACAAAAACAGAAACAATGTAGTATTCCGAGAAGCACTTTTGGGTTAAGGGAGGGATGTCTGAATAGATGTACAAAATTCTACACTGCTTTTTATTTAATGTTCAGTATGGAACTGAATAAACTGAATAAACTGCTTCCATTAAAAAATTAAGTTACTGTCTTGGAACTGGGGCCAGTATTTATATCATTGGTGGGATTTGATCTCACCGTCCAGGTAGCTCTTTTGTACCATGGGTGAAGGAAAAATTTACTGTCATTGAGGAAAAGAAATTCAGGCTAGAGTTCCCATGACCTGAATGAAGGCTTTGCATGGAAAAAATATTTCTATACATATGTAATATATGATATATACTTACATATGTATCTTTATTACATGTTATGATTCTCATTATTGATTTTGTATTTATTTTTTTATTTGATTCAATCTTTTAATGTTTATTTTATTTATATTATCATTCCCATTTACATTTTACACATCTATTATAAAATTATACACAATAATTTAGGACATTGATTCATTTATCATTAAAAATTTTGCATTGAAACATGATACATAATTAAATAGAGGCATTTGTCACAGTCTTCTCACGTTTAGAGTCTGTCCCAAGAATGAGCTTTGTCTTATTTATCTTTGGACACCTTCCTATAAGGATGTCTTTAGATGATTTATACAGGGAAGTCTTTATTTTAATTTTATTTATATTTTATTGTGAAAATACTGTACAGAAGGGTTACAATTACATGGGCAAGATAATGAGTACATTTCTTATCAAGCATTGTAGCCTCCACCTTTGTTTCCCCTTCCCATCCATTCCCAGCCTCCCTCCTCCCCCCACCTAATCCCATGCCCACCAAAGTTATAAAGTTCATTTTCGACATGACAACTTGTACTTCTCATTGCTGCAACGGGTCCACCTGTATCCTGATTTAAACGACTTGTTTTTCCCCTTCCCCTCCACAAATTATACCGACATAAAATACAGTGAAAGCAGGGGTTATACTATGGGGGAGGGACATACAAAGCAACAAAGAAATAATCTTATAAATGTGTTAGAAACAAATACATGAAAGAAGAAAATTAAATACATATCTTAAGGTTCATTTTCCTAACATCACCTTATCTGACCTTTTCTGCTTGACTCCTCCATACATTAGATATTGCAAATACGGGAAACGATGGGACCTATGTTTCTTTGGGCTTGGCTTGCTTCACTTAATATAATTTTTTCCAAGTCTTTCCATTTCCTAACAAATGGGGCAATGTTATTCCTTCTGATGGAGGCATAGAATTCCATAGTGTATATATACCACATTTTCTTGATCCATTCATCTACTGAGGGGCATCTGAGTTGATTCCATATCATAGCTATAGTAAATAGTGCTGCAATAAACATAGTTGTGCTGGTAGCTTTAGTGTGGTCTTGTTTGTAAGTTTGTAAGTTTACACTCCCACCAACAATGAAGTAAGATTCCCTTGTGTCCACATCCCCTCCAGCATCTGTTGTTGTTAAGAGTTCTTGATTTTGCCATTTTAACTGTGGTGAGGTGGTATCTTGATGTTGTTTTGATTTGCATTTCTTTATTGCTAGGGACGTTGAGCATTTCATCATGTGTCTATTGGCCATCCTTCTTCCTTCTTAATGTTTCTCTTTAAGTCATTAGCCCACTTATTTATTGGGCAGTTGCTTCGTTGAGGATTTGTTGTTGGGGGATTTAATTTTTTAAGTTCCAAGTATATTTTAGATATGAGACCCTTGTCCGTTGTATGGCTAGTGAAGATCTTCTCCCAATCCGTGGGCTTTCTATTGATCTTACTAGCTATGTCCTTTGCCATGCAGAAGCTCTGCAACTTTATGCAATCCCATTTGTCCAACCTTTCTTTGATTTGTTGTGTTTCCGGGTCTCTATTCAGAAAATTTCGGCCTGCGCCAAGGAGACCTAGGGTTTCTCCTATTCCATGCTGTTATGTTTTCAGAGTGTCTGCTTTGACTTCTAGGTCTTTGATCCATTTGGAGTTGATTCTGGTGCAGGGTGATATATAAGGATCTCGCTTTAGTTTTCTACAAGTAGTTTACCAATATTGCCAGCACCATTTACTGAACAGGCTGTCTTTTTTCCATTCTATTGAGTAATTTGGGAGTGGAGTCTATGGGATTCTTTAAATACAAGATCATGTCATCTGTAAAGATGGAGAGTTTTATTTCTTCTTTCCCTGTTTGGATCCTCTTTATGTTGCATCTTGTCTTATTGCTGTAGCTAGGCATTCTAATACTAGATTGAAGAACAGTGCAGAGAGTGGACATCCTTGTCTTGTTCCAGAGTTAAGAGGAAATGGCTGTAGTTTTTCAACATTAATTATAATGCTGCCTGTAGGTTTGTCATATATGGCCTTTATTGTATTGAGGAATGTTCCATGGATTCCTATTTTTTCCAAAACCTTCATCATAAAAAGGTGTTGGATCTTGTCGAATGCTTTTTCTGCATCTATGGAGAAAACCATGTGGTTCTTATCCTTGCTCCTGTTGATGTGATGAATAATATTAATTGATTTGCATATATTGAACCAGCTTTGCATCCCTGAAATGATTCCTGTTTGATCATGGTGTATGATTTTTTGGATGAATTGTTGAAGTCGATTGGCTAAAATTTTGTTGAGAAGTTTTGCATCAATGTTCATCAAAGAAATGTGTCTATAGTTCTCTTTCTTTGATGAGGCCCTGCCTGGTTTTTGGATGAGGGTTATGATGGCTTCATAGAATGTGTTCAATAGTGAACTTTCTCTTTCAATTTCATTGAAGAGTTGGAGGAGTATTGGTATGAACTCTGCTTTGAAGGCCTTGTAGAATTCTGCTGTAAAACCATCTGGTCCTGGACTTTTCTTAGATTGGAGGTCTCTTATTGCGGTTTCTATTTCAATGCTTGTTATGTGCCTGTAAAGATGGTTTAACTCATCTTGGTTTAGTTTTGGCATATCAGTATTTGCTAGGAAAAGGTCCATTTCTGCCAAGTTCTCAAGCTTATTAGCATAAAGTTGTGAGAAATATTCCCTTATATTGTTTTGAATCTTGGTTGTTTCTGAGGTGATTTTCCATTCTCATCTCTGAATTTATTTATTTGCGTGTGTTCTCTTCTTTTTCTGATAAGATTTGCTAAGTGTCTGTCAATTTTGTTTATTTTTTCGAAAAACCAACTCTTTGTTTTGTTGATTCTTTCTATAGTTTTTTTGGATTCTAATTCATTTAATTCTGATTAATTTTAATTATTTATTTTTGTCTACTTGATTGGGGTTTTTCTTGCTTCTCATTTTCAAGGAGGTTCAGATGTCTCATTAAATTGGTGGTTTCAGATCTCTTCAATTTGTTGATGTAGGAACTCAGAGCTATAAACATGACTCTGAGTACTGCATTTGCTGTGTCCCAGAGGAGAGATAATCTCTGTGCTAATTTTTGTTGAATAGTATGAACATTTGAATTTCATTTCTAAACTCTTCCATGACCCACTTGTGATTCAGCAGTGTGTTGTTCAGCCTCCATGTGTTACCGGACTTTCTTTGGTGGCTTTTGGTGTTGAGTTCTAATACTATTCCCTTGTGGTCAGAGAGAATGAAAGATATAACTTCAGTTTCTGAATTTGGACAGGTTTGCTTTGTGGCCTAAAATATGGTCTATTTTAGCAAATGTTCCATGTGCTGTTGAGAAAACGTGTATTCTGACACTGCTGGGTGAAATATTCGGTAGATGTCTGTTAAATTTGGTTGATCTATGCAGTTGTTTTGATCTGCAGTTTGTTGAATTTTTGCCGAGTTAATCTATCTAGTGGGGAGAGTGGTGTGTTAAAATCCCCAACAATTAATGTCTTTGGATCTATGTGGGATTTGAGGGAAAGTATTGTTTCTTGAATAAATTTGGGTGCTCTGTTGTTTGGTGAATAGATATTTAGAATTGTGATATCCTCTTGAAGGAGAGATCCCTTAATTAGTAGTGGTGACCTTCTTTATCTCTTCTCACAAATTTTAATTTGAAGTCTATTTTATCTGATATTTGAATTGCAATTCCCGACTGTTTATGGGGGCTGTTTGCTTGTTAGATTTAGTTCGAGCCTTTAACATTGAAAATGTGTTTGTTTTTATGGGCAAGATGTGACTCTTGAAGGCAGCAGATAGTTGGATCTTGCTTTTTAATCCAACTAGACAGTCTATATCACTTAATTGGAGAATTAAGTCCGTTAATATTGAGAGATAGGACTGAGAGGTGTTCGGGAGTTCTTGACATGTTATCCACCTTTTTGGGGGCTGCGAAAACTGAGTTCTTCCCATGGTTCTTGGATTCTCAGTTTGGGTGCAGTTTCTTGGCCTTTATTGTGCTCCTATTGGTTTTCTATGTGTAGGACATCTTTAAGAAACTTTGTAGGGGTGGTTTGGTGGAGATTTATTGTGTCTATTTTTCTTTGCTATGGAAGGTTTTTATTTGGCCTTCAGTTATGAAGGAGAGTTTAGCTGGGTACAGTATTCTTGGTTGATAGTTGTTTGTTTTTAGGGCATGGCATACATCAGTCGTGGCTCTTCTTACTTTCATTGTCTCTGCTGAGAAATCTGAGGTGATTCTAATTGGTTTCCCTTTAGAGGAGATTAATCTTTTCTCCTTCACAGCTTTAAGGATCTTTTCCTTGGTCTGAATTGATCTTCTGTGGATTATAATGTGACGGTGGAATATCCTATTCTGGTCTGGTCCATTTGGAGTTCTAAAAGCTTCCTGTATCCGAATAGTCCTATCTTTTTGCATGTTTGGGCAGTTCTCTGCTAGGATACTGTTAAACAAATTTCCTAGACCATTAACTTCTGTTTCTAGGTGCTCCTCTACACCCATTATCCTTAGATTAGGCCTTCTGATGGTGTTTTCCAAGTGTTGGATAGATCTATCATATTTCTTGGACTTGTCTTCGATGGTTGTACATTCTTTCTCTATAATATCTTGGCTATCTTCAATCCCCGAGATTCGATCTTCTGCATGTTCTAACCTGCTGTCAAGACTTTCTACTTTGTTTTTTGTTTCTTTTCCTTCTAATTTGTCAGCTGTGATGTCTTCAAATTTTTTGTTGAAGCTTTGTTTTAGATCTTGTATGAACTTCTTTACTTCCTTAATTTGGTGTTCAGTGTTTATTCTCAAATCACTTACTTTATTGGGTATGGTTTCCTTGGACTCCCATTCAATCTGTTCGATTCCATTCAGCATTCCCTTTGTGGTCCCTGACTTCCTTCAGCTCTTTGTTAATGGATTCCATGAATGCCTTTAGTGATCTTTGTGTATTCTCATCCTGCTCTCTCAATTCTTGTATTACTCTTTGATTAGCTTCCTCCCATTCGTGAGATTCCTGTAGCTCTCTTTGAGTGTTCTCAGCCTGCTCACGCCATTCCTGCCTTTCTCTTTGAGTATTCTCAAGCTTCTCATGCAAGTCCTGTATCAGTTTCTTAGTAGCTTCCTCACGCTCATGATATTCCTGTATAAACTTTTGGATTGCCTCCTCTCTCTCCCTATCACGCTCATAAAGAGTCCTTTTTAGGTTTTCAATCTTTTCCTGCATTGACCTTTTGTTTGCCTCCATTGACCTTTTATTTGCCTTCACTCTCTCCTTATCACGCTCATACAGAGTCCTTTGTATGTTTGACAACAGTGTATGTAGAGCTATTTGGGAACTCTCCTCTGGATTATTCATTATCTGTTCTGTCCCCTGATTATCATGAGTGGGAGTTGAGATACTTGGATTTGCAATTTTTCTTGTGTTTTACCGGCTTACTCTGCCCATTTGGGATGAAAATAACACCAGTTTTGTTCTAGAACACTAACTTAAGGCCAGCATCAACCAAAGTCTGTATTTGCACAGTCAATAGTCTGCAGATACAATCTAGTTCAACAGATACATCTATTCAACATCAAACAACTATATATTAATGGGCTACGAACCACAAAGAAGAATTTGGTAAATCAGAAATTATTAGGTTTAGGGAGAAATGTGGGTAAAAAATAGGAATAGAGTGATGTGGGAAGGCACAGGGAGAGTTAACTTAACTAAATCCTAATCTCAAAGCAGGAAATAAGTTGGATAGGATGAAAGTAGAGAGAGAATAAAAAGAAGAAAGAGTAAGGAAAAAAAAGAGACCAGAAAAAATAGAAAAGTAAAAATTAAAAATATTATGCAGAATCAAAAACAAAATATTCGGAGAAGAGTGTGGAAATACTGAGAGAAGGGGAGGGATATAAAGGAGATGTGAAAAACAAAATAAAAATATTTAAAATATTATATAGGTATAAAGAGGTAGTACTGCTATTAAGGAATTTAAGTCTAAGAGGTTTTGAATTGAGTAATAAATTTGTGGATTAAGTGTGTACACAGTGGCGGATAAGGTCTAATAATCAACTACGGGTTTATCTGAGGATGTACAGAACAACAATTAAGTCACATAAAGAAGAACAAAAGAGAAGAAAAGGTGAAAAGGATAAGAAAGAAAGAAAAAAAGACCAGTAGTTCAGTAGAGCTAAACAAAAAAACAAAAACAATTAAAAAAAAAAAAGAAAAAGAAAAAAGAAAGAAAAATGCACACACACATATACCCCTAAAATAAAAATTATAAGAGGAAAAAATTTACTAGAAAACAATTTTTTGCAAAAAAGGTAAAAATTAAAAATTAAAAAAAGGTTTTAGAAAAAATTTTTTATAAAAGTTACCAAAATAAAGTTCTTTGATTTTTTTTTAGGAGAGGTGGGGAAAATCCTGTATCTCCCTGTGTCCATAACCAACCTCTTGTTGGAGTCTCTGGTCTGCTTGTGCTGTTTGATTTTCCTGTGGCTTGGTTGGTTTCTTAAGTCAGTTTTTTGAACAGGCAGAAAAATGCTCTGCTTTACCCAGGATTTTGTGATCCTCTTCCCAGCTCAGTTCAATGGGAGGGAGATGTGCTTTGAATATCACAAAAGAGGGAGATGACTTTTTCCTCAAGTTTGGAGGTGCTGTGATGAGGCTAGGTTCTGGGTAGAGTTGAGGCCTTTCAGCAAACAGTAGCTTTTCCTGGGGGCTAGTTTGTTAGAAACTCACAGAGCCTAGCCTGGAGCCACTCTCAGGGTTTATGTTTACTGAATTGCCATTGATTGTCAAGGCTGCCAAAGGGAGGGGCAGCCTCTGGCTCTGATTACCCAGTGAAGAAAGACATTCCTGGGGCTGGCGCCGGAGCTAGGTAACTTTTCCCTGGGTGGAGCTGAGTCTGGCAGGTCAGTTTAGGTTCTTTTGACCTGCTAAATGACTCTAGTTTTCTTCCAAGGCCTGAGTTGGAGCTAGCATTTCCGCTGAGCTTTGTCAGTATCACAAATGGAGATCTCTGGTACTGGCGGGCGGGGGGGAGGAGTGGCCTTCCCTCCTCTTCTCCCTCATTAGAAGCTTTTTCTAGAGGACAGGCAAGTTATGGGTTAAAATTGTAAGGGGGAGGCTAGAAATGTGTCTTAGTGGTAAAGAGCTCACTCAACATGCATGAATACCAGGGTTTGAATCCTCATTGCCACATACTAAGAAAAAGCCAGACACAGTGGTGTGGCTCAAATGGTAGAGTGCTAGCCTTGAGAAAAACATTACCCAGGACTGTCAAAAGCAATAGGCCAGATGCTTGTGGCTCACACCTGGAAAACTACCTTCTCATGAAGCTGAGATTTGAAGACCACAGTTCAAAGACAGCTTAGGCAAGAAAAGCCTGTTAGACTCTTATCTCCAATGAACCACTAAACAATCCCATGTGGAGCTGTGGCTCAAGTGGTAGAGAGTTAGACTTGACTGAATTGCTCAGGGACAGTGCCCAGGGTTGATACAAGACACACAACTGGAAAAAAATTGAGGGTTAATCAAAGTACTTTTCCTATTTGCTAATTACAAGAACATTCTCTGGAAAATCAATGCTGAAATACACTATCTATCTATGTACAAACGTACCTACTTGCCTACCTACCTACCTACCTAGCTAACTACATACATAGTTATCTCTTTGACATTTCTTATACTGAACTCAAGGCCTGTGCACTGTCTCTAGCATTCTGCTACTTGAGCTACAGAACCAATTCTAGATTTTTCTGTGTATGTGTTACTGAGGAATGGAACCCAGGGCCTCTTGCATGCTAGGCAAGCACTCTCCCACTAATCCACATTCCCAGCCCCCTCATCTTTTTTCTTAATGGTATTTTTTACATATATACGCTACCATTTTGCATCCCCAAGTATAATTTTCTGAATACCGCTTATTTCTATGAACTCTGATCTTCTCCTCCTCTGCCTGATTTGTGACTGCTTCTGCATTGGCCTCATAATAAAATGTAAATAAAGGCTGCTAATACCTTCAGTGTGCAACATATAAGGAAACAGGCCTAGAATCTTGGAAGAGAAAAGCAATGGGGCTGAAATGAAGAGAATGATGCAGTAGGTAAAATGAGCATATCTAAAACATAAATTAGTAAATAAAAGCAGAAGATTTGCATACAGCTTCTTTGCACTTAGGGAAGTAATATGCAGACATAAGTAAGTAGGACACTGATACATAAACTTAGCCTTCTCTATTTCAATTTTCTTTTGTGGCCATCCCATGGCTTAAACTGAGGATGTGATGCATTCCTCAGCTGTTTTTCACAAGGCTGTGTTTCTACCACTGGCACAGCTCCACTTCCAGCCATCTGGTTGTTCAATGGACATAAGCACCTCGTAGGCTTTCCTGCCTGGTCTGGCCTGTATCTCCTGCTTGGCTTTCTCTCTCAAAGCTGGAACTCTACCCTCTAGGCCACTGCTCCACTTCTGGTTTTCTGGTGGTTTATTGGAGACAATAAAACTTACCTGCTAGGGCTGGCTTTGAATGGAGATCTCCTGAGGAGGCTTCAAGTGGATTTCCTCAGGGATTCACCTAGAAGCCGCTCCACCCAAATCTTTAGTCTAAATCTCAAGAGGTACTAGAGAAAAACGGAAACAGGAACATGCTTCTAGTGTGTCCCAGATACTTAAGGTTGGAGATACAAAACACTCATAATTATTAGATCATTTTATAGGCAAATGGAGCAATGCAGACTGTATGAGGATCACTCCAGCTTTCGGTCCTCATATCCTGAGACAGTAAATTCACTGCAGCTCAATGCTAAGTGACAGAACTGACATGTCCTGTTGACATTTGCTCCTAAATCCTGAAACACTCATTTCTCACTTTTGGCTTTAACCCTGTGACCAGAGGTTAAGATGAAGAGAGAAAATACTCTCAGAGAAAGCAGCTATAAAGAACATTGTGTAGTTTACTTATAAGTCCCAACCATAGGAATGACCCTATTAAGAAGTCAGTCCAGAATATAAAACAAAGAAGAAAAGAACGAAGGTGAAAGTGCCTGCTGACTGTAATCCCTGCTCTCAGGAGGCTGAGATGTAGAGAATTGGAGTTTCAAACCAGCCAGTGGAAGAAAGTCTTTGACAATGTTATTTGTAAGAGATCACAGAAAAACCCAGAAGTGGGGCTATGACTCAAGCTTAATGCAGTACCCTTGAGCAAAAGGAGCAGTTGGACCAGGCCTAGGCTCATAGTTCAACCCCAGGACCTGCCCACTCAAAAGAAAAACCTGTATCTCAATTTCTTTGAGTGTGTATGGATGTATTCCTCTAGGTGAAACTCCTGAGTAGCTATGATGAATGGCACCAAGCAAGAAAAATTGTATTCAATACAATGAGTTCATAACACAGAGACTGCTTTTATGATATTGCATATTCCAGGGCTCCCTTCACTGTTCACATTGTAACCTAAGGGTTTCTCTTCATCACAGGCCTGCTGGAGGAAGACTTTCTCATTGTCTGGACAGGCACACAAAAGCCCTCACTCTTGTACAGCTGTGTACCAAATAACTCCATCTGGGCCAATTAGTGAGGATGTGTGCACGGGCTCTGAAAGTCAGGAGAAAAAGGCCTCTTTTTACCCTTAACTATCTCTCTTCCCAGTGCTCTATTTTTAGAGGAGACCTTCATTTTTGCCACCTCCCATGGCAGGCCAAGTTCTGTGCTCTTATCCTGCCTTTATGAGACTATATTCCAGTGTTCAAATACAGTGCTGAATATAATTCAGGAGTCCTTCAGGCAGACAACTAGGGCACTGAGCATAATGAAACCTTTCAGTGCCTGCAATGATGGGCCTATAATGCCACTCCTAGGTTTCCAGGAGCTTGGGAAATCCAAGCAAATGTTGAACCTCACAAAGCTTCCTGTCATCTAGTACTGGTGAAGATCATCAGGTTTTGAAACCTTTTACCTCTCCTAGTTGGGCCCTGGGTGACTAGGTTTTGGGGTTTAACATAGGGCCTGGGTGCTGACTATGAGCTCAGAGCCAAAATCTAGTGCTTTACCACTTTGTCAAGCTTCACTTCTGCTTGCCCTCTGTGTGTGAGTGTGTGTATGTGCATGTGCGTGTGCATACACTAGTCCTGGAGCTTGAACTCAAGACATGGGCACTGTACCTAGTTTCTCTTGTACAAGGTTTGCCCTCTTCCACTTGAACCACAGAGCCCCTTCAGGCTTTTTCCTAGTGATGTGGTTCTGAGAAATCAAGCCCAGGGTTTCATATATGCAAAACACTCTACACCTAAGGCACATTCCCAGTCCTCTACTTCAAGTTTGTTAGTTTGTTTCTGTCTTTTTTGTTGTTGTTGTCATGGTAGGAGTGGAAATCTGGGCCTGGGTGATGTCCCTGAGCTCTTCAGCTCAAATCTTGTGTTCTACCACTTGAGCCATAGAGCAACTTCCGGTTTTCTGGTGGTTCATTGGAGCTGTCTCAAGGACTTCCCTGCCGAGGCTAGCTTTGAACCATAATCCTCAGATCTCATCCTCCTGAGTAGCTAGAGTGACTGGCATGAGCCACAAGCACCCAGCTTCCACTTCAGGTTTCTTAGTGGTGATTTGGAGATAATAGTCTCATGGTACCTTTTGTGTCAGGGATAGTTTGGAACCCAGATCTCAGCTACTTGAGAAAATAGGATGACAGACCTCAGTTATAGAACCCTAAGCCGTGGCACTCTGCTGCAAGGGGGTCTTTGGCTCCGTGTGGAGGAGTGCTAGCCATGAGCCCAAGAGGTATGGGTCAGTGCCTAGTCCCCGAGTTCAACGTTCATGACTTAGAAAAACAATACAAATCATATATCTCCTGTAGACAACTCACTAGTCTTCAGTAATACATAATTTTGTCCCTGCCATCGGGACAGATCTAAGCCTCAATATTCTTTTCTGCATATTCATGTCAGTTGTGGAGTTCTTACAAGGACAAGATGAAACAATGCACCCTTTGAAGGACAAAATACATAACACTCTTTTTTTTCGGTCATGGGGCTTGAAATCTGGGCCTGCACTCTGTCCTTCAGCTCTTCAGCTCAAGGCTAGTGCTCTACCACTTGAGCTACAGTGACACTTCCAGTTGTCTGGTGGTTAATTGGAGATCAGAGTTTCAGCGACTTTCCTGCCTGGGCTGGCTTTGAACCACTATCCTCAAATCTCAGCCTCCAGGGTAGTTAGGATTACAGGCGTGAACCACTGGTGCCCAGCTCCAAATAACCCTCTTTACAGGACTCAGCACACAGCATCTTGTGAAAGACTCAGCACCCAGCATTAAATGCAGGACTCAGCCTGCTGCACCTGTGAAGAACTCAGCACATAGCATCCTGTGCAGTACTCAGCACACAGCACCCCATGAGGGCCCCAGCACCCCAGGAAGGACTCATCATGTAGATGTATCCCACAAGCTGTCATTAGTATTAGGGTGCTTTCATCAGTATCACCATTCTTTCAGAAACACATTACAAATTGCACAAAGTTCACATCAAATGATTCAGAGGGGTATTTTTTTTTGGGGGGGGGGAGTCAGGTACAGCGATTGCATGAAAATGTTTCACAAACATCCTGCCAGGGCTGGATTTTAAACCCACCAGTGTCAGATCTCAGCCCCCCAGTATCTTGGATGACAGGGGTGAGCAAGCCAGCAGCATCTGGTTCTGTGGGGCTGAGTTGCAGTTGTATACCTTTGACTAAGTCAGGTTAGATGGCAGCTGTCAGTACCAGATTCCCGGCTTGCTCTGTGATGAGGTATTTGAAGTCCTATCCTTATAGAGTTGCAGTCACAACATTCAATCTTTTTTCATGCCCATTCTGGACCTTGAGTAAGAGTCTAGACACAGTCCCTTAGCTTTTATGCTCAAAGCTAATGCTCAACTGCTTGAGCGAGAGCACAACTTCTAGATTTTTATGTGCATGTGGTAGTGAGGAATCGAATCCAGGGCTTTGCATGTACTAGCCATCATTATACCACTGAGCCCCAGGAGTGACAATTGTATGAACAGATAAATGTGTAGATTCGCATATATGTATATGTATATATATATATATATATATATACCTATATATATGCAAAAAACAAGAGAAAGGTGTCTGTATATTATGAAATTACATATATTATATTACAACCCATTATTGACATTCAAATTATTCCTTCCACTTTTAAGTATCATGGTTGAATACATAATAAAGTATTAATTGAAAATTAGTCAATGCAATAAAATTGATGTGTATTTTATAGTATACTCATACACTAACTACTAATTTGTTGCTTTTATAAAATTCCATTCGTATGGATGTACATGAAAATGGGTTTCTTAGAATCTCCCGCCAATACTTAGTGGCAGCCCTGTGATTCGACCTCCAGTTGTAAGTTTTGGTTTTGGTTATGGCTTCCCTAATTGCCAGCCAAACATCAGCATGCAATGTCATGAACACTTTCTGGGCTTTGTCATTTACACGCAGGATGGTCATAATGCAAAGGAAAAAAATGTAAAACACCCTTCTTGAATTTCTCCATTTTATCCTTTTCCTTTTTATTTTATTTCTTGCCAACCCCGAGATTTGAACTTGGGTCCTAGAATCCCAGGGCCAGCTGTGGCAGAGATACCAAGACCTGAGTTCAAGCCTCGTGCTTGGCAAAAAATATAATAATAAAATAAAATAAGGCCCTGGCTTGGAATTTGCACCATTTTTCTGGCAGACCTGGGATTTGAACTCAGCATCTGGGGATCTCTGTGGCACTGTGGGTGAAGGAGAAGCTCACTGTCCTTGAAGATAAGAAATTCAGACCAGTTCCCAGGGCCTGAATTGAAGCCCCAGCACTGGAAAAATACACACAGGAGTTTAGTGAGTATGACGTTTATTACCCTTATTCAATTTCATTTATTACATCCTATCATTCAGAATATATTTGCATATGAATTATACATCATACTGAGACCCAGGACATTTTGTCAGGGAAAAAAATGTGTCAAAAGTGGCTTCTTATTACATGAATAAATTTTTGGCAATGCCGGGATTTCAACTCATGGCCTACAATGTCCAATCCATAAATGAGGTCAAAGCCTTAGCACACCAACCTCTGGCAAACTGAGCTGCCAGAAAATTCTGATGACCTATTATCAAGCCACACTAGTGCTCAATCTATATGTATATCTATATCTATATCTATCTATCTATCTATCTATCTATCTATCTGTATATATATATATATATGTGTGTGTGTGTGTGTGTGTGTGTGTGTGTGTGTGTGTGTAGATTGCTGTATATATATGTATATATGTAGAGAGAGAGAATGTGACGATATTATTAAATTTTATATTTATAGTTACCAATATTTAGTTATTAAGTTATATCTCCATTTAATGAAGTATCATGGTTGAATACTTATAAAATCATTAATTAAAATTAATCAATATCCTTCCATTAGGGGAATCACAACGTGTTGCTAGAATGGAAGATATAAATCCAATGATTGTTGTGTGGCTTTCTAAAATAGAATCATGAATTAACTGCAAATTTAATACTTTTATAACATTCCATTAGCATTCACATAAATAGGATTGAGTTTGTCAGGATCTCCCTCCATTTGTGTGTGGCAGTCCTGGAATTTGAACTCCAGGCCTGGGAAGTTTACTTTGAATGCAAACCATTGGAATGACACTGAAGATTTCAGATTGTCACAATTATAAAAAGAACAACAAGAAGAAAACAAAGCCAGGTGTCAGTGGCTCCTGTATGTAATCCTAGCTCCTCAGGGGGCTGAGATGTTGCCAATTTGAATTCAGCCAGGGCAAGAAAGTCCGCAACACTCTTATTTCTAAGAGATCACAGGAAAATATCCCCATGGGTTGGGTCTGTGGCTCAAGGGCAGGGCGCTACTCTTGAGAAAGAGGTGATCAGGGATAGGGCCTAGGCTCATATTTCAACCTGAGACCTGCCAAAGAAAAAAAGAAGGCAGTAACTCCATGTTTCTGTTTATTTATGGATGATGTATGGATGATGGGCATTTAGCAGGTTGCCCATGAACAGACCCCCAACCTGGGCAAGCTGGGACAAGCCCTCAGAAAGTACTAAGTCTGAGTCAGTAGCTTGAACAAAGTATCCTTCTCTGCCATTTAATAACTGAAGCCCAGAAGGCTTGCCTTGGCTGGTGTATGCAATGGGTTCATTATATTCTGGCTGAGGTATCCCATTGGGATATTTAGCAGCCAGCCTCTGCCTCCACGGAGATCACTGTTCCTAGGCTGTACGAGTTGTGGAAGGTTCTGGCTCCATATTCCCTATCCCTCTTTAGGACGTGAGCCTAGATCTCTGGGGCCTGGTGGCTATCACTCATTCATCATTCCTCATTGCCGAGTCTTACACTGGTCCCAAATCCTGACAAAGATATGAAATGGCCAGCGATTTCTGTGCTGAAATGAGTATTCCAGTAAATTCCATCCTCATAGTTCCTGTTAGAAATAATCCTTGGGCTGTGAATGTGGCTAAGTGATAGAGTGCTTACCAAGCAAGCATGAAG
This sequence comes from Dipodomys spectabilis, assembly GCF_019054845.1. Classification (NCBI taxonomy): domain Eukaryota; kingdom Metazoa; phylum Chordata; class Mammalia; order Rodentia; family Heteromyidae; genus Dipodomys; species Dipodomys spectabilis. The sequence continues at coordinate 38,757 of NW_024871331.1, forward strand.
CCCTGGGTTGGATTCCTCAGCACCACATAAACAGAAAAATCCAAAAGTGTCACTGTGGCTTAAGTGATAGAATGTAGCCTTGAGCAAAAGCAGCTCAGGAACATGCCTAGACCCTGAGTCAAGCCATAACACTGGCAAAAAAAAATGTGAGCTTGGTGAGACATACTCTTCTGGGATTCAGAAGAGGGCCGAGATTATAGGTAAGAGGTAGAGGGCAGGTGGTGGTGGCTCACCCCTGTAATAATAGCACTCAGGAAGTTGAGATCTGAAGATTATAACTGCAAGCCTGTGCAGGCAGGAAAGTCTATATGAGACTCTTTTCTCCAATTAAGCACCAAAAAAACCAGAGCTGTGGTACAAGTAGTAGAATGCTAGCCTTGAGCATAAAAACTCAGGGATAACATCCAGGCCATGAATTCAAACCCCAGGACTGGCACACACACACACACACACACACACACACACACACACACTCATACATACACACACACACACACACAAAGATAGAGCATTTGACAGTCAGCCTGCACAAGTTCGATCTCTAGCAACTCAGTATTAAAAAAAAAGTGAGAGAAGGGAAAGAAAGGCTTGCTCCAGGAGGTGATATGACCAGTGCCAAAATTCCACAGGAGTTCTAAGATGTGGAACAGGACAGAGGTCCTCGGGCAGAAGGTACAGAGCATGCACAAAGGTCCTGAGGGGTGGTGTCGAGAAGGCAGTGTGGGTGGAATGAATGTTCTGTGGCCTCAGACAAGTCTGGCAGAACACTGAAGGCTGGGTCAAGGTTTGTACTTGAGTCCCAGGTAGGTCAGACGGTGGGGTCCCAGAATGGGGCTCAGGGGAAGATTAGTTTGACTTTTAACCAAAGACCCCAGCCAATTTTGTGCCTGGAAGCCTATTTTTCACAGATCCTGACTCTCAGGCCCCCTTTGCATGGAGGAGTCAGGGCAAATGCAGGGAAGAACTCTTGCTTAAGAAAAACTTCTACCCAATGCCTCCAGTGGCTCAAACCCTGTAAATCCTAGTTATTAAGAAGTCTGTGATCAGAGATTTTTGGTCAAAGCCAGCTCAGCGAAGGAAAGTTAGTGACAGTCTTCTGGTCAATTAACTACCAAAGTCCAGAAATGGAGCTGTGGCTCAAGTGGTAGAGTCAGAGACTTGAGGGAAAAAGTTAAGGGATCAGAGCCCAGACCCTGAGTTCAAGCCCCAATACTCGCACAGAAAAAAAAAAATTTTTCAGGAGATCCCAGTCCACTGTGGTGAAAGGCCATTATCAGCTGGGCGCTGGTGGCTCATGCCTGTCATCCTAGGTACTCAAGCCTGAGACCTGAGCATCAATCAAAATTAAAAGCTAGCCTGGGCATACTCTTATGTCCAATAAATCACCAAAAAGCTGGGAAGCAGAGCTACTGTAGTTCAAGTGGTACAGCACCAACCTTGTGAAAACAAGCTAAAGGATAGCACCTATGGTATGAGTTCAAGTCCCGGTAAACACACACACACACACACACACACACACACACACACACACACACACACACACACACACACACACACATCCTTAACAGGTGCCCGTGGCTTATACAAGCAATCCTAGCTACTCAAAAGACTGAGATCTTAGGATGGCAGCTTGAAACCAGAACAGGCAGGAGAGTCCATGAGATTCTTATCTCCACTAAACTACTAAAAAAGATGAAAGTTGAGCTCTGGTTCAAGTGGTAGAATATTAGCTTTAAGCAAAGGAATCTCAGGGACATTGCCTAGGCCCTGAGTTCCAGCTCTAAGATTTTTTTTAAAGACATCCTTTGCCACCCCCAAAGGCCATAAATCCTGATTTTGGTCATCCTAGACTCCACTTCCACTCCTGCCACTTCCACAGTACTGCTACTAGTGGCCGGTGTGTGGCCAACACTGGGTTAAGAAGTGAAAGTACACAAGGGGGTGCATATCCAGGTCAACACTAATACCCCAAAACAATGAGGTATTGGCCATACCAGTCTCTCATTCCCCCAGTTCCCTGGCCCTGGAATCTAAAGTCTGTGTCTCTGTATTCTGAGTATCTGGAATTGTCTAGAAGGACCTGAGAGGCCCAGTTGGGGCCAGAAGATAGACTGTCCTGTGATAAAGTACATTTACATTTCCTAGAAACTGACCTATACTTCCAAGCCACCTTGGCCTCACCTCCCATGTAGCACTAGATCCTCCTTGCTTGGGCAGTCTTCAGTCAGCTGTCAAGCTCGAGTTGGCCAGACCCACCAGCAATCCCCCATTCCCCACTCCACTGCCAGCCTGATGAGAGGGATATGAAGTCAGAGGCCCAGTTGAGGAAAAGGATAGGACATTACATGACTGAGGCCCTCCCTTTGAGGCAGAGGAGACCCTATGCCCGCTGTCATCACTGACCCAGAATCCCCTGGAGGTGACCAAATATTGGGACAGCCAGACTTGTGCGCCAGAGAAAAGTTGGAACACAGGCCTGTGGCAATTTAGGACTCATTGCAGACCCTAATAGGAGGCAAAAGCAAGGTCGGTGTGAAGGAGGGACACCATCTGAGATCAGAGGAGGCAGACCAGCCACCACGAAAGGGACAGAAAAAGACGAGGGAAAATTACACACACACACACACACACACACACACACACACACACACACACACACAGATATTCCAAGCCCTTAGCAGTTCCTGAGAAAAATACCATGAACTCCCTCTATTAGGATCACATTCAACCCCTGAGAAGATGGCACTATCATACTCAGACTAACTGTAGACCCACCATTGAGCCTCTCATATCTGGAATGTCTCAGAACCCAGCATGGAATTTCCTACCGTACACACTGCAATGTCGAAAACTCAGCCACCCCCTTTGTTTATTGTTGGACATGGGGTTTGAACTCTGGGTCAGGGCGCTGTCCTTCAGCTCTTCAGCAGAAGATGAGCACTTTATAATTTGAGCCACAGTGACGTTTCCTGTTTTCTGGTGGCTCATTGGATATCAAGACCCACAGACTTTCCTGCCCAAGCTGCTTTGAACCATGGTCTTTACATTTCAGCTTTATGAGTAGCTAGGATAACAGTTGTGAGCCACCAGAGGTGCCAGACATCATCCATCTTCATATACCCAGAGAAAACCCATTTCATCAGGCCACAAACTTTCTTGCAACCCTTTACTTCAGACTTTGACACCCAGCATCCAAATCCATCCTTCATTAGGGAGAATACAGACACAACAATCCCACCCCTGAACCCATTTGCCCACTCCCTGCCTGCCATAGGCCTCGACCACTTCAGTTCTTGGTAAGACACCATCCATTCTACTGTGGCTTCAAACTGGTGCAAACTTGCTGCGTTCTTAGAAATGTCTGTAAAGTGAGGCCAGCACCTGGTCTCTCAATCACAGCACCCTCCCACACACACCTCCACATCTTTGCAGCGAAGATGTTTTACTTTCTTTCATTTTTTCGATTGCGAGCTTGAATGCTGGGCCTGGGTGCTGTCCCTGAGCTCTTCAGCTCAAGGCAAGCACTCTACTACTTGACCCACAGCACCCCTTCCAGTTTTCTGGTGATTTTTTGGAGATAAGAGTCTCAGGGTCTTTCCTGCCCAGTCTGGCTTTGAACCGTGATCCTTTTATCTCACCTCCTGAGTACCTGGGATGACAGCCATGAGCTACTGGCACCCAGCAAAACATACTTTTCAATGCCTGTCATCCTATCCTGTCAGGAGACTGAGATCTGAGGACTGAAGTTGGATGCCACCCTTGGCAGCAAAGTGCATGAGAACTCTTTATCTCCAATTAAACACCCCAAAACCTGGAAGTGGAACTGTGGCTCAAGCAGTAGAGGGCTCGCCTTGAGCTGAAGAGCTGAGGGATAGCGCCCAAGCCCAGAGTTCAAGTCCCATGACTGACCAAAAAAAATTCAGTTTTCACTAACAAGTAGGAGCAAAAATGTGAGATTGAATAGTAACTAGAGCATTATTATTATATTTATTTCTCAGTGATCATTCTTGTAATGATTAATGAGAGTTTTCCAGCCAAGTTTAGCTTGAGAGTTAGTGTTAAGTAATGGATTAGATGGCAAGTAAATTTGAAATTGTTTTAGGGTACAGGGATTCAGGGAAAGGTAGGATCATTGGAAACTACAGTATTTTTCCTGATAAGTGAATTTGAGGACAAATAATATAATACTTCATGTTCGGGAACAAGATAACTTCATGTTCGGGAACAAGATAACTTCAGAGGTTGAGTCAGAAAATTTGTGGGAATTAAGGCAAATTGAAATGTATTTCCAGAATGCAAACTGGAGTATCCATTAGAATGATTAAAAACTAGAGTTTTTTTCTTAAACATTAGAATTGGACTATCATTAGAGTGAAAGTTAGGTTTCAGTTCCAGCTGGAGTTAGACTTAGCCTTAGGGAAATGGAAAGTTTAGGGCCAAACTGAAAGTAAATCTTCAAATAACAAGTCTAGTTAGAATTAGGATGAATGTGAAATAAGAAAGTGCTAATAATATTAAGATTAGGGTATGATCAGTGTGAGGGTTAGTCTCAATATTCCAGTTAGGGTTCGGATTACAAAAATGGCAAGATACTGAGTAAAACCACAAACTATTTTTAGAAAGATGAGTTGAATCAAAGTTAGGATGAATAAAAACTAATGTATTTGTATGGCTTTTAGAATCCAAAGGCTATTAGTTCTAGGGTTAGGGTTACTGTTCTAGTTCAGGTTAGACTTAGGCTTAGGGAACGGTAAGCTTTACAGTAAAACTGAGTTTTCTGCTAACGTTTTCAAGTATAATAAGTTTGAAATTTAACAAAAACTACAGAGTTTTCCTAAGTTTCCTATTCACGGCTGAATAGGGTTAAATTTAGAGTTAGTTTTCTAGTAAGGTTTATATATAGTTAGGGTTAGGTACTAAAGTAGATTTTAAATAAACCTGCAACTTCTTTTTGGAGATATAGGAGTTCAGTAAACGTTAAGATCAGTGGAAACTGAGATAGTTTTCATGATATGAAGATTTGAGGTTAATGATTCATAATAGGGAACGATTTCAGAGTCCAAGTCAGGGAATCTGTAGGATTTGGAACAAAGTGCAAATCATTTCAAAGACAATGAGTATCTGTTAGAATGTGGCTAAACTCGAGTATTTTCCATTAATTTTAGGATTGGGTTACTATTATCATCAAGATTACTCTTAGGGTTCTGTCCAAAATTAGAGTTAGGATTAGGGAAATGGAAAGTTGAGAAATTGAGTGCCTTACTTTGTTTGTAATGTATATGCACTATTCTAAGGCTTGAACTCAAGGATTGGGTTCTGCCCCTGAGCTTTTTGCCATAAGCTAGCATTCTACCACTTGAGCCATGAGTCCACTTCCAGCTTTCTTTGACAGTGAATTGGAGATGAGAGTCTCACAGACGTTCCTATCTAAGCTGACATTGAACTGAGATCCCCAGATCTCTGCTTTCTGATTTAAAGTAGGATTAATGCATGAGCTACTAGTGCCCTGGAAAATGCCTGAATTATACTGATTGTTTTTAATTTTGTTCGAGATTGAGACTTGAATTCATTATCTGACAGCTTTGTTCACTAAGTAGCATTCTGCCACTTGAGCCATGTCTTCACAAATGATTATTTTAAACAGCTGGAAATCATGAAATTTTCTTCAAATGATATGTTGTTCTAAAACTTATCCTAACCAAAAAAGATTTATTGACCCTAGAGATTATCTGAGCAGATTCTCATGCTTTGCTTCTAATTGCATAACATTTTAGGGACATGATTTTTTAATTATTATTTTAAGCAGCAAAGCAGTTATCATTAAACAAAGCAGTTTATGCATACAATATACCTTGATCAATGTCAACCCTTTCAACATTCTCATCCATCCCTCCCCTATACAGCTCTTCCTTCACTCTTCTTAATTTTATAGGATATTTACTGGATTCCTCTCTGCATTTTACCCCTTTTCTCCTATTCAATCTTCTGCCTTTTCCCACTCCATTCCTCTTTTGACTACCCACTTCCATATGATCCAGCAACTCTACTCCTGGGTATTTACCTGAAAGAACACAAACCAGGATATAGTAACAGTTTCAGCACAACCATGCTTACTGAATCAGCCCAGATACTTCTCAAAAGAGAAATGAACCAAGTAAATGTAACACACACACACACACACACACACACACACACACACACACACACACACACACACTGGAAATTATTCTTACTCATCAGAAAGAATATTGTTCCATTTGTATCTCTCATTTATCATTTCATCTGCCTGGTATCTCATTGCCATCGTATTGTCCCTGTACTGCAGTAACTGACACATGCAAACTGATGTAAAAGATTTTCAGGTTATGGGCTAACCATAGATTCCTGAGTATGAGTTCTCTGCTCATTCTCTTTGTCTATGCATGCCTTTGAGTAGTGATTGTACAGATTCATTTGTACCATATGCTACACAGAAAAGAGATGAACCATACATATATATGTGTGTATGTATATATATATATATATATATGATTATACACACACACACACACACACACACACATATATATATATATATATATATATACATACATGGATATATGCACACATATGGATATATATTAAATACTTGAGTACATTTTATGTTTTCAAGAATTATGGAGCTAACAAAAATCACATGCATTTTCCTACCTTTTCAGTTTTTTCAAAACCTAAGGAATTTTTTCTCTTTTGCAAACCTAATTTTTAAGATAATTTTACCATCTCTGATCTGTCAGTGGCCTTGAAATTAGATTTTCAAATAGGACAAAGTTATTTAGGCTTTTTGGTGGAAGAAAGGAATATTACTAGGGTTCTATTCAGGGGTTCTCTGCTTGCTAGACAGGACTTTGTATAGCACCAAGTATCTCAACTACTTTTGCCATACTTCTAGTCCATTTTATTTATTTGAGGTCTTGAACTTTTGCCCTGGTCAGATCTTAGATTGAGTTGCTACCTATGCCTTCCACATAATTAGCTAGGATTACAGATGTGAACCACTATGGCCAGCTCATTTGTTGAGATGGCTGTCTTGGCAGTTATTTCTTTGGCCTGCCTCAGACCAAGATCCTTGTCATTTCTGCTTCCCAATCAGCTGGGATTACAGATGGAGCTACTATACTTGGTGTACATGACACCTGTTTTTTTTTTTTTTTTGGTCAGTCGTGGGGCTTGAACTCTGTTCTTGGGCGATGTTCCTGCACTCTTCAGCTCAAGGGGAGTGCTCTACCGCTTGAGCCACAGCACCAGTATCTGTTTTCTAGTGGTTTTATTGGAGATAAGAGTCTCACAGACTTTCTTTCTAGGGCTGTCTTTGAACCGTGATCCTCAGATCTCAGCATCCTGAGTAGCTAGGATTACAGGGGTCAGCCACAGGTGTCCGGCACACCTTCTGTTTTTTAAAAGAGGTTTTAATTGTAAAAAATGCTGTGTAGAGAGGTTATAGTTACATGAGCAAGTTAATGAGTACATTTTCTATCAAGCATTGTTACCTCCTCCTTTGTTTTTCCCCTCCCCTCCCCTCCCACCTCCACAACTACACTCCCCTTTACTCCCTTCCCTTCTTCCCCGCCTATATTGTAAAGATCTTTTTTTTTTTTAACATAGTGTCTTGTGCATCTCATTGTTACAATGGGTCAGCCTGTATCACTATTTATCTATTTTGTTTTTTCCCTTCCCCTCCCCAAGCTAGAGAAGGGTGTATACAAGATACAGGACACCAATACTAAATATAGTGAAAACAAGGGTTAAACCATGGGGGAGGAACATAAAAAGAAAAAAAAAAAAACACATGGTAGATTATAAATCCTATCTTGTGGTTCATTTCACTTAACATCATCTTATCTGGTCATATGTACATAGCTTTTGAACTTTTATGCTTGTCCCAGACATGCAATAGTTATTGCAAATAAGGGAAACCATAGGACCAATGTTTCTTTGGTTTTGGCTCACTTCACTTGATATAATGTTTTCTAAGTCCTCACTTAGAGCTCTCCTATGAGCCAGCAGTCCACATTTTTGGGTATTTACCCAAATGATCACAAACAAGACCATACTAAGCTACTGGTACAACTATGTTTATTGCAGCATTATTTACCATAGCTAAGATATGGAACCAACCCATATGCCTCTGAGTAGCTAAATGGATCAAGAAAATGTGATACACACACACACACACACACACACACACACACACACACACACACACACACACTGGAATTCTATGCCTCCATCAGAGAGAATGACATCGCCCCATTTGCTAGGAAATGGAATGACGCAGAAACAATTATATTAAGTAAAATAAGCCAGGCTCAAATAACCGTAGGTTCCATGGTTAATCTTTCTTGGAGTAACTAGTACATGGTACCATATAACCATATAAGAGGATGTTATGTGAAATGAACCCCAAGATAGGGACACAAATAATTTGTATTCCATGAGATTCTCTTCTCTCTATGATCCCCCAAATAAAACTGGAAGGGGAGCTGTCGTTCAACTACAGAGCACCACTATTAAGGGAAAAAGCCTAAGTGACAAGGTTAGGTCATAATTTTAAACCATAATATCAGCCCTCAAAAAAGTTGATTTCTGTTCCTTGAGGTTTTTATTAAATTGATCCGGAAAATAATCAACGTTGTATTTATCTTTAGCATTACTATTAAAATCATGTTATGTTTATTTATGGTATTCTTTATTTTCTTAAATTTTACTTACACTTTAATGTCCAGTAATGATAAGAAATGATTACTGTTTCACAAGTTTTTATGTCAGTTGAATATATGGATGAGAGATGCATACAAGTCGTTTGGACTGAAAATAGATATTAGCAAGTTCTTCACATAAGAATTAATAGTTGAAGGAGCTGTGGGCATGTATGAAATCAACTAAAGAAACCAGCAAGGAAAGATAAGGTATGATTCTGGAAAGCAAACAATTTTGGAAGAAAAAAAAAAGGAAAATATGTAGCTTTTGGTAAGAACTTTGTAACCCATCTGCACATTTAATTCCTTATTTCTAGTGGAAGACATTTCAGTTAACTTTATTTTACAAAGTTAAACATGATTGACATTTAATACTAACTGGCCTCTGTCTCAGGTAAGCAATTATTCTAGCCAGGTGCAAGGTGCTCATGCCTATAATCCTAGCTACTCAGAGAGCTGAAACCTCTAGATCCTAGTTCAAAGCCAGTCTGGAGAGGAAAATTGGTGAGACTTTTCTGTGGCACTGTGGCTCAAAGTGGCAGTACTAGTCTTGAGTAATAAATCTCAGAGACAGAACCCAGGCCCTGAGTTCAAGCTCTCTGAAATTATTCTTAAAATACTTGTTCTCATTATTTCTTTAACTTGTCCAGAAGGATGTTTTAAACTTAGGGATTTTTTCTTTTTTTAATTTTAATTTTAATTTTTTTGTGAACATACTGTACAGAGGGGTTACAATTACATAAGCAATATAATGAGTACATTTCTTATCAAGCATTGCAGCCTCCTCCTTTGTTTACCCTTCACATCCCTTCCCAGCCTCCCTCCTCTCCCCCACCCAATCTCCTCCCTCCCCGCACCAAAGTTGTAAAGTTCGTTTTCGACATGACAACTCGTACTTCTCATAGTTGCCACTGGTCCACCTGTATCCTTAAATGACTTGTTTTTCTCATCTCCTCCACAAATTATACCAACATCAAATATAGTGAAATCAGAGGTTATACTGTCGGGGAGGGACATACAAAGCAACAAAGAAATAATCTTATAAATGAGTTAGAAACAAATGCATGAAAAAAAAATAAAACATTTATATATATATATATATATATATATATATATATATATGGGTTCATTTTCCTAACATCACATTATCTGACCTTTTCTGCTTGACTCATACATATACGAGATATTGCAAATAAGGGAAAGAATGGGACCTATGTTTATTTGGGCTTGGCTTACTTCACTTAATATAAATTTTTCCAAGCCTTTCCATTTCCTAACAAATGGGGAAATGACATTCTTTCTGATGGAGGCATAGAATTCCATTGTGTATATATACCACATTTTCTTGATCCATTCATCTACTGAGGGGCATTTGGGTTGGTTCCATATCTTAGCTATGGTAAACAATGTTGCAATAAACATAGTTGTGCTGGTAGCTTTAGTGTGGTCTTGTTTGTAAACATTTGGGTAGATGCCCAAAAGTGGGATTGCTGGGTCATAGGAGAGCTCTAAGTGAAGTATTTTCTGGAACCTCCATACTAGTTTCCAAAGTGGTTGAACAAGTTTACATTCCCACCAACAATGAAGTAAGGTTCCCTTCTGTCCACATCCTCTCCTGCATCTGTTATTGTTACAGTTCTCGATTATAGCCATTCTAACTGGGGTGAGGTGGTATCTCAGTGTTGTTTTGATTTGCATTTCTTTTATGGCTAGGGAGGTTGAGCATTTCTTCATGTGTCTATTGGCCATCATTCTTTCTTCTTCAGAGAAATTTCTCTGTAAGTCTTTAGCCCACTTCTTTATTGGGCAGTTATTTCTTTGAGGATTTGTTGTTGGGGGATTTAATTTTTTGAGTTCCAAGTATATTTTAGATATGAGACCTTTGTCCATTGTATGGCTAGTGAAGATCTTCTCCCAATCCGTGGGCTTTCTATTGGTCTTGCAAGCTATGTCCTTTGCCATGCAGAAGCTCTGCAACTTCATGCAATCCCATTTGTCCAACCTTTCTTTGATTTCTTGTGTTTCCAGGTCTCTATTCAGAAAATTTCGGCCTGAGCCAAGGAGACCTAGGGTTTCTCCTATTCCATCTGTAATATTTTCAGGGTGTCTGCTTTGTCTCCAAGGTCTTTGATCCATTTGGAGTTGATTCTGGTGCAGGGTGATATATAAGGATCTAGTTTTAGTTTTCTACAAGCAGCTAATCAATTTTGCCAGCACCATTTACTGAAGAGGCTGTCTTTCTTCCATTCTATTATTTTAACTCCCTTATCAAAGATTAGTTGGCTATAGGTCTGTAGGTTAATTTCTGGGTTTTCAATTCTATTCCATTGGTCCTGAGGTCTGTTCTTATGCCAGTAGCAAGCTGTTTTGATTACTATGGCTTTGTAGTAGTGTTAGAAATTTGGTATTGATATTCCAACAGCACTGTTCTTTCCGTTGAGGAGCGTTTTTGTTATTCGGGGTTTTTTACTGTTCCATATGAATTTTTGGATTGCCTCTTCTATTTCCTTGAAGAATGAGGTTGGAATTTTGATAGGTATCAAGGGATTTTTTATTTTATGTTGTCTTAATTTATTTTTAAGATGTTCAAAGAGAAATGATTTATAGTAAGAACTGTTTTGTATTGCTTTGTATTACGTTTTGCTTCTACACCTATAATTCAACTGGAAAGTAGATGGCCAAAACCCTCTTCCCCCCACCAAAGTTGTAAAGTTAATTTTTTGACATAATGACTTATATATCTCATTGTTGCAATGCGTCCACCTGTATCCCTAGTTAAATGATTTGTTTTTGCCCTTCCCCTTCACAAATTGTACCAACATCAAATACAGTGAAAGCAGGGGGGGGGGGACATGAAAAGCAGTATAGAAATCATCTTATAAATTTGTTAGAAACAACTGCATGAAAGAAAAAAATTGAATACTTATCTTGGGGTTCATTCCCCTAGCATCAATTTATCTGACCTTTTCTGCCTTACTCAGCATATCCTAGTTATTTCACATAAGGGAAGCCATGGGACCTATGTTGCTTTGGGTCTGGCTTACTTCACTTAATATAATTTTTTCCAAGTCTTTCCATTTCCTAACAAATGGAGCAATGTTATTCTTCCTGATGGATGCATAGAATTGCATTGTGTATATATACCACATTTTCTTGATGCAGTCATCTACTGAGGGGCATCTCGGTTGGTTCCATATCATAGCTATGGTAAATAATTCTACAATAAAAAATAGGTGTGCCGGTAGCTTTAGTATGGTCTTGTTTGTGATCATGTGGTTAAATGCTCAAAAATTTGGATGGCTGGGTCATAGGAGAGCTCTATGTGGAGTCTTTTGAGGAACTTTCGTACTGCTTTCCACAGTGGTTTAACAAGTTTACACTCCCACCAACAATGTAGTAAGGTTCCCATCTGTCCAAATCCCCTCCAGCATCTCTTGTTATCAGAGTTCTTGATTTTGCCAGTCTAACTGTGGTGAGGTGGTACCTCAATGATGCTTTTATTTGCAATTCTTTTATGGCTAGAGAGGTTGAGCATTTCTTCATGTGTTTATTGCCCATCCTTCTTTCCTCTTCAGGGAAGTTTCTCTTTAAGTCTTTAGCCCACTTGTTTATTGGGCAGTTGTTCCTTTGAAGATTTGTTGTTGAGGGATTTAATTTTTTGAGTTCCAGGTATATTTTAGATATGAGACCCTTGCATGTTGTATGGCTAGTGCAGATATTCTCCCAATCCATGGGCTTTCTAGTGATCTGGCTAGCTATGTCCTTTGCCATGCAGAAGATCTGCAGTTGCATGCAATACCATTTGTCCCATTTGTCTTGAATTTTTTTTTTTTTGTATTTCTGAGTCTCTATTAAGAAAATTTCGGCCTGTGCCAAGGAGACCTAGGGTTTCTCCTATTCCATCCTGTAATGTTTTCATAGTAAGACTTCAAACTTTTAAAGTTTGAAGATCTTTGATTCATGTTGAATGGATGTGAGTAGATTGAGCTGTTGCATACATTTGTGTGTGTGTGTGTGTGTGTGTGTGTGTGTGTCTGTCTGTGTGTGTGTGTGTGTGCCCGTGTGTGTATCATTGAAATCAAGGATAAGGAACTTGGTTCCTTTTCCTGAGATATACATTATGGTGTTTCTTTGTTGGTGTTAGGCTGATTGCTTGCCTTTGCCTGATGTGAACATTCTAGCTCAATTTTTCAATTAAAGTTTCTTAATTATTATTGAACATATAATGCTCTAATATTGCTTTGTCTTTAGTCTGCCATCTAGGATCTTCTTTTCCTCTTAAATATTAACATTCAATATGAATTTTACCTCCTGACTAATTTTCCCTTTAATTTGCATTTTGAAATAAAATTATAATACCTTTGATCTCTGTATTCATGAAGAAAAACCACTTTGAATTCTCTGTTTAAAGTAATAACACCTGGACAGATTTGTTAGCACCAAGACCTTAAATTATCTTTTGTAGTTTTAGTTTAAAATAACCCTCCACCATGTTTTTAGCATGGGTAGAAAAGAATTCCCACAATGCCTCACAACTTTTATCTTTCACTTTGTCTATGCTTCCTTGTCAATGCTAAATTGTTCTGGATGCCTGTATTAGCTACCCAAACCCCTGCAAAGCTGTTGCTGCTACCCAATTTCCTGCCAATGCAACTTAGCAATTACAGTCACAATTACCCTTTCCGTGTTATCCTATGCTGTGTTACTCATTTTGCTACCCATAATTCTTAACACCATGGTTCCAGCCACCTGATCCCTGATACCCCTGTCTATGGTGCCACATTCCCAAACAAAGTAAGGCCAGAGTAGGCACAGACAGTCGAATTGGATACTCCTCTTGCAGATACAATGTGACGTTATTCCTCAGATATTTAACATGAGGAACTAACTAGTGGTGGAAAGAAAAGAGGTTACTCAGAGGGGACTAAAATCTAAGGATATTAACTTGTAACTTGTTGCTAGGAAAAGCAGGCCCTAAGGTGAAAGTTAATGGGAAAAGAAAATTTGACAAAAATATTGGGAATAATATAAACAAAAGTTTTAGCTTAATCTCCTCTTCCAGTGATCTGAATTATTTTAGGACATAGATATGTAACTAATTTGCATTTTTAAAAGTTTATGAATTTGCACATTTATGTGGTACTTATATTAATTTATGGAATATTTGCATATGATCATGTTAATGATACTCAATAGTTTATGCTTTATGATATGCTCATGAGTCTGCCTTTGGCAATATGAATTGAGCTCTCTAACAATAAATGGGATTTCATTGTCAAATACTACAAGGATATTACTGAGGCTAATACCAAAATGAAAGCTGAAACAAGAAAACTGAACAAAGCTACAAGTTTGAAGGGAAAGAGTCAGTGGTAAGGGCTAAGATAAAACAGAAATTCTTCACATAGGAATCTTGGAAGAATAGAATGTGTCTTGTTGAATCACTAGCTTTTTAAACATTCTTAGAAAGCAGAACATGATTTTTGATTCTTGCTTTTTGGGACCTCTTTAATGAGTGGTTAAACAAAAAATTATTGAAATGACTGAAAATCCACTGACATGAATTATTAGATTAACATTATACTCAAAGTTGCCTTGAGATGCAGGCAGACTGGATTCCTTTTCTATTAAATTAATGGAATAATCTTCCTTTTGAATGGTTGGACAGTCCATGACACTTGCTCCAAAACAAGAAAAGAAACTGGAGAGAAAAAAAAAAAGAGGAAGGAGAGTCAAGGCTGCTGAAATTAGCATAGTTCCCATTTGGACTTTAATGGGTTGTTACTACAAAGAATTAGAATTTCATCTTAAGATAATAATTTTAAAATGGCTGAGCTAAAGGATAGCTTCGAAATGTAATATTTAATGCTGTTGCATTACTTGAAGACAAAGGTTTACAGAAAACTTTAAATTCCAGAAAAACTGTAATGGACCAATAAACACCTAGAAGACATATAATTTAAAATTTTACCTGTTCAAAGCAAATCCTGGCATGAAAGTCTGTGAGTCACTTATCTCCAAACAGGAAGTGGCACTGTGGCTCAATTGGGAGAGGGCTCCCCTTGAGCTGAAGCACTCTGGGATATGTTAATACCCAAGCCCTGAGTTCAAGGCCCATGACTGACAAAAAGAAATCTTAAAGAATTAAATCATTAGGGTTGTAAGAAGCCTTGTGGTAGAGTGCTTGTCTTGCATGCATGAGGTCCTGGTTCAATTCCTCAGCACCACATAAGCAGAAAAAACTGGAAGTGGCACTGTGGCTAAAGTGGTAGTGCACTAGCCTTGAGCTGATCAGCTCAGGGACAGCATCCAGACTCAAAGTTCAGGCACCCCTACCAACAACATCAACAACAACAACAACAAATTAAAGCATCAAACAACCTGAAGATGTTGTCCAGAATAATGAATGCAGCATTATCCGTTGACATGACTTAGTGACTTGAAACCAAGTTTACCAGGGGAGATAGTGGGCATTTTGTGTGTGTGTCAAAACCTGCAAAATTATTTTATACTTTCCCAGGGAGGGAGAAAGGAGGAAATGGTGGGGGGAGGGGGGAGGTGTTTGGTGGACTTGCCTCTTGTTTCACTGATTGTTTTCTGTAGTCAAATTCAGAGAAATTCTGCTTGCAATCCTAGTTGCCTGGGCAATGACGAAGCCATGTCCTGGAAGTGGTTTTGTCCTGTCCTTGGCCTGGTTCCAACCACCACTGGATAATCCAAGTCCCACTGCAAGACCAAGATGCCTTGAAGACTACTGATCCATTGGGCAGCTGGACCTAACCAGAGCCAGAATAAGCAGAAAATGCAATTCTGAGGGCAGCACTGGAAATTTACATCGGGTAGAGATTTTTTACTATATTTTTATTGTAAAAATACTGTACAGAGGGCTCAGAGTTACAGAACTAGGTAATGAGTACATTTCCTATACAGCATTGTTACCTCCTCCTTTGTTTTTCCCCTGCCATCTTTTCCCTCCCCACATCTCCAACTCCTCCCTCAACCCCTGCCTGACATTGTAAACTCATTTGCGACACAGTGTCCTGTACATATTGTCACAATGGTCAACCTGCATTCCCATTTAAGTGTTCTGCTATATTCCTTCCACTCCCCAAATTACAAATATATATATAAATATATGGTGCAGAACAGTGAAATCAAATAAAGTGAAAACAGGGGTTTACCGTGGGGGAATAATGTACAAAAGAAAGAAAGGAAAAACCAGTTGTGTCTCTGACTTGGAGTACATTTTGCTTAACATCATCTTGTATGGTCATATGTACCTAGCTTTGATCTTCTCTACTTGTCCTAGACATGTACTAATCCTTGCAAACAAAGGTAAAACAAGGTAAACCATGGGTCCTATGTTTCTTTAGGTCTGGCTTACTTCACTTAATATAATTTTTACCAAGTCTTTCCATTTCCTAACAAATGGGGCACCCCATTCTTTCTGATGGAAGCATAGAATTCCAGTGTGTGTGTGTGTGTGTGTGTGTGTGTGTGTGTGTGTGTGTGTGTGTGTGTACCACATTTTCTTGAACCATTCCTCTACTGAGCAGCTTTGGGGTTCCATATCATAGCTATTGTGACTAATACTCCAATAAACATGGTTGTGCTGGTAGTTTTGTGATCATTTGGGTAAGTGTGCAAAAGTGGGGTTGCTGGGTCATTGGGGAGCTCTAGGTGGAGTCTTTTGAAGAAATTTCATACTGTTTTCCAAAGTGGTTAAACAAGTTTAAACAGCTACAAGTAATGCAGTAGGGTTCCTTTTTAGATACATCCCCACCAGCATCTGTCATTATTACATTTCGTGATTACAGCCATTCTAACTGGAGTGAGGTGTAATCTCAATGTTTTGATTTGCTTTCATTTAAGACTAGAAAAATTGAGTATTTCTTCATGTGTCTAATGGACATTTTTTATTTCCTCTTCAAAGAAGTCTCTCTTTAAGTCTTCAGCCCACTTAGTTATTGGGCAGTTGTTCCTTTGAGGATTTGTTGTTGTGGGATTTATAATTTTGATTCCTAAGTATATTTTAGATATAAGACATTGTCTGTTTTATGACTAATGAAGAACTTCTCCCAGTAAGTGGGCTTTTTATTGATCTTGCTATCTATGAACTTTACCATGCAGAAGCTCTGCTGTTTCATGCAATCCCATTTCTCCAACCTTTCTTTGATTTGTTTTGTTTCAGGTTCTCTATTAAGAAATTTTTGGCCTGTGCTAAAGAGCCTAGAGTTTCTCTTATCCTTCTGTAATGTTTTCACAGTGTCTGCTTTTATTTTGAGGTCTTTGATCCATTTTGATTTGATTATCATGCAGAGTGTTTTATATATATATATATGGATATATCTTTAGTTTTCTACAGGTGTTCAAATAATTTTGCCAGCACCATTTACTGAAAAGGCTGTCTTTCTTCTATTCAATTTTTTTAGCTCCCTTGTCAAAGATTAGGTGGCTATAGGTCAGTGGATTAAATGTTGTCTTAATTACAGAACATTTCTAGATGCAAGAGAGCTCATGATCCCAACCAAAAATTTGAAAAAATAAGTATCATTCTGTTAGAGTCCCAAGAAATGATGAAAGATTACAAAAGTTTAAGCCTGATGAAATAGGAGAGTTCATTTAATGTAGGACTTTGTAGACCTGGCTAAATTAGAATTTAGAGTTAAAATAGATATTTTTTGTTTGTGATTTAATATTCTATAGGATACTACAAAATTCTTTTCAAGTAAAAGATTTAATTTACAAATTCACTAATTAGTCTGGCATTCTAATTGACTAGAATATTCTTTCAGCTGGGAAGGTGGCTCAGTGGTTGAGCGCTTGCCTTGCATGCCTGAGTCCCTGGGTTTGATTCCTCAGCACCACATAAGCAAAAAGAAAAAAGCCAGAAGTGGCGCTGTGGTTCAAGTGGTGGAGCACTAGCCATGAGCTGAAGAGCTGAGGGACAGTGCCCAGGCCCAGACTTCAGGCCCCACAACCGGACCCTCACAAAAAAAATATAATATTCTTTCAAGGGAGGTATAATAAGAACTTAGTTAATAGATAATTCCAACAGTTCATGTGTAAGAAGATAATGTGAATAATCTAGACAAACTGTCAACAAATTGATTATATTAATTTATATAGAAAAGGAGCAATCTTTTGAGACTTTGGTGTAATGTGGTATGAAGAGAGTAATTGTGTGACATCTTTTTTTTCTACCTATACATAACACAGGAAGAAATTTTCTTAATTATGTACCTCTGTATACAATGAGAAAAATGCTAGGTTTGAGGTTTGTTTTTATTTTGTTTTTGTTGCTTTGTTTGTCCTAGGGCTTAACCTCAGGCCTTGGGCACTGTCCCTGACCTGTTTTTGCTCCAGGCTACTGCTCTACCACTTGAACCTCAGTGCCTCTTGGGTCTGGCTTTTCCTTATGAGTTTATTGGAGGTAAGAATCTAAAGAACCTTCCTGCCTGGGTGGGCTTTCAACCATAATCTTCAAATCTTATATTAATATATACAGACCTAATGAATATCTATGATAGATAATATATATATAATAAGATAAATATAAAATAAAATAAAAATAAATAATATTTGCAAGTGTTCTGATCTCAGGAATACCACTGCGGTGAAAATGATGTAGCAAAGTTTAGTGTAGTATTCTTGCCACAATAGGAAGGACATCACATTAGGATAATTGTAGTATTTTTTCACAATAGTGATAAAGGATTCATGATGTGAATTTAGGGAATTTTAAGGTGCACCTTACAAGTTGGAAATTGTTGGGCTAGAATGACTTTATGGCATAAAAACTTGGGATTGATTGTCATAGAAATAATAGCTTACTCTGATGAAGAAATGTTTACTCTTAAGGAATTAATTATTATAGATACTTCATAGTGTTATCCTCTACCAGAATGTGTCTATTTTCCTGTTGACTTTTAAGTATGTAATGCCTCATTGGAAACTGCATCTATTGCTGAATTAATTAAAATGCAAACAGTTACTGTTTTGAATGTCTCTGGTATGGCATGTTCAGAATTTGAAAATGAGTAGTTAGTAGTCATAATAATGTTGAGGAACAGATATATTCTGTCCTCTTAACAATTAGTGAGTTTTCAAAGTTAGGAGTTTCCATAGAATTGAACTATTTTCTGTTTTAGTATGAGACAATACAAAATAATGTTTTTTAAAAAATAATGGCAAGCGTATTCTGACAATATTGTGTAGTTTGATAACATTCATGTCGATGTCCCTCCGATAAATAAAGAGGTAATTCAAATTAGCAGGCAAAATGTTCATTTTTATAAAAGATAATACACATAGAATAATATTTATTATACCAATACAGTGAAATTATATATTATGCAGCTCATTTTTAAGTTAATTTTATTGCCAAGGTGATATATAGAAGGGGTTGCAGTAATTGTAAGGTAGTGGATATATAACATCTCAAAATTTTTACCCCCTCCCTTATTTTTCTCACACTTTTCCTTCACCCCAATACTCCTCGCAAGTTGTAAAGTAAATTTCTAACATGTTGTCTTGTGAGTGTTGCTATTGCATTGGTTTTCCTTTTGTCCTTTGTTGGGCCATTTTATTATTCCGTTTCCCTTGCCAAATGAAGATAAATGTATATACAATACACAGGATACTGAAATCAAGTACAACAGTGGACAAACCATAGAGGAAAACACAAAAGAAATCACATAGTACATTAAAAACAACAACCACAAAGTAAAACCTCTCTTTCCATATCTAGGAGTTTATTTTGCTCAGCATCATTTTATGTGGTCATTTATACATAGCTATTGAGTCATTCTACTCATCTGCTAGGACTATCCTAGATATTTCCTAGTTATTACAAATGAGGGAAACCATGGAATCTGTTTCTTTGTGTCTTGCTTATTTTTCTTAGTAGGATTTTTCCAGCTCTTTCCATTTCCTTATAAATTGGAAGCATAGAATTCCTCCATACATATATAAAACACATATTTTCAATTCCCTCATCTACTGAGTGGTATATCGGTTTAAAACATGATTGCATGTAAGTATCACTTAAGGCCATTCAAAATGACAGATGGCAACTCAGCAGATATACTAATGTCATGATTTCCAAATAAGATAGTATTTTATGTTGGTACAAGTGTTGAGATATCTGAATGAGTCTAATGGATATCTTGCACTGAATTAGGCAGGAAGATATCCAATATCATATAGGATAAAAATGGTAGTGACAAAATATTTCCCTTGAGAAAGATATAGGAGGCTGCCAGAAGTATGAATTAGTTCAGATAATTTGAAGGATTTAGAAATGCAAGCTCAATTATGTCTCTTTACATAATAATCATGTAAGTGGAAGGGCAAAATAAGGGTAAGAGAAGAAAATAACTGACAGCAGACAATTTTCCCAAGTTACAGTACAAAAAAATATAATCTATAACTACCAAATTAAAGAGATCCCAATATAACACGTCCCACTTAATTTAGGTACATGCAGAATTTTTACTTGGCTTTTTCCTACTCTAATGCTCCAAAATAAATGAATACTTATAAGAAAAGTTATGTGATTGCCATTGCTTCAACTTGAACACTAACTGTGATAAGCCCTCTTTTTCTCAGTTTTGCACTTGGAAAATAGTCCCTAAGTTGATGATGTTGTGGCTGATTAGAGTCAGAGTTAGGGCTTCTATTTTTACAATTATCCCAGAATAGTTTAAAGCCGTTTTTCCCCAGGACATCCAACTACATTGTCTGAAACTGTACATTGAACACACCCTCACACCTGAGCACATTATTTGAAATTATACTTCAGTTTTTCTTGGCACATTCTACTTTCTGCCTTTGTCTTTTTTGCACATTTCTTTTGAGTTCATAGTTGCTCTATTTCCATTTCATCTTTACAAACTGCTAAGAACATTGTTCAACTACCACTTCTTGTTTGCACACGCCCAGTCTATGTATGAAAGTACTTTGTCCATGTTAAGCAATAGAGTAATACTTAATCTCTGAGGAGAAAAGTTCCACAATATAATCCTATGCCCACATTAGAGGATGTAGAATTTAAAGCATTTTGAGACAGTGATATTAGAATTGAAAGGCTCCGTAGGGAAATTTTCCTGGAGCTCATTAGTTTACCCTAAAGAAATAAAAATATCCACAAAATTTGGAGCTAATTACTAAGTATCTGAATTAACATTAGATCCTAGATGTTGTGTTAATACAAGTCATGATTGTATTATTGTTACAACAGAAACCTTCACAACTTGGCAATGTGTATGAGAAAATGAAAGAAAGGCATTAAAGCAAAATGTCTTATCTTTTTAGGCATTTAATCCTAGTGGTGAGGGTAATGTCTGAACTCTTCCATTCAATAAAAGCTTGAAATTTATAAGAACACTTTCCTACATATATGAATTTGTGTCAGGTTGATAGACAGGGATATTTCAGCATGGAGATATACTTAACAAGAATTACATCTCAATAGAGTATTTGGCAGTTATGATGTGTCAATAGCTATTGAAGCATTTTCTATTTTAAAGAAGAATCAATTTGAGGAGTCTTCAGTCACATCCGTAAAGCTGTATGTTCAACTTAATACTTGGTGTTACTTGTCCTACATTTATAATGAGTAGGCTGATAAGATATCCAAACATATCTAAATATATTTCAATAAAATCCCAAACTGATATGGAGAGATGAGTCACTAATTGGAACTGTAGGACAAATTAGGCTTGTCTGTGCTTCAGTTCAATCTATAAACTCCTGGCTAAAGTTTTCAAAAATGTTCACAGAATACCTCTAAGAAAAGTTCATGACAGTTATATCTGTATAATATTTCTAAGGTCAGGATTAAAGCATTTGTTCCCAACATTTAGAATCAACAGGACCTGTTGAATTTATTGGTCCAGAATTTTGTCTCCACATTCATAGCTCAACATTTTATCAATATGACTTTCACCAAAACACTGTTCTTATTGATCTTGTCTATGTCCTTTTACTTTTCAAATCCAAATAGTAGATTTCCTTACTGAAATTTCTTTCCTTCCTTTTCTTCTGTAAATCTGTGTTTATTACCTTTTGTTTCCTTGTTTATCTCTTTTTTTTTTTTTTTTTTTGTTTTGTTTTTTTTTGATTTTTTGCTATTTTTTTTTTTTAAATTTTATTTTATTTTATTTGAGAACATACTGTACAGAGGGGTTACAATTACATGGGCAGGATAATGCATACATTTCTTACCAAGCATTGCATCCTCCTCCTTTGTTTACCCTTCACCTCCCTTCCCAGCCTCCCCCCTCCCTCCCACCCAATCATACCCCCCCTCCCCCCCCCCTCACCGACATTGTAAAGCTGGTTTTGACATGACATTTTGTACTTCTCATTGTTGCAACAGGTCCACCTGAATCCTTAAACGACTTGTTTGTCCCCGTCTCCTCCACATGTTATACTGACATCAAATATAGTGAAAGCAGGGGTTACACTGTGGGGGAGGGACATACAAAGCAACAAAGAAATAATCTTATAAATGCATTAGAAACACATGCATGAAAGAAACAAAAACATTAAAATACATATTTGAGGTTTTGTTTTCCTAACATCACATTATCTGACTTTTTCCGCTTGACTCATACCTATACTAGATATTGCAAATAAGGGAAACCATGGGACCTATGTTTCTTTGGGCCTGACTTACTTCACTTAATATAATTTTTTCCAAGCCTTTCCATTTCCTAACAAATGGGGCAATGTCATTCTTTCTGATGGAGGCATAGAATTCCATTGTGTATATATACCACATCTTCTTGATCCATTCATCTACTGAGGGGCATCTGGGTTGGTTCCATGTCTTAGCTATGGTAAATAATGCTGCAATAAACATAGTTGTGCTGGTAGCTTTAGTGTGGCCTTGTTTGTGATCATTTGGGTAAATGCCCAAAAGTGGGATTGCTGGGTCGTTGGGGAGCTCTATGTGGAGTCTTTTGAGGAACCTCCATACTGCTTTCCAAAGTGGTTGAACAAGTTTACATTCCCACCAACAATGAAGTAAGGTTCCTTTCTGTCCACATCCCCTCCAGCATCTGTTGTTGTTAGAGTTCTTGATTTTTGCTGTTCTAACTGGAGTGAGGTGATATCTCAATGTTGTTTTGATTTGCATTTCTTTTATGGCTAGGGATGTTGAACATTTCTTCATGTGTCTATTGGCCATCCTTCTTTCTTCTTCAGAGAAGTTTCTCTTTAAGTCTTTCGCCCACTTACTTATTGGGCAGTTGTTTCTTTGAGGATTTGTTGTTCGGTGGTTTAATTTTTTGAGTTCCAAGTATATTTTAGATATGAGACCCTTGTCCGTTGTATGGCTAGTAAAGATCTTCTCCCAGTCCGTGGGCTTTCTATTGATCTTGCTAGCTATGTCATTTGCCCTGCAGAAGCTCTGCAACCTTATACAATCCCATTTGTCCAGCCTTTCTTTGATTTGTTGTGTTTCCGGGTCTCTATTCAGAAAATTTCGGCCTGAGCCAAGGAGACCCAGGGTTTCTCCTATTCCATCCTGTAATGTTTTCAGAGTGTCTGCTTTGAGTTCAAGGTCTTTGATCCATTTGGAGTTGATTCTGGTGCAGGGTGATATATAAGGATCTAGCTTTAGTTTTCTACATGTAGTTAACCAGTTTTGCCAGCACCATTTACTGAAGAGGCTGTCTGTCTTCCATTCTATTGTTTTAGCTCCCTTATCGAAGATTAGATGGCTATAGGTCTGTAGGTTCATTTCTGGGTTTTCAATTCTATTCCATTGGTCCTGAGGTCTGTTCTTATGCCAATACCAAGCTGTTTTGATTACTATGGCTTTATAGTAGAGTTTGAAATTTGGTATTGATATTCCTCCAGCAGTATTCTTTCCGTTGAGGAGCGTTTTTGCTATTCGGGGTCTTTTATTGTTCCATATGAATTTTTGGATTGCCTCTTCTATTTCCTTGAAGAATGAGGGTGGAATTTTGATAGGTATTGCGTTGAATTTGTAGATAGCCTTGGGAAGTATTGCCATTTTCACGATGTTAATCTTTCCAATCCAGGAGCATGGGAGGTTTTGCCATTTTTTAAGTTCTGTGTTGATTTCCTTTTTCAAGATTTTAAAGTTTTCATCATAGAGGTCCTTCACTTCTTTAGTTAAGTTAATTCCTAGGTATTTTATTTTTTGTGAGGCTATTACAAATGGAGTTGCTTTCCTAATTTCAGCCACACTTTTCTCATTGTTGGCATACAGAAAAGCCATTGATTTTTGGGGGTTAATTTTATAACCTGCTACTTTGCCAAAGTTTTGAATCAGCTTGAGTAATTTGGGAGTGGAGTCTATGGGATTCTTTAAATACAAGATCATGTCATCTGCAAAGAGAGAGAGTTTTATTTCTTCTTTCCCTATTTGGATCCCCTTTATGTCTGCATCTTGTCTTATTGCTGTAGCTAGGCATTCTAATACTAGATTGAAAAGAAGTGGAGAGAGTGGGCATCCTTGTCTTGTTCCTGAGTTAAGAGGAAATGGCTTTAGTTTTTCACCATTGAGTATAATGCTGGCTGTAGGTTTGTCATATACAGCCTTTATTGTATTGAGGAATGTTCCATGGATTCCTAATTTTTCCAAAACCTTCATCATAAAGGGGTGTTGGATCTTGTCAAATGCTTTTTCTGCGTCTATTGAGATAACCATGTGGTTCTTATTCTTGCTCCTGTTGATGTGATGAATAATATTAATTGATTTGCGTATATTGAACCAGCTTTGCATCCCTGATATGAATCCTGTTTGATCGTGGTGTATGATTTTTTGGATGAATTGTTGAAGTCGATTGACCAAAATTTTGTTGAGAAGTTTCGCATCAGTGTTCATCAAAGAAATGGGTCTATAGTTCTCTTTCTTTGATGAGTCCCTACCTGGTTTTGGGATGAGGGTTATGATGGCTTCATAGAATGTGTTCGGTAGTGAGCTTTCTCTTTCAATTTCATTGAAGAGTTGGAGGAGAATTGGTGTGAGCTCTGCTTTGAAGGCCTTGTAAAATTCCGCTGTAAAACCATCTGGTCCTGGACTTTTCTTAGCTGGGAGGTCTCTTATTGCTGTTTCTATTTCAATGCTTGATATGGGCCTGTTAAGGTAGTTTACCTCATCTTGGTTTAGTTTTGGCATGTCAATATTTGCTAGGAAGAGGTCCATTTCTGTCAAGTTCTCAAACTTATTAGCATAAAGTTTTGAGAAGTATTCCCTTATAATGTTCTGAATCTTGCTTGTTTCCGTGGTGATGTTTCCATTCTCATCTCTGAGTTTATTAATTTGGGTGTGTTCTCTTCTTTTTCTGATAAGATTTGCTAAGGGTCTGTCAATTTTGTTAATTTTTTCAAAGAACCAACTCTTTGTTTTGTTGATTCTTTCTATAGTTTTTTTGGATTCTACTTCATTTAATTCTGATTTAATTTTGATTATTTCTTTCCGTCTACTGGATTGGGGTTTATCTTGCTGCTCTTTTTCAAGGAGGTTTAGATGTGTCATTAAATTGTTAGTTTCAGATCTCTCCAATTTGTTGATGTAGGAGCTCAGAGCTATAAACTTGCCTCTGAGTACTGCCTTTGCTGTGTCCCAGAGGAGCTGGTATTTTGTGTGTTCATTTTTGTTGAATAGCATGAACATTTGAATTTCCTTTCTAATCTCTTCCATGACCCACTCATGATTCAGCAGTGTGTTGTTCAGCCTCCATGTGATACCGGACTTTCTTTGGTGGCTTTTGGTGTTGAGTTCTAACTTTATTCCCTTGTGGTCAGAGAGAATGCAAGGTATAACTTCAATGTTTCTGAATTTAGACAAGTTTGCTTTGTGGCCTAAAATGTGGTCTATTTTAGAAAACGTTCCATGTGCTGCTGAGAAAAACGTGTATTCTGATGCTGCTGGGTGAAATGTTCGGTAAATGTCTGTTAAGTCTAATTGATCTATGCAGCTGTTTAGATCTGCGGTTTCTCTGTTGAGTTTTTGCCGAGTTGATCTATCTAGTGGGGAGAGTGGTGTGTTAAAATCCCCAACGATTAATGTCTTTGGATCTATATGGGATTTGAGGGAAAGTAGTGTTTCTTTGATAAATTTGGGTGCTCCATTGTTTGGCGAATAGATATTTAGAATTGTAATATCCTCCTGAAGGAGAGATCCTTTAATTAGTATGTAGCGACCTTCTTTATCTCTTTTCATGAATTTTAATTTGAAGTCTATTTTATCTGATATTAGGATTGCAACTCCCGCCTGTTTATGCGGTCCGTTTGCTTGGTAGATTTTGTTCCAGCCTTTAACATTGAAAATGTGTTTGTTTTTATGGGCAAGATGTGACTCCTGCAGGCAGCAGATAGAAGGGTCTTGTTTTTTAATCCAACTAGACAGTCTATGTCGCTTAATTGGAGAGTTCAGTCCGTTAACATTAAGAGATAGGACTGAGAGGTATTTGGGAGTTCCTGCCATGTTATCTACCTTCTTGGGGGCTGCGAAAACTGGGTTCTTCCTATGGTTCTTGGATTCTCAGTTTGGGTGCAGTTTCTTGGCCTTTATTGAGGTCTTGTTGGTTTTCTATGTGTAGGACATCTTTAAGAATCTTTTGTAGGGCTGGTTTGGTGGAGATGTATTGTTTCAATTTTTCTTTGCTATGGAAGGTTTTTATTTGGCCTTCAGTTATGAAGGAGAGTTTAGCTGGGTACAGTATTCTTGGTTGATAGTTGTTTGTTTTTAGGGCATGGCATACATCATTCCAGGCTCTTCTTGCTTTGATTGTCTCTGCTGAGAAATCTGAGGTGATTCTAATTGGTTTCCCTTTATAAGTGATTACCCTTTTCTCCCTGACAGCTTTAAGGATCTTTTCCTTGTTCTGAGTTGATCCTGTGTGGATTATAATGTGACGGTGGGATGTCCTATTCTGGTCTGGTCTATTTGGGGTTCTAAAGGCTTCTTGTATCTGGACAGGCCTATCTTTTTGCATGTTTGGGAAGTTCTCTGCTAGGATCCTGTTAAACAGATTTCCTAGACCATTAACTTCTGTTTCTAGGTGTTCCTCTACACCCATTATCCTTAGATTAGGCCTTCTGATGGTGTCTTCCAGGTGTTGGATAGATCTATCATATTTCTTGGACTTGTCTTGTATGGTTGTATGTTCTTTCTCTATAATATCTAGGCTGTCTTCAATCCCTGAGATTCGATCTTCTGCATGGTCTAACCTGCTGTCAAGACTCTCTACTTTGTTTTTTATCTCTTTTCCTTCTAGTTGGTCAGCTTTGATGGCTTCAAGTTCTTTGTTGAAGCTCTGTTTTAGGTCTTGTATGAATTTCTTTACTTCCTTAATTTGGTGTTCAGTGTTTGTCCTCAAATCACTTAGTTGATTGGTTATGGTTTCTTTGGGCTCCCATTCCTTCTGTTGGGTTCCATTCAGCATTCCCTTTGTGGTCTCCCTGACTTCCTTCAGCTCTTTGTTAATGGATTCCATGAATGCCTTTAGTGATCTTTGTGTGTTCTCTACCTGGTCTCTCAATTCCTGTATTACTCTTTGATTAGCTTCCTCCCGTTCGTGGGATTCCTGCAGATCTCTTTGAGTGTTCTCAGCCTGCTCACGCCATTCCTCCCTTTCTCTTTGAGTATTCTCAAGTTGTTCACGCAACTCCTGTATCAGTTTTTGAGTAGCTTCCTCACGCTTATGATATTCCTGTATAAACTTCTGGGATGCCTCCTCTCTCTCCCTATCACGCTCATACAGAGTCCTTTGTACGTTGTCAAACTTTTCATTTATCATGTTTGCCACCAGTGTTTGTAGAGCTGTTTGGGAACTCTCCTCTGGATTATTCATTATCTGTTCTAACCCCTGATTATCAGGATTGGGAATTGAGATACCCGAATTTGCCATTTTTCTTGTGTTTTTCCGGCTTACTCTGCCCATTTGAGATGAAGATAGCACCAGTTTTGTGCTAGAACACTATCTTAAGGCAACCATCAACCAAAGTTTGCATTTGTACAGTCAATAGTCTACAGATACAATCTAGTTCAACAGATACATCTATTCGACATCAAACAACTATATGTTAAAGAACTTTGAACCGCAGAGAAGAATTTGGAAAGCCAGAAATTATTAGGGTTAGGAAGAGATGTGGGTAAAAAATAGGAATAGATTGGTGTGGGGAGGCACAGGGAGAGTTAACTATGTCCTAATCACAATGCAGGAAATAGGTTGGGTAGGATGTAAGTAGAGAGAGAGAGAAAAAGAAGAAAGGGAAAGAGGAATGAAAAGAGACCAGAAAAAAAATAGAAACGTAAAAATTAATGTTATTTTAGAGATTAAAAGACCATCTATTTATAGAGGAATATGAATATGTTGAGAGAAAGGGAGGGACATAGAGGAGATGAGAAAAACTTTAAAAAAATGCTTAAAATATTGTATAGGTATAAAGTACTGCTATTAGTGAATTTAAGTCTCAGAGGTTTTGAATTGAGTAATAAGTTTGTGGATTAAGTGTGTACACAATGGGGGATAGGGTCTACTGGTTAACTACGGGTTTATCTGAGGATGTGCAGGACAAGAGTTAAGTCACATAAAGATGAACAAAGAGGAAAAGATGGAAAGGATAGGAAAGTGAGAAGAAAAGATCAGAAGTTTAGTAGAGCTAGAAAAAAAAACAAAAAGATAATTAAGAATGAAAGAAAAAGAGAAAGAAGACAAGAAAAGAAAAGAAAACACACATTCACGTATTCCTAAAATAAAAATTATAAGAAGAGAAAAAAAAAAAAAAGTTAATGGAAAACAATTATTTTTCAGAAGAGGCAAAAATTAAAGATTAATAAAAGTTTTAGAAAAGCAAAAAAATTTTTTTATATATATATAAGGTAACAAAAAACGAAAAAAAACAAAACAAGAAAAAGAAAAAAAGAAAAGAAGAAGAAGAAAAAAAAAGTTCTTTGATTTTTTTTTTTTTTTTTGGGAGGGGTGGGAAGAGTCCTGTATCTCCCTTTTGTCTGTAACCAGAGTCTGGTTGGAGTCTCTGGTCAGCTTGAGGTCCTGTGGCTTGATTGGTTTCTTAAGTCAGTTTGTTGGAACAGGCAGGAAAATGCTCTGCTTTACCCAAGATTTTGAGATCCCCCTCCCAGGTTAGTTTACTGGGAGGGTGATCTGCTTTGAGAATCACAAAAGAGGGGGATGCAGTGATGAGGCTAGGTTCTGGGTAGAGTTGAGGCCTTTCAACGAACAGTAGCTTTTCCCTGGGGCTATTTTGTGAAAAAAAATTCACAGCACCCAGCCTGGAGCCATTCTCAGGGTTTCTGTTTTTCAATTGATTGTGGTGGCTGCTAGAGGGAGGGGCAGCCTCTGGCTCTGGCCACCCAGTGAGGAGAGCCACTCCAGTGGCTGGTGCCTGAGCTGGGCGACCCCTCCCTGGATGGAACTGAGTCTGTGAGGTCACCTCGCCGCCAAGTTCCTGTGACCTGCCAAATGACTAGCTCTATTCCAAGGCCTGAGCTGGAGCTAGCCGCTCCTCCGAGCTTTGTCAGTATCCAAGATGGAGATCACTGGTGCTGGGGGGGGAGGGGTGGCCTTCCCTCCTCTGCTCCCAGAGGAGTGAGGAAGTGGGGCTTCTACTCACGCGGAGTCTTGGATCTCGGGTCATCTCTGGTCTGCAAAGTGCAGGATGAAGTTGTCCGCTCCTTGTCGGTTCTTGCTGGTGTTGAGTAGAATCCGCTCGTCCGCTGCGTCTGGCTCCTTCGTCCCGGACTGCGTCTCAGGTATGCCTCCGCGGCGGTGGTCGCCGCTGGGACCCTGCCGCCGCAGCGGCAGCTGCTCAGATGTGTCTGCTTGGCTTCCCCTCTCTTGACTAACTCTCTGTCCTGTGATGGCACACTTGGTGTGATTCTCTGGCTTGGGACTGTTCACTGGAACTCTGAAACTGTTTTCTATGCAAGAGCTTGTTCAGATTCCAGCTTCTCCTCCGCCATCTTCCTGGAACTTCCTTGTTTATCTCTTTCCTCCAATCTTGTCCACACTGGTACTCACATTGTTCACACTTTTGTCAGAACTTTCCTTTTCCTCTTCCCTTTAATAATGTCCCTGATTTTATCATTACATTTCATATTCATGTTCGTGGATATTTTGATGTTGTTCAAACAGACCTATCTTGGCATCTGTTTAACATAAACCTTAGAACTATCAGAGAGTTTATTTTCCTCTAAATCCATCTTTTCCTCCTGTAGTCCTTATCACCAAGAATGTAACTAACACAGTTAGGAGACAGAGATGTGAAAACACTTTATATTTCTTCTTACCCTACCTCCATCCATAGATAAGATGAATGATCAAGATTTTTTCAGTTTCTGTCATAATGTAATTTCTATGTACTCCTTTTTATGTCCCTGACACCAGCCTATTGCAAATACTCATCACCAGTCACTCAGTCCTAAAACAACTGTTTACAAAGTATGCATTTTTCCCCATAGTCTTTTCATATTGGTCCTCTTCTTCACCAAATGACTCTCCTTTTCAGCACACAGAGTAAAGAACTCAGAGAAAAATTCTAGTACCATTATTTACTCACAACATTGACTGTTGGTCTTATATTTCTCACCTGTAAATGGATGTAATCTACTAGAAATATTGAAGACTATATTTGTTGAATTCTAGAGCAAGGAAAAAGAAAGTAAACAGTCCTTACATTTTCTACCTTAGCTTACAAATAAGGAAAGAGTCAAATTCAGTTTGTTGGTATAAAGTCAGAAATAGTTTCATGCAGAAATAAAAATGAATTTTAACTCCTGGCTCTGTAGGTTGTGTCCTTTTATGGTAACTGCAGTTATGTAAGTGGTATTATGTAAATTGTATCATGTATTTACAGCTGTAATGAAGAACATGTTCTTAATATATCATTGGTAAACATTGGTTATTGAATAGTATCTATATGAGAATGTTATTTGAATTATTCATACTAAGTTGAAACCTACATCTTAGTCCATCAAAATATGGAAATAAATGATTTTATTTATAAGAAAATAATACCACCAAGAACAGTGAGTATACATTAGAATGACCGCTGGAATAACATTACGGTTTTTACTGTCTCTACCTGTTTATGTGATTGTATTTCTTGATATTCAAACTCTCCTCTTGTTATTCTGGTTCTTTTTTTTTTTTTCTTTTTGGTTCGTCATGGGGCCTGGACTCTGGGCCTGGCACTGTCCCTCAGCTCTTCAGCTCAATGCACTCTACCACTTGAGCCACAGTGCCACTTCCTGCTTTTTCTGCTTATGTGGTGCTGAGGAATCAAACCCAGAGCCTCATATAGGCAAGGCCAGCACTCTGCCTCTGAGCCACCTTCCCATCCTTCCTCTTGTTATTGTTATTATATGTAATCCAACTCTGTTTATAACTATGCATTCAATGTGGGAAATTTAGCTTCAAAGATATGTAAAGATTTTTTTTTCCTTTTCAATCACAACATCGTCATTATCAGGCTACACTGTGGTCATCATCCTCTCCATCAAAATTATTATTAGTATCATAAGTGCTAATTATTGAACGTTGGATATGTGTCTATGATTTTATTATTATTTGTCTTTTGATTAATAATTTTAATGTTACCACTCTGCATGCATCCATATTGAAATTTTGAACAAATAAACAAAAAAAACTAAACCATATCAGGTTGCTTCACTATGTGCTTATAACAAATTATGGAATAGATTTTTTTAAGCATTGAAAATTCCTAATCAGTATGAATTAACCTCCTCCCTCTCCTTAACTACAAACAAATATTTAAGAGTTTGGGCAGAACCTTTTCAAGTAATATACTGTAAATGTTACTACAATATCATATGTATATCTAAAATTCACTTGAAAGTAATAAACTCTACTTTCTATTGAAATATTAGTTATTTTATTCTAGGAAAGTTTTAGAAAAATAGAGTGTATATATTTGAAATGAAAAAAGTCAAGAATAGTAACATGAAAATTTTAGAGGGTGTCTGTCATATATATATATATATATATATATATATATATATATATATATATAAATGTTATGTGTAAAATAGTACATTTTTAGAGATAATTTGTCATCAGAAATATATACATATATCTAAATTTATTTGCAGAATGATATACATCATAGTGAAACAAACATCTTAAAACATAATTAAAATTAAAAAAAAATACTTCATGAAACCAAGTGCCGGTAACTCACCCTTATAATATGAGCTATTCTGGGTGCTGAGATCTTAGAATTGTTTCCAAAACCAGCCCAGACAGAAAAGTACTTATTCAATTCTTATCTCCAATTAACCACTGAAAACAGGAATTAGCTCTTTTCCTCAATTTCTGGAGTGCTGTCTTTGAGCATAAAAATGCTTAGGGACAATGCCCAGGCCTTGCAAACAACACCACCAACAACAAATTGTATCACATTAATTTCACAAAGGCATCTTTTAACTGCTGTGAACATTTCTTAGAAACATGAATACATACCCCTGGAAAATGTTAAGTAAAAAGTATAGAACATTTACGTCTGTGTTAAAGACATGACTATTTATACTGTTTAAGATATTTAGGTAATGATTAGAAGTTAGGAATAATGATAGGTAGGTCATATACTGGGAGTCGTTTTTTTATTCTATTTTTATTCTATTTTACAATAGTAATAAAATGATATTTATAATGATTATATAAAATTACTCTTGCTTGGTATTTGAATTATCATAAGTGATAAATATTTTTAAATGATTTCCAAAGCAAAGAGTATCAGTTCTTTTGTGATTTCAAAAAAATTAAGAAAATGATTTCAAGGTTGGTTCACTCTAAGTCTATATTTGTTTTCTTGTTCTAGTTTTCATATGTTTGTAGAAATTAAAATTCCAAAAATTTAATGGATATTGGCATTCAGGAACATCTTCACATACACTAATATTGGATTCCCTTAAGTGGAATTGCTTTATTTCATTTGTTACTTTCACCAATAAATCAAGATGATTGTGTATTTTGTTCTTTTCATTGCTTTTGGCTCTTATCTTGAGAATACGTTTTTCCTAGCAAAGTAGAGATAAGCAATTGGATTGAACAAGTAACATATGACTTTCATAAAATGCAGATGCATAGATTTGTGTCTTCTGTCATTTGTTAAAAGTTTCTTCCAGAAAAGTTTCTCAATTACTTAGAAATTTTTTCCCTTCCCCTCCACAAATTATACCGACATCAAATACAGTGAAAGCACGGGTTATAATGTCGGGGAGGGACATACAAAGCAACAAAGAAATAATCTTATAAATGTGTTAGAAACAATCCCATGAAAGAAAAAAAAACATTTGAATACATATCTTAGGGTTCATTTCCCTAACATCACCTTATCTGACCTTTTCTGCTTGACTCAGACATATACTAGATATTGCAAATAAGGGAAACCATGGGGGAAAAATAGGGATAGAGGTGAACCCATTGCAACAGTGAGATGTACAAGTCGAAAAATGAACTTTACAACAGTGGTGGGGGGGTGGTAGTGGGGAGGATTGGGTGGGGCGGCGGGGAGGATGGGAAGGGATAGGAAGGGCAAACAAAGGAGGAGGCTACAATGCTTGATAAGAAATGTACTCATTATCTTGCCCATGTAATTGTAACCCTTCTGTACAGTTTTTTCACAATAAAAATAATAAAAATTACTTATCACATATACTTTTGGATTGAGTTATCTCTGTATAAACTCAAACGGACAAAATACCCTCAAAATAAACAGAAATCACATCTTTGTTTTAAATGCAGCAGTTTACAAAGAGTATTTAGCCAGCACCAAAAATATCTTTTTAACAATTCTGCATTTTGTGTGAAGAAGTGTTAACAATAGTTTTTTTTCTTGACATGCAATTCACTTACAATATAATATCTCCTTTTATTGTATACATTTTAGTGCTTTGGAAGTGAATTGTACCTTCATAGGTTTTCAAAGCCTAATTTTCACAAACTTGCATTTCTTCAAACAGAAATGCTGTGAATTTTAGAACAGACATTAAAATAGATATAAAATTCAATTACAGGAATTTGCCCAGCATACATCCTGTATAGTGTGTCTTTTCAAAATTTGTTTTTGGGGATCATTTCCAGGGTCTCACACATACTATTCAAGTACACAGTCAATTAACTACATTCTCTGTCCAAAAAAGTTTTTTACTTCTGTTTAATACATTCATAGAAGTATAATACCTGGATCCTGTACAATTCTTTCACCTTTTGAAGACTTGAAAACTTGTTTGCTAAAATGATTGCAGTATTATACAAATCGATCACTATGAGAATAATATCAATTTATCCACAAATGCATTACTATATTTTGGGTCCTCTTTTTATATTATGGTCATACTAGTGAGTTTTCTTTTTATTATTTCTTAGACACTAAAGAGGAGCTTATTTCATATGTTCCTCCTATTGACTATTAAATTACATATGTTATTTAAAGAAGTATCTTATTCAGGAAAAAATTTATATAGAATTAGAAGATAGAAAAATACTTAAGTTTCAGAATCACTGTAGCATTAACATTGTAGCATTAACCAATCTGTGCCCTCTGTTGGATATGTTTTCATTTCTGTTATACTGTCCCTTGAGTTATGAACCGTTATCACTTGATATAATCCACTTCTTGCTTTTCTTTAGCCCCTAATGTTTTCCATGTCAAATTTTTAGAAACCTTTACTGATCAATGTCATGGATTTTTACATTTAATTTTTATAGGTTTTTACAATTCACATTTAGTTTGATAATCATTCTTTATAAGGTTTGAGGTAGGCCATGTGCCGGTGGCTCATGCCTGTAATCCTAGTTACTCAGGAGGCTGAGATCTGAGGATCGTGGTTTAAAGCCAGCCTGGGCAAGAAAGTCCATGAGACTGTTATCTCCAATAAACCACTAGAACACTTGAAGTTTTTGCTGTTGCTCAAGCGGTAAAGTGCTCACCTTGAGCTGAAGAGCACATGGACAGCGCCCAAGCCCAGAGTTCAAACCCCATGACCGGCAGAAAAACAAACAAACAAAGGATTGAGGTACTAGTCTAAGATCATTCTTTAAATCTAGAGAGGCAATAGTGCCAATACAACCATTTAAGTTTCTGTTTTTATTTCATAAAGTCATAGCATCCTTTTCAAAATCTGTGGATCATAAAACTAAGAATTTATTTTTGACAAATCTGTTACCTTCTTCTATGTGTCTGTTTTTATAGTAGAACTATGTTGTCTTCACTACTAAAGATGGTAATACTATTCAAAGCTAGTATGAAGGCTCAAGCTACACCATTTTACAAGATTTCTCTGACTGACCTGTATTCCTTGAATTTACATATGAGATTATTGAGCAGGTGGACCAATATTCTACAGAGATATCTAAATATTTGATAGTCACTCATATTTCACTCCTTGTGAAAATACAAACCCCTGATATTATATATAGAAAATGTCTTAGAGACTGCTCAATGCAACTAAAATTAATTTAGGAATGAGTTAAGATTTAGATAGCAGTACAGCATAATAAAGCTGAATGATAACTACTTGAGCTGCACTGCAGAAGAGAGTGAGAGGGAGAAGAATGGTGGACCACAGAGGAGCTGTATGTCATTGGTCTTGTTTCAAAAAGCAGAAAGACTTCAGAGAAGAGAAGGAGAAAAATAAAGTGTCCTGAATATAGTTTCTTTTTAATCCACCTGATAGATTGGACTGAAAGTCAGATAACATGGGAAAAATAAAATAGAAAATAAAGCATTGTATAGAGCTGTTACAATGTAAAGAAGCTGTACTAGGAATATAATTAATTTCCAAGTAAATAAGAGATAGAATAACAATAGCAATTGCTAACGTGGATAGAAGATGGATCACATTTTATCATACATAATTTTGAAAAAACATACTAGGAATGAAAATTTCAAAGTCATAATTTAAAATACAATTTGTATTATAACTAGATAGTATAGCTCAGAGGTAAAATATTGGCCTAAAATATGTGAAGCAATTGTGTGATCTCCCAAGCATTACAAAGTACACACAAAGCACACACACACAAAAACACATAAACACACACAAACACCACATACACACATTTGTTATTATCATATTAAACAGAGAATATTACCACAAATAGTAAAAGTATTTTAAAATATGAAATCATAATATTGCTCACACTATTAAAAGTTTAGTAGAAATAAAATAGTCACAAGATTCTTGGATTCATTATTTTAAATTTTTACTTTTTATTGTGAACATATTGTAAAGAGGGGTTATAATTTCATGGGCAAGATAATGAGTACATTTCTTATCAAGCATTGTAGCTTCCTCCTTTGTTTACCTTCACATCCCTTCCCAGCCTCCCCTAGCCCCGCTGCACCAAAGTTGTAAAGTTCGTTTTCAACATGACAACTTGTACTTCTCATTGTTGCAATGGATCCACCTGTATCCTTATTTTTCCCCTCCCCCACCCCCACAAATTATACCGACATCAAATACAGTGAAAGCAGGAGTTACACTGACGGGGAGGGACATACAAAGAAACAAAGAAATAATCTTATAAATGCGTTAGAAAGCAATGCATGAGAGCAAAAGCAATTAAATACCTATCTAAGGGTTCATTTTCCTACCATCACCTTACCTGACCTTTTCTGATTGACTCATACATATATGAGATATTGCAAATAAGGGAAACAATGGAACCTATGTTTCTTTGGGCTTGGCTTACTTCACGTAATATAATTTTTTCCAAGTCTTTCCATTTCCTAACAAATGGGGCAATGTCATTCTTTCTGATGGAGGCATAGAATTCCGTTGTGTATATATATCACATTTTCTTGATCCATTCATCTACTGAGGGGCATCTGGGTTGGTTTCATATCTTAGCAATGGTAAATAATGCTGCAGTAAAATAGTTGTGCTGGTAGCTTTAGTGTGGTCTTGTTTGTAAACATTTGGGTAAATGCCCAAAAGTGGGATTGCTGGGTCATAGGGGAGCTCTATGTGAAGTCTTTTGAGGAACATCCATATTACTTTCCAAAGTGGTTGAACAAGTTTACACTCCCACCACCAATGAAGTAAGGTTCCCTTCTGTCCACATCCCCTCCAGCATCTGTTGTTATTAGAGTTCTTGATGGTTGCCATTCTAACTGGGGTGAGGTGGTATCTCAGTGTTGTTTTGATTTGCATTTCTTTTATGGCCAGGGAGGTTGAGCATTTCTTCATGTGTCTATTGGCCATCATTCTTTCTTCTTCAGAGAAGTTTCTCTTTAAGTCTTTAGCCCACTTCTTTATTGGGCAGTTGTTTCTTTGAGGATTTGTTGTTGGGGGATTTAATTTTTTGAGTTCCAAGTATATTTTAGATATGAGACCCTTGTCCGTTGTATGGCTATTGAAGATCTTCTCCCAATCCGTGGGCTTTCTATTGATCTTGCTAGCTACCTCCTTTGCCATGCAGAAGCTCTGCAACTTTATGCAATCCCATTTGTCCAACCTTCCTTTGATTTGTTGTGTTTCCGGGTTTCTATTAAGAAAATTTTGGCCTGCGCCAAGGAGACCTAGAGTTTCTCCTATTCCATCCTGTAATGTTTTCAGAGTGTCTGCTTTGACTCCAAGGTCTTTGATCCATTTGGAGTTGATTCTGCTGCAAGGTGATATATATGGATCTAGCTTTAGTTTTCTATAAGTACTTAACCTATTTTTCCAACACCATTTACTGAAGAGGCTGTCTTTCTTCCATTCTATTTTTTTAGCTCCCTTATTTAAGATTAGATGGCTATAGGTCTGTAGGTTCATTACTGGGTTTTCAATTCTATTCCATTGGTCCTGAGGTCTGTTCTTGTGCCAGTAAAGAGCTGTTTTTATTTCTATGGCTTTATAGTAGAGTTTGAAATTTGGTATTGATATTCCTCCAGCGGTGTTCTTTCCGTTGCAGAGTGTTTTTGCTATTTGGGGCCTTTTATTGTTCCATATGAATTTTTGGATTGCCTCTTCTATTTCCTTGCAGAATGAGGTTGGAATTTTGATAGGTATTGCATTGAATTTGTAGATAGCCGTGGGAAGTATTGCCATTTTCACGATGTTAATCTTTCCAATCCAGGAGCTTGGGAGTTTTTGCCAAATTCTAAGTTCTGTTTTGATTTCCTTTTTCAAGTTTTTAAAGTTTTCATTGTAGAGGTCCTTCACTTCTTTGGTTAAGCTAATTCCTAGGTATTTTAGTTTTTGTGGGGCTATCACAAGTGGAGTTGATTTCCTAATTTCAGCCACACTTTTCTCATTGTTGGCATACAGAAAAGCCATTGATTTTCGGGGGTTAATTTTATACCCTGGTAATTTGCCAAAGTTTTGAATCAGCTTGAGTAATTTGGGAGTGAATTCTTATATATTAAGTAAATTGAAAATTAAGAAATAAAAGACATGAGAAATTTGTAAAAAAAGTTTTAAGTAATAAACATTTTGAAATATGTGTCCTTTTATTTTGACAAAAGATTGATGTTACTAGTGTTTTAACTCAAGATTTAGAATATGATAACTAGGTGCTCTATATCTTGCTAGGGATGGCTATGTCTCTAATCATTTCACTCTGGAAATTTTATGATAAGGTCTCATAGTTTCTCAGTCTCTCCGAATTAAAAACCCTATTTACACTTCCCACAATAGTTAGAAAATGGAAACCACAAATCACTATGCCTAGCTCAAACATTTTTTTAATTCAAGTACAAATATTTCCGAAAAGTGACCAGGTAATAAAGCCTTTTTAAATAAAGTATGTGCTTCTTGAAAATACAGTATTTGTTACATGGACAAATATGTTTAGAACTATAAGTAAATAAATTTATTTAAATTCACAAACCATATAAAATTTAAGAAAATAATTTTTACATATTCACATGTTAACTATTTTGAAAGCAAAATATATATCTGAATAATTTACATGTGTGAAAATTATGCAAAACTAAATTAACAAATCCTACAACTCTGAAAAAAAAATTACCCTAAAGAAACAAAACAAAATAAGTTCAAAATTTGAAATTTAGAAAATAAAATGAAGTGTTCTCTTTAGTTGACTTAAGTAACTGTAAACCCTCTGTATATCAATTTTATAATAAAAAATGCATAAACAAAGAAAGAAATGTACCCATTGGTCAATAGCGACAGGGAAAACATCAGTAGTTTTTTTTTGAGTGTGCAAAAATTCAATGGAAGAGATAACAATATTCCTTCCATAATAAATGTACTCATTGTCTTACTTATGTAACTGTATCCCATCTGTACATTACATTTACAGTAGAATTAAACTGAAATTAAAAATAAACTAATTAATATACCAATTAAGAATTCGTAGGGAGCTAGGAAGTTGGCTCAGTGGTAGTGCACATGCCTTGCATGCTTGAGGCCCTGGGTTCGATTCCTCAGCATCACATAAACAGAAAAAAAAAGCTGGAAGTGCCACTGTGGCTCAAGTGGTAGAGTGCTAGACTTGAGCTAGCCTTGAGGGACAGTGCCAAGTCCAGAGTTCAGGTTCCACGACTGGACACCCCCCAAAAAAAACAAAAACAAAACAAAACAAAAAAAAAAACAGCAGCATTACTAGAAGCCATTGGTTAAAAACTTTTTAGAAAACTGCCCTAATTACTCAAGTAATATAATTTGATGATACTATTTAAATACTTCAACTTCAGCAGAGAAGCCAAAAGTTTAAAAATGTTACAAAGTAAAGTAATAAATCAGAATATATTACTATTAATAATAATCAAAAGATGAATTTATAGTGGTAGTCAAATATGTAAGAAATGAGGCAATTTGCCATTCGTTTGCACTTAATAAGTGAGAAGGAATTTTATAGGTCTTTCTAAATATATAGTAAGTTTAATGAAGCAACTATTCTGTCACATCATTTGTTACTGAGATGAAGCTGATATTAGAACAAAGAGCAGATTGTACTAAGTTTTGGATGTTAATGTTTATACTTATTTTGGTTGTGGGAAATTGTGTTCAACTTGGGGTATTATTTTTGTTAAACTGGTGGCATATCAGTGGTTAATTTTAGGATAGGGGTTCCCTTTCCACAAGAACATGCACCTGATCTTTCTTTTTAGCCTTCCCATTATCAATGGCATAAGAGTTGCACACCAACTTGTCTAGATTCCTACCTTGGTTGGTCTGGATTCTGTAGTCCTTCCAATTTTATCCTGTAGATAGTGCAGGATGGTGGAAATAATCCAATGCACCCAGCAATAAATAGAGAAGGAAGTCCACTAAACTTTTGGCCTGGGTTCTGTTCTCAAGCCTCCTCAGTAATTAAGAGTTCAGATGGGAGCCCCTGGTGCCACACAGTAAGACTATTTTTTTAAAGCAACTACACATATATATATATATAACTTAGTCATGTGGAAACCTCAGGACAAGAAAAAAAGATCAGTGAAGCATAAAGGACAGGCCCAATTTTAACTAGCTACTTAGAGGCTGAATAAGCTTAACTAGCTACTCAGGAGTCTGAGATATGAAGACCACTATTCAAAGCCAGTCCAATCATGAAAATAAATGTGATTATCTCCAAAAAAAAAAAAAAAAACAGAAGTGGAACAATGGCTCAAGTGGTAAACCACTATCCTTGGTCACAGAAGATTAGGGAGAGTGCCCAAGCACTGTCAAGCCTCAGGAATGATGAATGAATGAATGAGCACTTGCACATGCACGTGTGTGTATACGCGTGCATGTGTACACACACACACTCTCTCTAACACACACACACACACACACACACACACACACACAAATGAGCATTTCAATGCGAAGTTCTTTTTTTACGGTGTTGTAATCTATTTCCCTGTATTAGTTTACAAATTAACAAAATCAGCTAAGCATCTACTTACATACAACTCATCATGTTTCTCTAAAGTCAACTCTCTTTTTGGAAGCATGCTTTTATTTGAACCAAATGTAAATTATTCAGAAGTTTGATTTATCTCCCTCAATTCTGTAGAATTAGATGATTGTTTAGCTTCCTCCAAGCAATATAATTTTGTGAAATCCTGCATCAAGCAACATATTTCTTTCACTAGACGGGAAGCCTCTGTCAAACAATTAATAATAGCTTTTCTTCTCCTTGCTAGCATCTGTAGTTTTATTATCTTCTTATATTTCATGATCTGTCTGTGTATGACAAAGTCTACTGTGAAAATAAAAAGACCCTTCGCAGCACTTATCATTTATATACCATTCATAGATATGAAGGTGTTTAAATATTACTGAAATTGCTTTGGAATGAATCATGTTCACCTTGACTATCGTGAAAAAGAAGAATTGGTTTCTCAGAACTTTAGGTAAGAACTTGTTTGAAAGAAACAAAAGGAAAAGTGAGGAACAACTCAACACATACATTCTAATGAAACAAAACAACCCAAGAAAACAAATTAATTAAGTACTGAAGAACCTGCAGGAAATGCAAAGACTTAAAAAATATCAGCTATGACAAGCTTATGAAAATCCTGACTACATGGGAGTCTACTCTTGTGAGGATAGAGGTTAAAGCCCAGACTGGACAAAGATGTGTACACAATGCCATGCACCTGATATTCTAAATTCCAGGAAGAATAACATAATGTGGACTGAGCCCAAGATCATATACAAGTATCTGAAAAATAATCAAGATAATTTAGGGCTGGAGACATAACAAAGTGGTAAGAACACCCATTTATGAGGCACAAGACACTCAATTCAAACTCTAATATTATGGGTATTAAAGTAAAAAGCTATGATTTTAAATATTTGGAACAATGTTAAGATTTGAATATTTGAGTGGAAAATGCATGAGAGAGATAGAATGAACCCATGGTGCAATGCTTTCAACTTAAGTGAAAATATTTTCTGGTACTTCAGACAAAACAGAGTTACCTTGCAAATGAGCATGGTTGTATATTTGGGTGATGGACATACTTTACTTACACAGGTGTAAATTAAATAGATTTTATTTGGGTAGTTTGTACTTCTTGAACTAAGAGCCTTGATGATGTCCCTGAAATTTTTCTCTCAAGGCTACCACTCTACTACTTTGAGCCACAGTTCCAATTCTGATTTTCTGTTGATTGTTTGGTGATAAGAGGCTCCTGGACATTCCTGCCCAGGATGACTTCAAACCATGATTGTCAGATCTCAGCCTTCCGAGTAACCAGGATGCCAGGCATGAGCCGTCGATAGTTTTAATAATTTAGTAAATTGTACAGTTACTGAAGTTATTCATTATCATTATATCCTGTGTAATATATGTGTGTATGTATATAACAATGCATACGGATAGAAATATTTTAACATATTTTTGTATCTACAGTAGGTTTATGAAATCATCCATTATAAAATAAAATGGAGACAAAAGTTAATAAGGAGCAAAAGAAAGGAAATTATCACATGTTTCTTGTTGTTGAATGGAATACGAATTGCAAAAATCAGTTTGGGAAAATCATCTGTACGTTAACAAAATGGATAAGAGCTATTAATTCCAATCCATCTATTTGCCCATGTTGTGCAACCTCACACATGAGTGTCAAAATCAAACCACAATTTTTGCCTTTGCTTTTAACTCACCTGTTATAATTTACAGGTTAGATGAAGTAATCAAATAAAGATTAAAATAATATTATGGGAGGCTATGAATTGGAGCTGAAAATTATATTAAATATGATAATAACTAATTCAATTGCATACTTCTTACTTTTACTCTGTGATGTCCCTCATTCCCACATTAGGAAAGTACATAGAAGGTTCTCACTAAATTATATGTACAATTATGAAATAATGTATTGAAAATATATGGGAACAATGTGGTTTTAGCTTATTTAGACCTGTAGGGGGAAGTGTGTTTTTGAGGACTTGCAATACATTGTGATGAAGATGAAGGGAGGGATGTTCTTATTCTGGAAAACTGGCTAGAGGATTGCTCCCATAAAGGTAGTGATGAATTCTACCAAAAGATTACAATAAAATCACTTTCACAACCATGTTCACTGCCGCACTATTAACCGTAGCCAAGTTACGGAAACAACCCAGATACCCTTTGGCGGAGTGATGGTTGGAGAAAGTGTGGCACATATACACAATTTGATTGCACCCATCCATTCTGAAGACTGTTACATTATTTGCAACGAAATGGATAGATCTAAAAATATATTAAGTGAACTAAGTCACTAAGTGAACTAAGCCAGACACACAAAGGACCCATGTTTTGTCTCATATTTAGAAGCTAGAACTTTATACAGGTTTACATAAATATATTAACCAAAGCGTGCTATTTGCAGAGGAGTATTTCAAAGGTGTAATTTCTTATAAAATTGAAGTTTTAATCCAACGAAATATATATCAGGAAATTATCACTTGGAAGATGTGAGGGGAAGTCAAAAGGAAGGAATAAAGAGAGTTATGGAGGAAGAGAGTGAAGGTATAATACTCAATGCAGATAGTATGAAACTAGAAAAAATTAAAGTGGGGTGAGGTTAGGAAGGGTGTGGAAAAGTTATATAAAGATCCATTATACTTAAAAAAATACTGATTTGTTGAATGGAAATTCCATTGTCCAAGTGTTTAAGATAATAAAAATATAACTAAAAACAACGGAGACATCTGATCTTAAATTCTATTTCCACCTCTTTTAAAAAATTAAATTATTTGCTCTATAAATTGATCAGAGGGATGGATTTTGTGGCTAGCTAGATCATTTCACATCTGTCTCTCTCTTCCTCTCTCCCTTTCATGGTTCTCATAGGTAATATGATTGCTCCATAATTATCCTAATTTATTTTGCTTTTATATTTTTGGTTGCATCATTTCACTTTCTGCTCTGCCATTTCCCAATTCATTTACATAGAAGGCATTATTTCCTATTTTCTCATTCCTAGAATAAACTGCACATGAAGACACCACTGGTCCTCATTTTCAGTCTGTACCTTTGAATACGGAGGAAAATCTTTCCTCTGCTCTCTACCAATTCCCTACTCTCCAATTAGAATAATTTAGAATAGTAAAAATTAAAAAGGAGAAAATAAATAAAAGTGAAAAAAAAAAAACAGATGCAGAAAATTTACTGGATTTTTCTGACCAGTTCATCCGAATTGAACTATTGGAGAAATACATGGACACATTCTCACTGGCACTCAAAATCTCTGGCTAGGCAATTCTGATGAAGATGAGGAACAAGATGAAAAAGTAAGAAATGGTATCAATTGCAAAAGAAAAATGGAGAAGGATTCAAGTAAATTTCTTCTTTGGTCTGCCAAAAATAATCTCCTTACTACAGTGTAGAGACTACTTTCCAAAAAGGCCACTCATGTGAATGCTAGGCATAACGATGAATATACCCCTCTTCATTGAGAAGCCTACAGTGGGCACTTAGATATTGTCCGTGAGTTGGTGGCTCAAGGTAGATATTCATGCAATAATCGTGAATGTCTGGACAACCCTGCACAGTACTTATACATGGAATAACCAGAGTGGCTTCTTTATTTCATCATGATGCAGATACAAATGGCCAAACTAAAGGCTTCTTGAGCCCCTTGCATCTTTCTGCTGAGAATAGAAATAGCAAAGTTATGCTAGATCTCCTTCTGTTGAACCATTATATCCAGGTCTGAAGCACAACTTGGAAGAAACTGCATTTGATATTGCCAAAAGAATAATTATGTATCACTACCTCTTTGAAGTAGTGGAAGGCTGTACAAATTGTTCTCCTAAATCCTAATGGTTTGGGTAAGTTTCTTAAATTTCAAAATTGCCAGTCCATCCTATGTGTCCATACAAAATATTTTTACAATACAACAGCAATATCTTACTTTAAAAATTCATGGATTCCATGGTTTTCTTCCAAGTGAACTGCCTGAGTTTGATATCAAAATATATTTGAGTTGTTTTTATACACCTATAATGATTTTTGTGATTTTTTAATCAGAAATAATTTTAAGTTATCTGTTGAAATGAGTAGTACAGAAACTAAAGATA
Source organism: Dipodomys spectabilis (assembly GCF_019054845.1). Classification (NCBI taxonomy): domain Eukaryota; kingdom Metazoa; phylum Chordata; class Mammalia; order Rodentia; family Heteromyidae; genus Dipodomys; species Dipodomys spectabilis. The sequence goes on from NW_024871331.1 coordinate 83,475, forward strand.
ATTCTGGTGCTTGTCTGAAACAGTATATTTTAAAATATTTAGTATTCTGTTTGTATAATGTCCATAATCTATTTCATTCTCTCCTAGATATAATACTTTGAATTCGACATTGTTTTACAATATATAGGTTCATTAATAAATGTGGCCTTTCAGATTGCATTCCATATAGAAACAGTTTAAGATTCCTTTAATTCCTAGGTCTTTATAGAATTTTATTTCTTTGGGATAAAATGACAATGTTATCCTATTTCAAAAGTTTTATAAAAGTTATGCTATGTAAAGGCCTTTCTAAAAAGGTGAAGATTGAATATACTGATGTCAAACTAACTTTTATTTCTATTAATTACATGTATTATTACACTTGTATATTTGTAATCAATTTTTTAATTACTGTTTAATTTCTTGCATCTGAAGAATGAAAAATATGGAATACTTCACAAATTTTCATATCATCCTTGTACACGAACCATGTAAAACTCTGTAATGTAATTCGGGTAGACGTGCTGCTGAAGCATGTAGTATCCTGTAAATTTAAGTATTTAAAGATGCAATCTTAAGACAGGCATATATCCTTGGTTGCCTATTTGTAACAAGGAAATCTTATTGTTCCCAAAATTTCTATTCATATTATTTCTGTAAAATTCTGTGTTTGGTGGAAAAAACATATTGTTTATTCGATTGCTCACATTTGCAATTTTTGTCAATGATTATTTTAAGTCTTTTTCATTTGAAATTTGATCATACTTTGCAGCCTTTATAGCTAAGTCCAAAGGTGATGGATTTTCAAATACTTATTTATCAACTGATTTAGCTTTGTGGAGCTAATGGATTCAAAGTAAGCCTTACTTAAGAGCTACTTCTAAACTTCGGCAGCATAAAATTTCCCAAATGAGGGCTTACTGGCACAAATGTCTCCCTGACCCTACACCCTTGCTCCATGTAGGAACAGACCAACCAGAATATCTTACCCTGATAGCATAGATTGTCTTATTGGAGCAAAACTAATCTTAGTTACAAGGGATCATAGAGAGACGAACAGTTCAGACAGAAATGTTCAGACTAGAAGATATTTTTTCAAAATATAATTGTTTATTACACCCTACTATTTCAAAAGTAGCTAAAGCCAAGAAGGTGAAAAAATTGTTCATATGCATGATTCCCTAATGTCCTGGCCTGTCTACCATCCAACCAGGCAGGAACTTACACCACTGATTTTCTATCACCAAATATATTCCATAGCGCCAGGAGAAGTCCATATGTTTCTCCTCGTTATTAGGCCTTAATTTGGTAATGTTTTAATCACAGTGTTTCCTCTTGTCTCTAGGCTGTACATCTCCAAATGGTAATGCTTTAGTTCTAATTCTACCAAACACTGAGGTAGAGGTAATGGAATAATACTTTCAAACAGTTGCCTTTGATACCATAACCACAACAGAACAATGCAAATCATTTTCATATATTATATATAATTATATATTTTATATTTACATGTGCTGATTTTATATTTCACACAGTGAATTTTACTAGAATTAATTGATAATTTGACAAATTAATTGATATTTATTCCAATAAATAGATTGCAATATAAATAATCAGGATTAGAATATATATTAGAATATAAAAAGTATCAATGCAATGTTTTCGGTATAAACTTGTGATACCTTCTAAGTGTTCTTGGTTTCTGAATTCACATGGTAAAAAAAAACAAAAAATGTTGTTTTTCTCTAATCTATAAGAGATTTTACTCTGCTGATGTTTATTGTTTTAACTCGCTTGTCCCAAACTGTTTTTCTCCATATTTCTGAAGCATTCCTACTGATTATACTCAAATTTTATTGATATGATGTATAAAAGCTATTATTCTTCTACAGGATCCACGGGTCCTAGGATGCCAGGTCCCAGTTATCCGCATCATCAGATAACTAGGGCAAGAGTTCTCACCTAGGCCCATGCAACATGCCAGCAGAAAGTAATTGAAGACCCATCTCAATTTCTCATTTCCTATATTTCAGGGCCCCAATTCCTTGAAATGCAGCAATTAGCAGTAAGCAATTGGGAAATGCAAGGCAACCTAAAATGCAAGATGAAATCACAAAATGTGAAAGTACAGTAATTCAAACTTTCAATTTTCAGATGACCATCCCATATGAGTGAACAAGACCACAAATGTCACAAGATTATTTGTAATACCCCTCTCCTAATGATTAATAAATGATTTCAGTCCAACATCATCAGGCCGAAAAATAGTTCCTGGAACGATAGATTCATAATTGTCTACCAATGCTAAGAATACTTGACATAGAGGTCAAATATAATTCAGAAAAACATTAATTGAGAAGATCCTTAGTGCTTCAAAACACTGGTACTTCAGTAAAACTTGGTTCTGTAGTATAAAAATGTTGTCATTCTCAAACAAATGATAACCTACATTGAATCTCCTGAAAGTATATTCCTTTTCAAATAAACTTTTTAAAATCACATTTGCCAAAATAACATTTTACAAGTAGATATTTAGTGACGTTACAGGTTTTTCAAGTGTTGGGAGCAAGTTACAATAGAGTTGATTTATTTACTCTGCACTAATGCCAAACAGGTTCAACCATTCATTAAAGTGTAGAAATAGTACCCCCCTCCATTTGTGCTTTTCAGTAGGTGCCTTCAAAAATTTGTTAACTAGATCAGTCTCCCATATTTCAAACCAAAACATTAGCTAATAAAGTAAATTTCATCACATAATAAGTACATTTTAAAAAGTCATGAATAGTTGCCTGATCATATGGTGTTTTATGTTTTCCCTATCTGTCTAACATAGTAAGAAATATGACTTTAAGTCTTGAATATGGGTACTCATCAGAGATTTGACAAACATAAAACTGACTTCTATTTCTATCATATTCCTCTACAGTAGTAAATTTTTAGTTTTCTTCTTTTGCCAAAACTTATAGTAGTAGAAAATATTATCCCATGTAAAATAAAGTAATCACAAACCACTGTACAAAGCCATTTATATATTCTAAGCCATTTTTAAATTTTCTTGTTGACTACAGATTAGTCAAAAAAATCAATACTGTTTGGCGTCTAATTTGAATTATCCATTTTTAATCAGAGGACCATCAACTTGAATGCTATCTGACTAGACAATATTTTCACAATATACTTACCAATATTTTGAAAAAAGAATAAATGTAGTCCATTCTCATACTAAAAGGGAAAAGAGTTTAATTCTATGGAAATTTATAACTTTTAAAAGTAAATAAGTTGTTAAGAAGACAGAATGTATGTGTTCTTCAACATTCCAATGACTAGTAACTATTCATTTTCAAATTCGGAAGATTCCATACCTGAGAGATTCAAAAAAGTACCGGCTTGCATGTTATGTAATTCTGCAATAGATGCATTTTCCAAAGGGATGTTACAGATTGAGAGTCAACAGAAAAATAAAACCACAGTCTGGTAGAGGATAAAACTATGTAGCATTGGTAATAATTAATTCTTCAAGAGTAAGCAATTGTTTATCACAGTAAGCTAGTTTTTTTATGACCATCAATACCAATATTTATGATATAGAGTCATCCTAGCTCAACAGTTTCCAACTTTTAGGGTGCACCTCAAACTTCCCTTCATTCATATCATGAATAGCTTATCTCTATTGTGAAAAAAATAGAACTCTACTAATGTGATGCCATACATGTTCTGGAAAGAATACCATAATAAACTCGGTTGCATCATTCCCCCCCCCCCCCTCCCCGCCCGCCACTGGTATTCTTGAGATCAGAACACTTGCAAATATTATTTATATTTATACTTTTTAAACTATCTTTTAAATTCTGGATGCTAAGATCGGAAGATTACAGTTCAAAGCCCACCCAGGCAGAAAGAATCCCTAGATTCTTATCTCCAATATATTTTTCAGCAAAAGCCAGACGCAAGTGGCACTGAGGTTGAAGTGGTAGGGCACGAGCCTTGAGCATAAACAAGCTCAGAGACAGTGTCCAGGCCCAGAGTTCAAGCCCTAGGACAAACCAATAAAACAAAAACAAAAATAAAAACAAATCCAAACCTAACATTTTTCTCAGTGTATACAGTAGCAAATAATTAAGGAAATTGCTTCCTGTGTTACATACAGGTAGAAGAAAGAAGATGTCACACGATTATTCTGTTCATACCATGTTATACCAAAGACTCCAAAAATTGCTCTTATTCTAAATTTATAAATTAATATCATCAATTTTTTGGCAACTCTGTCTACAACATTCACATTATCATTTTATACATGAACTGTTGGAATTACCTATTAACTAAGTTCTAATTATAACTCTCTTGAAAGAATATCCTAGGGAAATAGAATGCAAAATCATTTGTGAATTTGTCAATTAACTCTCTACTTAAAAAGAATTTCATAGAATCTTATAGAATATAAAATTTCAAGCAAAAACAAATTATTTTAAATCTAAATTCTAATTTAGCAAGATCTTCAAAATCCTATATTAGACGAACATTGCTATTTTTCCAGGCTTAATCTTTTGTAATCCTTCATCATTTCTTTGGGATGCAACAGAATGATGATAACTTATTTTTCAAATTTTGGATGGGAATCATAAGTCATTTTACATCTAGGAATGTTCTGTAATGAAGAGAGAATTTAAAACACTGGTGAGGATTAAGTATGACTTGCATTTCAACAGGAAATTTGACTTCTCAAAACATAATGACAAAATTAGCCCAAACGTCCAACTATGTATTCCTTTCTTGTTTGTTTTGTATTATTAAGACAAAATTACTTGGTCCAGGGAACATATCACTATGTAATTCCATTCTCTAATCTCCTGTCTTAATTTCAGTACTAGAATTCTAAGCTTGTATCACATTGCCCTGCCATAGTTTCTTGGTTTATTTAATCTAGATACAGACTACCAATTCTGAACTTCTCCAGTGATATTATACACCAGAGTAACTGCTTAGACTGTTTTCTATTTTCAAGGATGTTCTAATATTTGACAGAGGATACGAATATTTTCAGATGCACCTGCGGGATCTCTGATTCATTCCTCCATGGATCCTATCACTTTAATAATGATTATTGACTCTCTTACTATCTCTGATCCCTACCAATGAAATATTCTCAAACTTATTTGAAGGAAGTTTATTTGAGGACTTCTAATATTAAAAATTATCCCTTGATTCTAGTCTTGTTCAGGACATATATTTATTGTTTTCTAACTTTTCTACACATTCTGAGAGTTGTTTCATTTGTGTATTTGTGTGTGCATATATAAGTGCTTCTTTGTGTATGTGTATGCTTGCATGTATGTATGCAAAAGCCTCAAGCTCTTATTCAACTCATGACTGGTATTCCATCAACTGAGCCATTCTTCCAATCCAGCTTTTGACTGCTTAATTTTATATACAGTTGCAAAGAGTGTTCTGCCCAGGCTGGATGCAAACTGAACTTCCAAGACTCCTTTACATTCTTAGGTTTTATTTCTCCAGGACTATCAAATTTTAAACTACAAACATTTTTTTGAGGGTAATGTCTAAGCTGTAGCCCAGATTTTTAACTCAAGAATTATTTTTTGTTTGTTTGTTTGGTGGGGGGTCCGGTCATGGGGCCTGAACTCTGGGCCTGGGCTCTGTTCCTCAGCTCTTCAGCTCATAACTAGCCCTCTACCACTTGAGTCACAGCACCAATTTCGGCTTTTTTCTTTTTTGCTTAAGTGGTGCTGAGGAATTGAACCCAGGGCCTCATGCATGCAAGGCAAGAGCTCTACCACTGAGCCACCTTCCCAGCCCCTAACTCAAGAATTCTTATAAAGATAGATGAACACACACATTACATATCCTGAGTGTACACTGTTAGGAATGTGATCATAAGCTGGGTCATGTTGAGATATGAGGATTGAGGTTCAAAGCCAGCCCAGGTAGGAAAGTCCCAGAGACTCTTTTCTCAAATTAACTAAAAGAAAAGTGGAAAAGGCACTGTGGATCAAGTTGTAGAGCCTTGGCCTTGAGCTGAATAGAAGAGAGACAGCTCGCAGACCCACAGTTCAAGTGCCAAGACCACCGCAAACAAATATGTGTGTGTGTGTGTGTGTAAAGAAAAAAAGAAATGTGATCTTAGCCACCAGTTCATTGCTAGCATAATCCCTGCTCTCACAAGATGGACATTTTTTCCAGTTAATTCCATGTTGTTATATTTGACTTGCATTGAAAACATAATTATTCTTCCATTCTACTTTCTACAAAGTTGCATGATTACCAAGCATGATTTACAATGGGATTGGCCTCATACTTCATGTTCCATGTAGGAGTCTTGCTTTCTGTATATCACTCCCATAAATCTACATACTGGACTTGGCTACTATTGTTTCAATGTTGCCTTATTTGTAGTCTTCTATATTGTATTGAACCCTTATACTTAAACACAGAACTTCTCTTTCTCCTATGATTGCTATTGTTTCCTTACTGTTAGCTCATGTACACTTGGGAAATAATGAACAGCACATACACTCACAAAAAGAATGTTCTGAAAACCTTCTTCCCATTTAAAATTCACCTTAATTTACAGAGTACTTACAAAGTTTGTACTCAATGTACTCATGTATAATGTATTTATAAGCAATATAAATTTCTTATTTTCCTTTTACTAAGTTGTCTCTGAAACACGTGTTACCTCTCAGGTCCATAGGTGTTCTAGTGTTATTTCAGTGAAGCCAATAATCATTTATTATACCTCAAGCAGCACCATCGATTGTTACTGGAAGTAACTGTTACTGGATGTGGAAACTGACCCCAGGAGAGGAATGGAACATAGAGGAATAACAAAGTTCAAGTTACCTTGTACTTTCCTTTTTACTGTACAAGAAAAGTATCCCAAGGCTTGAAGGAAACTCTGCCCCTGGCTTTTTCAAGTGTGTTCTTTACTCATATAAAATTTTTCTGTAAACTTCTAGTTCAGAGTGTTGCAAAAAGAAATAATGTACCATTTGAAGGCCAGCATAGAACAAAAGGAAAAAAAAAACGTTGTTTAAAAAGTGTTCTCCTGCAAAGGAATAAAGACATGGAGGTTTTAAAGTGTCTTATGGATGGATATTTCAATCCTGAGATGATTCTCTTGATGCAGGAGTCAGTTATCAGTTCCTTTGGTCTGGTCCTGAGTTCTCCAGAGCAATAAGGATTCTAAAAGAGCAGGATCCAGTGAGTTTGATCAGCAAAAGGAGCATCTTCTCTGACCAGTTCCCCTTTAAGGAGGGTCCCAAAGAAATATCTGGGATTTTTGTTTGCTTGTTTGTTAGTTTGTGCTGGTTCTGGGTCTTGAACCCAGAGGCTGGATCCTGTTCCTGAACAGTTGTCTTTCCTGCCGACCTGCCCCCAAAGCTAGTACACTACTGCTTGAGCCATAACCCCACGTCTGGTTTTTTGGTGTTCAATTTGCGATAAGAGTTTGACAGACTCTCCTGCCTGGTTTGGCTTTGAATTAAGATAGTAAGAAAGCTAAGTGACATTAACTGTACAGACTTCTCTTTTGAAACAAGAAATATTAGATGAAGTTTATTGTAAAGCTAATATTTGACAGTTTTTAAAGGAAGAGAATATGTCTAGCAAAGAAGCCATAACTTAAATAATTCAGCAAAAGTAGGTGCACTGAATCATTTTGAAATTACTTTTTTCTGCTTGAGAAGATTGTTGATCTTGTTCTTCCTTTTGGGGAAACTTAAGGTAATTTTTGCACTTTTTGTTGGTTGTGGGGCTTGAACTCTGATCCTGTGCACACTCCCTCACCTCTTCTGGTCAAGTTGAGCACTCTACCGCTTAAGCTACAGCACCACGTCCGGGTTTCCGGTGGTTAATTGAAGATAAGTGTCTCATGGACATTCCTGACCAGGCTGTCTTTGAACCACAATCCTCTGGTTTCCTGAATAGCTAGGATTACTGGCCTGAAACACCAACGACCAGCTCATATTTGCATTTATGTGCACTGAATGACACTATGTAAACAAATAATGGAAATTTGAATCAAATGATGGCATTGCAGCTTTTCAGAAAATTTGAGGTAACAATAAATATGTCCTCCTTGTCCATGTGGTTTCATTAATAACTCATCAGTTATGGGACCCTTAAAGGATCATTCTCTGCCATCTGTGTAGGTATTTAGTATCAGGAAATGTTCATAGAGAAATATACAAAGACTGAGATTTTTAGAAAGCAAAGAAGATAAAGTAAGAAAATATAGCACAGAAGGAGATACATTTATTAAGAGGTAGCGTAAGAGATTTAGAATGTTAAAGTTAATGAGGAATAAGACTAGTTGATAACTATTTGTTCAATAACCAAAAATGGTTCACTAAAACAGTTTCTGGTATACCTTAGTTATTACCATTTATTACTTAACTCTGGAATTATTCCTTCTCTTCTGTCACAACTGTTACTTTGCCTCTGCTGCTTTGGTGCCATGAATGACCAAAAATATTTCCAAATCTCACTTAGACTACCCTTCTCATTGTGATTAGCAGTGACCATTCAAAAACCTGGAATCTTTGAATTTCCAGAATTAATCTTCACCTGACATCTAAGCACATTCAAGACATTAATTGCTGTGACCCAATGAACAAAACTTTTTTTTCAACACAATATCCTAATATAAGTAAAGTTCATGAATTAGGGACTATTGTCAGGTGTCAGTAGGCAGGAGCAATTATATATTCCAAGTATGGGTTCTTTATTTTGCATTTACTAATTAAATGTTTTTTGGTTTGGTTTTGGTTTGGGATTTTTTTTTTGTTTTTTTTTTTGCTCAAGGCTATCACTGTACCACTGGAGGCACAGCAACACTTCCAATGTTTTTCTGTTTATGTGGTACTGAGGAATTGAACTCAGGGTTTCATGCATGCTAGGCAATCACCGTATCATGAAGCCACATTCCCAGAGCCCTAAATGACTTTCTTAAGTTGATATTACATTTTCATTCAGTAACTATGTACCATAGTATTGTCCAGGTGCTAGAAAATAATGTAGAAAAGAATACAATAAAATAAATCCAGTAAGGTTAGATGGACAATGAATAACACTCACAGTCTCTCAATGGCACAGAGGGTTTACCTCATGGAGATCTATCAACACGCTGAATGAGACAGCTTCTGACCCACAGCCCACCTCCAGAATGAGTGGGCCATCTTGGGTTCCAGCCACCTGGGGACGTTGGCCCACCTCCTACAGCACCCATTCAACCAGTTCCTGAGAGAAAGAGAGAGAGAGAAATCAGAATTACACTTAAATCGGGTGCCAGTGACATAAAACTCTAATCCTAACTACACAGGAGGCTGAGATATGAGGATCATGGTTCATAGACAGCCCAGGCAGGAACGTCTGTGAGAATCTTATCTCCAAAGAACCACCAGAAAACTGGAAGTGGTACTGTGATCTCAAGTGATAGAGCGCTAGTGTTGAGCTGAGGAGCTCGGGAACAGTGCTCAATCCTAGATTACAAATGACTGAAAACAAGTGTACTTCCCACCACAAGAAGTGGACTGAATAGCACCCATTGTCCTAGGGAGCATGGTAGAGAAGTCAGGCCGAGCTTCCTGTGAACTTGATGTCATAAGTAGGTCACCTGGCTTCTCTGTGCCTTGGTTTCCCCAGCTGCAAAATTGAACAAAGTGAAGGATCCCCTTCCTCATGGGGATAGGGTAATAATGAAAGAGGCATGTTTCAGTTCATAATCCCACACCTGTTGCACTATTAATAACAAGCCCCACCTAAGCCCTTTCTGGTATCTTCCTGTCATATGCTCACAGAATTGCCAAAACCTTATCTGAAGGTCGCTCCCTCACTGCCTAGCCATTCTCCAGAGATCTCTCTGTATAAATCCCTTGTTTCCTCACAACTGTCCTGTGAGGAGACTGAGGTCCAATGGTTGAGGCCCTACAAAGAGCTTCACGTGTGGTCAAGAATCTGTTGCTGTGGACTGAGTTTGGGATAATCCATCTACACCTATGACTGAGCATGACACCACATGTCTACCATCCCAATTACAGAGGACCAGGCCTGGTGGAGCATATCTTTCACAGGAGGACTATGATCCAGCCCAGCCTGATCATATATTTAGTTTCTATCTCAGAAATGCTCAAGACAGAAAGGTGGCTCATCAGAGCGAGGGAGAGGAAACACGCAAGGGGGTCATGGTGCCTCAAGAGGGGTGTTTGACCCAGGGTAGGTTGGTGTTGGGGCGGCCACTCACCTGTGCTGCTGGGAGAAGCTCTTGGCAGCTGCTCCAATTGGGGCAGCAGCGATGGTGGCAGCATCGCGGACACATGGGCCCAGAGCAGAAGACTAGGGGCAGGAACCAGGTCGGGGATTTAGGCCTGCTGGCAGCATGGCCTTTCCTGAGGTTTGAAACCAGGCACCGTGTGAAGGGTGGGAAAGGGCCAGGTGGGGGTGGGAGCATCAATTTTCTACTATACTCCAAAGTCACCTTGAGTCTCTTCCTCACCACTCAGCAACTGCTACTTTCCTCAACTGCTGGTAATGGTGTAAACTAACAGAGGGAATCCCAGTGCTACCTGGCAACATGGAATGTGGGCGAGGCCACCATTCTTGTATCCCATTGTTCAGAAAGAAGCATGAAAGAATGGTAGTGTGGCCAGAATCCTGTGAAGCATGCAGCATGGGTGGAGTCAAGAAAACAGCAGTTCTCCCAGCCCTTTTCCCATGGAATTCTGTCCAATTCAGTTGGGGACAAGAGGGTGACCTGCTTTAGCTGAATGGCTACACAGATTGTTGTGTGTTTCTGTTTGTTGCCAGTCCCAGACCTTGAACTCAGGGTCTGGGCAGAGTCCATGAGCTGCTTTTGCTCAAGGCTGGTCCTCTACACTAGAGCCACAAAGCTTCTGGCTTTGTTGGCATTGAAGTTGGACAGGGGTCTCAAGAATTTTCCTGCTTAGGGTGACTTTGACCATGATCCTACTATCACAGCCTTATAAGTATCAAGGAGGTCTGCTGAGAGCCACTGGTGCCTGCCTAATCACTGGTCTTGTTTATGTTCTTGGACAGACTGGTGAGTTCCCTATCCTCAGGTTGAAGTGGTTGGAGCTGGAGCCCACTATTCGAATCCTGGTCCTGCCACCTCTAAATGGTAGGAGATCCTAAGAAACTTGTTCCTATCCATATGATTACCAATGGAATGTGATGTAAGTCATGATTGAACAGTTCTTGAATAATTCTAGGATAAAATTATACACAATTATATTACACGACATTGATTGATTTTAGTTAATATTTTATGAAGTATTTAAACAATCACATTCATTAAATGGAGGCATAATGAAATACCTAAGAATTGGGCCTCACATACTATAAAGGTGACATTTTTTCTACAAGGACTGGGAGTGGAACTCATAGTCTGGATAACCCTGTTGCACTGTGTGGGAAGGGGAAACTTGCTTCCTTGAAGTCAAGAAATTCAAGTCTGTTCCTTAGGCCTGAAATCGATCCCCAGCAATAGAAAACACCCTATTCATGTACAATTTACATATATGTTTTATAGTTATATACATATGTTGACTCCATATTGTGTTCAGTGTAGTTATTCTATTTTTTGTTTTATTCATGTATTGACCATTTATTATATTGACTATTATAGCAAATAGAACATTGACTACATAGGATATAGGTCTACATATGTATTCCACCTCATACCTGACACACAGAAGATTCACAGTAAAGGAAAACATGTGTCACCATCAGCTTCTTAATCCACGATTCATTGTTTGGAAGTGCTGGCATCTGAACTCATGGCCTACAAGGCCAAATTCATGAATGGGTGAGTGTAAACACGCCATCCTGGGGCAAATTGAGCTGACAGGTTGTTCCCAGGACCTGAGAACGGGCCCCAGGGGTTAACCCAATAAGAACAGATTGACATGCAAATGGCAGTATGCTAATAAATTTATATCTTTATAGAGTGCCAGAGATGTCTATATATTATTCGGTTACATAGAATATATTCCTACCAATTCCTGGGTATTTATTATGCGTCCATGTTATTAATGTTATTGTTTTCATCCTTAAAATATTAATGAAAGCACTCAGTGTCCTGAAATTATTGTGTTCCTGTAAGTAATAATATTCTTTTAATGCTTCGTAAATATTAAATAAAATCAACCAGCCTTCTGAAATGATGCTGTTTAATTTTATAGGATCATGATTCCTGATCAACTCATTCAACTGTGACATTGACAAAATTCTAGTGTTATTCCTTTGGATGGGAACCAGTTTCTTAGTACCTCCTGCCATTGGTTGGTGTCAGGACGGGGATTCGAAATGAGGGCCTATGTTGACACGTGGGCTTATGGCTTCCCTGATAGTCTGCCAGCCTTCAGCAATGCAACATGAAGTAACCTTTGCAACAGTGTCATTCAGACCCAGAAGGGTCACTGTGCAAAGGAAAAAAACATAAAAGGCCACATTTTTCTGTGCATTGTTTTCCCTACAACACCTGGGGCTCTAGGACCCCAGCAGCACCTGTGTGTCCAGTAGCTGCACCCCATCCTAGGGTTATCAAAGCTAAGGCATACTTGCTAAGACCTGAGATCAGGCCCCATGCTGAGAAAAAAATTAGCTCCCTGGCTTGCAATTCACACAGTTTATACTTACAGGCTTTGAATTTGAACTCAGGATCTGGGTAAATCTGCAGCAATGTGGATAAAGGGGAAGATCACCTTACATGAAGATAAAAAAGTCAGGCCTGTTCACTAGTCCTGAATTCAAGACCCAGCCCTGGAAAACATACTATTTATATGTATTGTAAAGATAGGATTTATACTTACCTATAGATGTTCAGTCCATACATGTTTTCTGTGGTTGTTCCTTGTATCTTTTGTTTTATTCATTTATTTACCATTGATTTTACTATGATGAAACACATTATGTTTAATACATTGATGAAAAACTATCACAGAACATCTAGATTTGGAGAAATGTTCTCCATTATGCTTGACCCCCAGAATTCTCAGAGAAAAGGAAAACAAGTTTCACACTCTCCTTCTTACTCCACAATCCACTTGTTGGTAGTGCTGGGATCTGAATTCAGGGCAGAGCAAAACAAATTGGCCAATCAGTCAAGGTGATCATACGAACCTGTGAGCAACTAAGGAGTATGGCCATTCCCAGAATCTGACATTGATCCCCAGGGTGGTCCACTATAGTCATAAATTCATAATTTAAACATAGGATCTATATTGACATACATGTTTGGACAGCATCTTGTGTTCAGTGCAATTATTCTCCTTATTTTGTCTCTAATTCATGGAGGTATTGTGTATTATAATAAATATGGTGACAGGTATAACTGTGCTGACATGGATGATAACCTGTTCTGATAGTTACAGTGTTGTCTATCGTATTCTCCATCGTATTTGAGACGCAGGACTTTCAAAGGAGAGGATAAAAGGCACAACGACTGGCTTCTGACATCAAGATGAATCTTTTGTCAGTGCTGGGATTTTAGCTCAGGTCTGGGTAACTCTGTTGCACTGTGGGAGAAGGGGAAGCTCACCATCTTTGAAGAGTAGAATGTCAGGTCTGGTGCAAGGCCTGATTTGAAGCCCCAGCACTGGACAAAATAGCAAGCCCACCTTTTTAAAACTTAGGATTTCTCTTTAACTGCAGGTTTGGTATGCATCTTGCATTCAGTGTAGTTATTCTTTTTATTTTGTGTCTTTTTCAAGGATGTATTGTGTATTTTATTGCGTATGGGGTGACAGATATAACTGTGCTGACATGGATGACAACCTATTCCCATGGCTAAGAGTTGCCTATATAGCATTCTCCATCCTCAATGAGACCCAGGACATTCACAGGACAGGAAAACCTGTGCCACCATAGGCTTCTCACATCAGAATGAATCTTTTGGTTGTGCAGGAATTTGAACTCAAAGCCTAGCAGGCCCAATTGGTGAATGTGTCATGGTGAGCACACCAGGCTTTGAGCCACTAAGGAACTAGGCCATTCCTGGGACCTGAGATGGAGCCCTGGTGGGGGCCAATATAGTCATAAATTCATAATTAAATAGAGGATCTATATTTCCAAACATGGGTGGGCGGCATCTTGGGTTTGGTGTAGTCATTCTCTTCGTTTTGTGTCTTATTCATTGATGTATTGTGTATTTCCTTGAGTATAGGATGACAAATATAACTGTGGTGAACTGGATGACAACCTATTCCCATGAGTATAGAGTTGCATATACATTCTCCTTCCTAGCTGATCCCCAAAACTTGCACAGTACAGGAAAACAGGTTCAACAACTGGCTTCTCACATCCGGTGAATTTTTGGCAGTGCTGGGATTCGAACTTTGGGCCTAGGACGCCCAACTGCCCAATGGGTCCATGTGATCACACCAGACTGTGAGCCACTAAGGAGCTGGGCCATTCCCAGGAACTGAGATCGAGCCCCAGGGAGGCCAAAATATTCCCCAATGATCATTGAAACATGGGATGTATATTCACATCCGTGTGTGGACTGCACTGAGTGTAGTTATTCTCTTTATTTTGTATGTTATTCATGGGTGTATTGTGTATTTTCCTGAGTATATGATGACAGGAATAACTGGGCTGACATGGATAACAACTTATTCCTATGGCCACAGGGTGGCCCATGCATTCTCCGACCTAGCTGAGATCCAGGACTTGCACAGGACAGAAAACAGGTGCAACGATTGACTTCTGACATCAAGATGAATTTTTTGGCAGGGTGGGGAATCTGAACTCTGGACCTAGCAGGACCAAGTGGTGAATGGGGTCGTATGAGCACACCAGCCTTTGAGCCACGAAGGAGCTAGGCCGTTCCAAGGACCTGCGATTGAGCCTCCGCCCCCAAGGGGACAGCGGGGAGCACAACAATCATCCATTCATAAGGTGAAGGTAATATGGAAATAAGTACACATTAATATAGAGTAGGAGAGATGGTAACCTGTGGTGGAATCCAATCTGTGTGACTACCGATTCTTGGATCTTTCCTGATGCCTCCATTTCATACTGTGATGATTATTGTCATGCTTCATCAACTGTTCTTTACAATCGATACTCCATGAGTCGTGCCTATCATTTCCTACTTGCATCATGCACAAACTACTCATTCAAGGATGAGATCAATCACATTCCATGACTCATCCCAGGTCCAGAAATGAGTATCTCAGGATCTGCTGCCATTTCTTCTGCATAGAGGGGCTGAATTCAAGCCTCAGGCCTGGAAAAGATACTCCTTATATATATATTGGTCCACTCGTGGGCCTGAACTCTAGGCCTGGGCGCTGTCCCTCAGCTCTTCACCTCAAGGCTAGCGCTGTACCACTTGAGCCACGGCGACACTGCCGGCTTTTTTTTCTGCTTATGTGGTGCTGAGGAATCGAGCCCAGGGCCTCATGCATGCAAGGCAAGCGCTTTACCATTGAGCCACCTTCCGAGCCCTCCTTATATATATTTTAAAGATAGGATTTATACTTCCATACAGATGTTCAGTCTATATTGTGTTTGGTGTGGTTATTTATTTTATTTCTTGTTTCATTCATTTATTTAGAATTTATTTTATTGACTCTGATGACATCTATACCATTTATTACATTGTTTACATCCTGTCACATAACATCCCAGATGTAAGATGTGTTGTCCATCATGCCTGGCAGTGCCAGGATCTGAACTTAGTGCCTAGCAGGCCCAATTCATGATTGGATGAGTTTGAGCATGGCAGCCTCTAGCAAATGAAGATGTCAGGTGGTCCCCAGACTCTGAGATCGACTCCAAGGTTTGGCCAAAACAGTGATACATGGATAGGCAGACAGAGGTATACAAATATATATATATATAGATAAAGAGTTCCATAGTCGTCTATGATAGAATGACACTATGTTCCTACCAACTCTTAGATATTTATTATACCCCAATTGAAGAAATATTATTCTTTTCATGCTTAATAAACTATTAATTATGCTCAATCAGCATTCTAGGATTATTGCATCCAATTTTAGTGTAGACTGATGTATAAAATACTCTTTCAATCAGTATTCCTATGCTTAGGAATGAGCCTCTTGTATTCTCCTGCGATTGATGTCAGGAATGCGATTTGAACCCAGGGCCTATGTTGACAGGTTGGACTATGGCTTCACTGATAGCCCACCAGCCACCAGCAATGGCAGCTCAAGTCTATATTGCAGCTTTGTCATTCAGACACAGGATGGTCACTGTCCAAAGAAAAAAATCGTAAAACCCCAGCTCTCTGCAATTCACCACTTTTTGTGCTTTCCAATGATTTTTTCTTCCTGAAAGCCCTCTGGGCCCAGGATCCGAGGATGGGCTATGGGATCAGAGACTGCACACCAGCAAAGGGAGATCCAAGCTGAAGTAGAATTTCCATGACCTGTGTTCAAACCCCATGCTTGGTCAAAAAAAAAAAATATATAGAAAATAATTATTTAACTAAATTAGAAAAATAAAGCTCTCTGGTTTGGAATTTCTGTCAGTTTTCTTTTCTAGCCTGGGATTTGAACTCAGGGTCTTGGTAAATCTGTAGCAATATAAGTGAAGAGTTGCCATTACTTGAGTTCAAACCCCGTGCCAACCAAAAATGAAAAACTAAGTCACTGACCTCGGCAGGGGGAGGTAGTTGTGGATATGGGAGGGAAGGGATGGTAGGGGAAAAACACAGGAGTAGTAAACAATGCTCAATAAGAAATGTACTCATTACCTTGCTCCTGGAACTGTAACCCCTCTGTAGAACATTTTTACAATAAAAAATATACAAAAAAAAGAGAAACAATGTAGTTCTCAGAGAAGCACTTTGGAGGTAAGGGAAGGACGTTTGAATAGCTGTACAAAACTCTAAACCGCTTTTTTTAATGTCCAGTATGGAACTGAATAAACATAACTGCTTCCATCAAAAAAATTAAGTTACTCTCTTGGAACTGGGGCCAGTATTTCTGCCATTGCTAGTTTTTGAACTTACCGTCCAGGTAACTCTTTTGCAACATGGGTGAATGCGAAGCTCATTGTCATTGAGGAAAAGAAATTCAGGTTAGTGTTCCCAGGGCCTGAATGAAGGCCCTGCAATGGAAGAAATATTGCTATACATGTGTAATATATGATATATACATATATATGCAGGTTAATTTCATATTATGAATTTTATTATTGATTTTGTAATGTATTTTTCTTTGATTCATTTATTCATTATGGTATTTAGTATTATTATACACATAATATTATATTTTGCACATCTATTATAAAATTATACAGAATAATTTAGGGCATTGACCCATTTTAATTAACATTCTATTAAGTGTTGAAACATGATACATAATTGAATGGAAGCATTTGTCCCAGTCTTCACCTATTTAGAGTCCCTCCTAAGTATGAGCTTTGAGTTCAAGCCCAAGTCTGGCAAAAAAAATTTGAGCCTGGTGAGATATATTATTCTGGAACTCAGAGGAGGGCCGAAGTTATAGTAAGAGGTAGGATAGAGAGCAGGTGCTGGAGGTTCACCCCTGTAATCTACTCAGGAGGATGAGATCTGAAGATTCCAACTGCAAGCAGGAAAGTCAATATGAGACACTTTTCTCCAGTTAAACACCCCATAAGCCAGAAGTAGAGCTGTGGTTCAAGTAGAAGACTGCTAGCACGGAGCAAAAAACCTCAGGGATAGGATAGCATCCAGGCCCTGAATTCAAACCCCAGTACTGGCACACACACACACACACACACACACACACACACACAAACACAAACACACACAAACACAAACACACACACACACACACACACAAACACACACACACCAATATAGAGCATTTGCCAGTCAGCCTGCACAAGTTCCATCTCTAGCAACTCAATATGAAAAAAAAGATGGAGAAGGGAAGGAAAGATTTGCTCCAGGAAGTGATATAGCCAGTGCCAAAATTCCACAGTAGTTCTAATATGTGGGTACAAGACAGAGAGCCTCAGGCAGAAGGTATAGCATGGGCAAAGGTCCTGAGATGTGCTGTAGATCAGGTGGTGTGAGTGGTATGAAGGTTTTTTGGCTTCAGAAAATTCTGGCAGGAAATTCAAGGCTGGGTCAACGTTGACTTTTGTCATAGGGCAGAGGGTGGGGTCCTAGAATGGTGCCCAGGGGGAAGCTTAACTTGGCTTTTCGCCAGGGACCCAAAGCCATTTCCTGTGGTTGGAAACCTGTTTTCCCAGCTCCTGACCCTCAGGCCTCCTTTGCATGGAGGAGTCAGGGCAAACGCAGGGAAGAACTCTTGCTTTAGAAAAGCTTCTAGCCCAATACCACCAGTGGCTCAACCCCTGTAAATCCTAGCTACTCAGGAGACTGAGATAGAGATCAAGGGTCATGCCAGCTCTGGAGAGGAAATTAATGAGAGTCTTCTTGCCGATTAACTACCAAAATCCAGAAATGGAGCTGTGGCACAAATGGTAAAGTGGTCACCTTGAAGGAAAAAAGAGACCAGAGCCAAGACCCTGAGTTCAAACCCCAATACTAGCACAGGAAAATTAAAGAAAAGCTTTCAGGAGCTCCTAGTGCCAGATCACCAGGCACAGGTGGCTCAGCCTGTCCTCCTAGCTCTTCAGGAGGCTGAGATGTGAGGATCACGTTTCAAAGCCAGCCCAGGCAGGAAAGTCTGGGAGACTCAGATCTCCAAGGAACCTACAGAAAACCGGAAGTGGCTCTGTGGCTCAAGTGGTAAGGTGAAGAGCTGGGGGACAGCGCCCAAGCCCAAAGTTCAAGCCCCATGACCAACACCTGGCTTGCTTAGACCTTACTCTGTAGCTCTAGGAAGAGTTCTTTCCAGTTGCTCCCTGAGGGTCTCCTAATATCTAGGTGTCCTACAAGTCTTGATAGCAGCCTGTTTGGAGGCCATTGCCTACAGAACAGGACACTGTAGCAGAGAAGTATCCAGCCGTGGGGCATGAAGATCATCAGAATGGCATCTGTCATGGGTGCAATGCGGATCAGAGCAGTAAATCACTATCTCAGACCACAGTTCTGGGCCAGGAGGGGCAAGAGCTGTAAGATATCACACCAGATAATGAGAGACTGGGATAGCCAGTACCTCAATGTTCTGGGGCATTAGTTTTGCCCTGGATGAGCTGAGCCCATCACATGAGTATCACAAGAGTGCAAATTTGTCATTCAGACCTTGGGCAGGTGTTGAGTTGGGCTCATGAAAGTTTTGTAGGCTCAGGAGTCCACAGCCAACTGGCTGCTGCTTGTAGCAGTCACTATCCCAGGAGTCCGAGGGCTCAGTGCCCTGCTTTCCTCATCAGTGCTTGGGGAAGGGGGACAGATGAAGGTCTGGAATCATGGGCCGACTACCAAAGAGCAACCCTAGTGTCCTTCACTTGATCCTGTAGCCCCATGTTGAGATCGAGGGGCAGGTTCCATAGAACTTACTGCCATGGCCCAAACCCCTCAGCCTAAGAAGTACTTAGGGAGAAACCACTTGATCTGGCTTGAGAGTTTACTGTGACTATGACTCAGGACTGCCCCTCAATTGTAGCTCAGCTCAACCAGGGTAAAACTAATCCCCCAGAACATTGAGGTACTGGCTATCCCAGTCTCTCATCCCCCAGTTCCCTGGGCCTGGAATCTAAAGTATATGCCTCTGTATTCTGGGAATCTAGAATTGTCTAGAAGGACCTGAGAGGGCCAGTTGTTGCCAGAAGATAGATTTGCCTACAATAAGGTATGTTGACATTTCCTAGACATCGAACAATACATCCAAGCCACCTTGGCCTCACCTCTCATGTAGCCCCAGATTATCCTTCTTTGGGGAGCCTTCAGTCAGCTATCAAGGTCGAGTTGGCCAGAGCCACTGGCAACCACCCTTCCCCCACACCACTGCCAGCCTGCTGGGAGTGGGAAATGCAGCCAGGGTCCCAGCTGAGAAAAAGACAGGACACAGCATGAGTCACCCTGGCTCCCAGAGGCAGGAGAGAACATATGCCAGCCGGCCCTGAGGACCCAGAATCCCCTGGATGAGGACAAAGATATGGACAGCCAGACTTGTGTCCCAAGGAAAAGTTGGAATATGCAGGTCTCTGGCAATTTGGGACTCATTGTTGACCATGATAGGGGACTAAAGACAAGGCCATACAAGGTCAGGAAGAGGCAGACAAGCACCCAGGAAGTGGGTAGAGAATGATCAGGGAAAAATACACACACATAGAAACACACACACACACACACACACACACACACACACACACACACACACTCAAACACACACACACACACACACACACACACATACACACACACACACGGGTAGCCCAAGGACTCAGCAGTCCCTGAGCAACTGAACATCCCAAACTCCAAGAAGATGGCACTACCATCCTCAGACCAAATGTTGACAAAACTCAGAGCCTCTCACACATCTGGAATGGCTCATAAAACAGCATGGCATTTCCTACTGTACACCCCACTATGAAGAAAACTCAGCCACAGCATTTCGGTTGTCAGTCATGGGGTTTGAACTGTGTGCCTGCGTGCTATCCCTCAGCTCTTCAGTTGAAGGTATGCGCTCTACCACTAGAGCCACAGCACCAATTCCAGTTTTCTGGTGCTTCCCTTGAGTTAACGTCTCACAGACTTTCCTACCCAAGCTGGCTTTGAACTGTGATCCTCAGATCTCAGCCTCCTGAGTAGCTAGGATGACAGTTGTGAGACACTGGCAGTGCCAGGTTTCAGCCACCTTCTTACAACCAGGGGAAATCCAAATTGTCAGGCCATAAAGCACATGCAACCCTTCACTTTCAGACTTTGAAACTAGTATCCAAAGCCATTCTTCCTTGGTTGGAGAGAATATAATCGATACTACCCCCCAACCCTACTCCCATTCTCCCACTCCCTGCCTAAGATAGGCCACAACCTCTGGAGTTCTTGGTAAGACAACGCCCAGCCTGCTGTAACTTTACACTTGGGCAAACATGGGGAATTCTTAGAAATGGCTGTACACTGAGGCCAGAACTTGGTGTCCCAACAACAGCAACCCCACTCCTTCAGCATCTCTGGCAAGCAAGGGGTGTCTTTCTTTCTTGCAGTCCACACACGGGTGTGAATATACATCCCATGTTTCAATGATCATTGAGGGCTCTTTTGGCCTCCCTGGGGCTCGATCTCAGTTCCTGGGAACGGCCCAGCTCCTTAGTGGCTCACAGTCTTGTGTGATCACGTGGACAACAAATGGGGCCATTTCTTGTGTGGGTTTGAACTGAGGATCTGGGAGCTGTCTCTCTGAGTTTTCATGTTCAAGGCTGCTACTCTACCACTTGAACCACAGCTCCACGTCTGGATTTTTGGTGGTTCCATGCATAGAAGTGTCTTATCACCTTGCCAGCTTATGGCTGGCTTCGATCTTTGATCCTCAGATCTCTGCCTACTGAGGAGCCAGGATGTCAAGTGTGAGCCTGAGCCAGACAGGCTCCAGAACCTTTCCTTTGAGCTTCTGTTTATCTCGTGTCAACTAGCAAGCCCTAGTTAAAATAGTCATTTATAGAGGATCATGTTCCTCTCCTAGGTCAGTTAACCCAAGGAGATAAAGTATCTTTGGAAAAGGCTAGTCAGAGTTGGCCTAGGTGAGTGTGTATGTGTGTGTGTGTGTGTGTGTGTGTGTGTGTGTGTGTGTGTGTGTGTGTGTATGAGTTTCAGGGATACCTACCCCCACCTCTCTGGTGCTTCTTTCACCCAGAGGTGAGTACATCCAGGATCCCCACCCCAAGAAAGGCGGGTAGTGGAAGGTACTTAAGGTCACATCAAGTGGGTTGATCTGAATTCTATCCTGCAACTGAAGCCAGGAGAGATAATAGAGAGAAGGAGAGGTTTAGAGGAACATCAAGGGAAACCCCTTACCTTTGGCTACAAGTACCAGAGAAAAGAATGTATCCATCCTTTTTGGTAGTAATATAACAAGTGTCCACTATTCATTTTTTTTTTTTTTTGTGAGTCCCAGGTCTTGGATTCAGGGACTCAGTTTCATCCCTGAGCTTCTTTTACTCAAGGCTGAGGCTCTATAACTTGATCCACAGCACCAAAACTGGCTTTTTTCAGGGTGGGGTGAAGAAGGTCGTTTATGGGAGATAAGAATCTCGCAGACCTTCCTGCCTGGGCTGGCTCTGAGTCACGACCATCAGAACTCAGCCACCTGAATAGGCCGGATGACAGGCGACAGCCACTGGCACCTTGTTGGGTCTTCGTCCGCACAAAAGACGGACGGGGTCTGAGGAAAGGAAAGGTAAGTGCGGCGCTTGCCTGTTCCCCAGCCTCCCTGAGCCCGGGAGACAATCAGACACAGCGGGGAGCCAAATCCAGCAGGTAAAAAACTCGTTTATTAACAGAGAGCAGCCCCTTTTAAAGTCAAAAAGGGCGGGTGGCATGGTAAGGGAGGAAGAGGAACCAATCACTGTCAAGGTCACACCCTATCATTCACCTGAGCCTTCACGGGCTGGTTAGGCACTGATTGGCAGGTCAATTGGGCTCTGCCCACGCTACTCTCTCCCAGCGCCATCTTGGCTGCCCATGTGCTCTACAGTAAAATAGGCTCTGCCCACTCAACCCTCTCTCAGCGCCATCTTTGCTGCCCATGTGCTCCACAGTACCTGACTGCCACCATCCATTCATAGTCCCCTAGATCCAGTGCTGGACTACCTGCACTGCATCCTCCTTTTTGTGAGTTGGAAGCAGACCTGTGTGGGTTTGATTCTTCAACCGCCTACCTACCTTTGAGCATTGTTCTGGCTCAATCTGATGCCGGCTTCCTCCTTATCCACAGCAATGACTTCGCGCTGTCACAGAACAAATGTCCCCCAGGAGGTGTCGAACCTGGGGTCTTTCCTCTGCACACTGACTCGACTCCCTGAAATGACACACTGCAGCAATGTGAAGTAGACATAGAGTGAATTCAGTTTCTTATAATCAGGGTCTGGCCAGATAGGTGGCAGTGAGGATCAGAGGCTCAGGATAGTGCTGTGCATTTGGACAATGCGATGCCTCCTCATCCACTTTCCTTTAACTGTCTTAGCAGAGGGTAGTGGGGAAAGACTCACCAGACAGACTGACAATGAGTAACCATCACGGTCTACCCCGGGCACAGAGGGGCTTACCTAAGGGAGCTAGTTCCACAGTACAAGTGGGAACGATCATGACACCCAGCCTACCTCCAGAATGAGAGGGTCACCTTGGGTCCCAGCCACATGGGAACGCTGAGCCAACTTCTCCAAGACAAATTCAACAAGTTACTGAGAGAGAGACAGAGACAGAGACAGAGAGAGAAAGAGAGAGAGAGAGAGGGAGAGAATTACACTTAAGCAGGCTGCCGGTGGCACAGGCCTACAATGGTAACTACACATTGAGATATGAGGATCATGGTTCATAGCCAGCTGAGGCAGGAATGTCTGTAAGACGCTTATCTCCAAAGAACCACCAGAAAACCAGAAGTGGTGTTATTGCTCAAGTGGTAGAGCCCTAAACTTGATCTGAGCAGCTTGTGGACAGTGCCCAGGCCCAGAGTTCAAGCCCCACGACTGACAATAAGTGGACTTCCCACCACAAGAAATGGACTGAATAGCACCCATTGTCCTAGGGAGCATGGCCGAGAAGTCAGGCCAAGCTTCCTGTCTCCTGGGGGTCATGAGTAGGTCACCCAGCTTTTCCGTGCCTCATTTGCCCCAGCTGCAAAGCTGAACAGTGAAAGATCCCCTTCCTCATGAGGATAGGGTAAGGATGAAAGAGAGCCATGTTTTGTTTCATAATCCCATACCTGTAGCATGATAAATAACAAGCCCCTTCTGAGTCCTTTCCAGGTATCTTCTTGTTATATGCTCACAGAATTGCCAAGAAACTTATCTGATGACCGTTGCCTCTATGCCTGGCCCTGCCCCAGATTTCCCCTTGTATTGATCCCTTGTTTCCTCACAACTGTCCTGTGAGGAGACTGAGGACCAATGGTTCCAGGCTGAACCCAGAGCTTCAACTGTGGTCAAAAATCCGCTGCTGTGGACTAAGAGTTTGGGACAGTAATCTAAACCGATGACTGAGCATGGTGCTACATATCTACCATCCCAACTACAAAGGACCAGGCATGGTGACACTTGCCTGTCACAGGAGTACCATGATCCAGCCAAGCCTGAACATATATGGAGTCTCTATCGCAGAAATGTCCAAGACAGAAAGGCTTGGCTCCCATGGAACAAGACATGATTGGAAAGCCTAAGCTCTTGAATTCAAACCTTAATATACCAAAAAGAATCTGAGGCCTGGTGCCAGAGGCTCATGCCTATACTGCTACCTACTCAGGATGCTGAGATCTGAAGATCACAGGTCAAGATTTAAAGTAGGGTTGGCCTTGCCCATCAGACGTCATGATGAGATGACCCAGAGTCTGACCCATGCCAATAAGGTCCATACTAACAGGGCTCACAGCCTTAATAAGTGCTAACCACGCTCTCTGTCCCACTGGGGAGCCAACCCCTAAGGGCCCCACCCCCAGGTCCTCCCGTGCTCCCTCTGCCACCAACCAGGCCCAAGAGAGTAGACAGTTCCAGATCACAAAGATCCCTTGTTCTTATAATTTAAAGGTGCTGAGTCCCCTTCAAACGTCTCACCCTTCCAAGTCCCCAGACCTCAGCCACAAAGTCCATGCACCCCCCCAATGACAGCGGTTAGAAGTTACCAAAGGGTCCAGCACTCCTTGTAACAACCAACTTCTACACACACACACACACACACACACACACACACACATACACAGAGCCATCACAGGTGGCTCCTTTCTGTCATCCTAGTTATTCAAGAGGCTGAGATCTGAGGATCACTGTTCAAAGCCAGCCACTCAGGAAAGTTTGTGAAGCTCCTATCTACACTGAACCACCAAATAGCCACAGGTGGAGCTGTGGCTCAAGTGTCAGAGCTCTAGCTTTGAGCAAGATATCTCAGGGACAGCACCTAGGCCTTGAGTTCAAGGCCCAGTTCTTCTACCTCCAAACACACACAATCACAGACACAGACAGTCAGACAGACAGACACACACACACACATATGATAGCCCAAGGATTCCGCAGTCCCTGAGAACAGAAACATGAACTCCCTCAATTAGGATCAGATCCCACCCACTAGAAGGTGGCAGTACCAACATCAGACCCACTGTAGACAAAACATTGAGCCGCACATATATCTGGAATGTCTCATAGACCAGTATGGCACTTCTTATCATGCACATTGCTATGTGGAAAACTTAGTCACCTCTTTTTTTGTTGTTGGTCAAGGTGTTTGAACTCTGGGCCAAGGTGCTGTCCCTCAGCAATTCAGCTGAAGGTGAACACTCTCCCACTTGAGCCAAAGCAATACTTCCTGTTCTCTAGTGGTCTATCATCAAGTCTCACAGACTATTCTGCCCATGTTGACTTGTAACCACGGTCCTCACATCTCAGCCTTCTGAGTAGCTAGGATGAGAGTTGTGAGCCACGGGTGGCTTCTGGTTTCAGCCACCTTCATATACACAGAGGAGACCCATCTCGTCAGTCCGCAAACTTTTTGCAACCCTTCACTTCAGATTTTGATACCCAGCATCCAAATCTATCCTTCAATGGAGAAAATAAAGACAAAACCATCACACCTGCACCCCTTCTCCCACTCCCTGCTTGTCACAGGACACGTCCTCTTGAACCTGTGGCTTCAAACTGGGGCAAACTTGGGGAGTTCTTACAAATATCTTTACAGTGAGGCCAGCACTTGGTCTCCCAAACACAGCACCCTCCCCACACCCCCACACCTCCACCATCATTTGCAGGCAAAGATGTCTTACTTTCTTTCTTTTTTATGTTGTGGGGCTTGAACTCTGGGCCTGGGTGCTGTCCCTGAGCATTTCAGCTTAAGGCAAGCACCCAATTGCTTGAGCCACAGCACAACTTCTGGTTTTCTGGCAATTCCTTTTAGGTAAGAGTCTCAGGGTCTTTCCTGATCAGGCTAGCTTTGACCCGTGATCCTCAGATCTCACGTCCTGAGTTCCTAGGATAACAGCCATGAGCTACTGGCACCCAGCCAAACAAGCTTCAATTCCTGTCATCCTCTCCCCCCAGGAGACTGAAATCTGAGGACTGCAGTTGGATGCCACTTAGCAGCAAGGCCCGTGAGAACTCTTTATCTCCAATTAAACATCCCAAAAAGCTGGAAGTGGAGCTGTGATTCAAATGGAGCAAAGAAGATAAGATCCATGCCCTAGTTTCAAGCTTTTTCTAGCATAGACCCACCCAAGATAGGGAAGCAAATGTGCACATGGGAGCTCAAAGCTAACCCATAATACTCAGGACTCCCAGAACAGACCCCATCCAGCTCTGATTCTCTAGATTCTATGTCCTACACCATGGCAGTCTTAGATGGGACTGACCATGCTCCAAGTTGGGACATTCAAGTACAATCTCATACTCAAGATCCCCTGACCTTATCACTCAGGATCTCTCGCTGTCCTGCCTGAAAACTAGGCAGTGAGGTAAGATCTAGTTATCCACCACATGATATGGGAACCAAAGGGATTCCTGGTCAAGGGACAGAGACTGGGGGGATCTAGCTCCCTCTTTGGGAGGGGAAAAGGGCTGCTCTATCCCAGAAATTTTCCTATGTTGTGAGTATTATCAAAGAAACAACCCTGCTCAGACCACAGTGCCTCTGATTTTTCCACCAGCCTCTACCCAGCTCTGCCCCAGCTTCAGCCTGCCCTCTCGGAATCCAAGATCTGCCATCTATACTAAAGAGTGAGCCAGCCAAGAAACGCACTTCCTGCCCTCATTCCCAGGATGTCCTGTGTCAGTGGCATGCTTACCTCAGTCTTTGGTGAAGGAATGAACACCGGGAGTGATATCGTCAGATTGAGCCCTGGAAAGTCCTAGTCCCTAAGGGTGTACTGCACAGGCATCCTGCAGTGAGCGGCAGCCAGGTTGTCAATGATGAACCCAAGGTGACAGGACTTTTAATAGCAGTGTGGCTGGATCAAAAGCTGGTAGTCTATGTTGTCAGGCGAGGTCATGGCTCCAAAGGCCTGACACACGTGACCCAGGATCATTCTCCCTCTTCAAATTCCTACTTATACTTTGATCCCCCCTTGAAACTCTCTCACTCCAATACCTCCCTAGCCCTTGGAAACTTTCGTTTTATCTGACCAGAAAATAAACTCAATGAGGCTGGGCATAATTGAAACCTGGTGACCCACTCTGAGCCCTAGGTTCTACCCGAGGCTGGTTCCCTATATTGTCAGTGACCACATAGCTCCTGGATGGCATGAAGTTTCTGAGGGGTCAGTGGCTTGGTCCTCCATACTTACTTTAGGCTCTGAAACAGTCCACACATAGATTGTGAATAATTGGCTCCCTTGATCCAGAGACTCCAAACCGTGGCTTGCATGTTCTCTCTTCTTCCTTCCTTTCCTTTTTTCTCCCTCTGTCCTTCCCTCCTTTCTCTCTTTACTTTCTTTGTGTCAGTTCTGGGCCTTGTACTCAGAGCCTAGGTGCTGTCCCTAAGCCTTTTTACTCAAGGCTAGCAGTCTATGGCTTGGGCCACACATCCATTTCTGGTGTTTTGTTTTTGGTAGTTAATTGAAGACAAGAGTCTTACAGGCTTTCCTGCCCGGGCCAAAAGCCTCAATCCTCTGATCTCAGCCTCCTAAGTAATTAGGATGACAGGCTTGAAGCACTGGCATCCAGATCAATCCAAGGTTTCTTCATGGGCTGTGGAACCAGTCCTGGAACTTTTCGTTGTCTATGACCCCCCAAAGCCTCGTGCACACCGTAATGGTTTGTTGGTTAAATAAATGAGCATCTGTCTATGACAATACTACAGAAAATCCCATCTGATTCAGGTAAGAATCCTCTGTGGGGGAGTGGGGAGAAAGCCTGAAGTAGCTCTCCCACAGTTCTCCCTCCTCCCTCTTACCCACTCCTGGTGCCACAACACTTAACTGTTTTGGCTCTGAGGGTGTGAGCCACTATGTACTCGCTACATTCCAGGGCCTCTGGGATGCCTGTCTTCTCAACGATCTCTGTCCAGCAGCTGACCAGCTCTGTGGCACTCAATTCACCATGGAGGTGTGAATGAGTTTGCTGTGAGCTGAATGGCTGGCTCAAGGGGACTCCTGTCCTCCCCCTGGTGCCAGCCAGGATTGTCCACCACATGTGGCCCCTAAATTTCATGTTGCAGATGAAGGATTCTTGAGGTAGCCTGGGTTCTCTGAATCTCCCAGAGTCCAGTACAGGTGCTGGGAATCATCTCTGCTCATTGCTGGCAGGCTGGGGATGGTGAGGTCACAATGTCTGTTCCCCATAATGTCCTCGATTGGGGTCATCACCCTAGAGAGATGCAACAGCTGCCAGAGAAAGGCAGTCAAGGCACAACGTTCAAAGCAGATGACAATCTGGCTTGGGAACTCTGCCTGTGCCGCTTTGAACATCATTGTTTGATGGCTGAAATCATCCATCTAATTTGATCCATAATCCCAGGTATTAGTGGAAATTGCCAGCTTAAATAAAAAAAAACCCTGGAAAATGTGGTATTTAATTTGACCCAATCAAACTTAAAGGGTTCCAAAATCAGTGGTCCCCTTTTCCTTCCAGACTGCCTATAACAGGTTACAGAAACTGGCATTCAGCCAGCCCTAGCTAACTGCCACCTCCTGATACTGAGCAGGCTCCAGCAGGGGAAATGGACTTGCCTACCACTGCCCAGCTGGAAACAGCCCAGGCGGGACACAGACTGGATTCTGCAGGACTCCAGGGAGGATTGACACTGAGCACTGCCCCAGGAGGGTGTCCTCACCACCAGTGGGGGCCCGCAACCCTGTGTCAGAATGCCCACAGCGACCGTTAATGCCCTAGATATGGTTCCCCTCTCATCCACTGTCATGGTGAACCATCTGTCATGTCACACCCTACGCCAGTTCCCAAAACCTCATAGCTTCACAGCCCCTGCCTTATCATTTCCCTCATCTCGTTCCCTAATTATGTTGGGCAAACACATTCTAAACCCTTGAATTACCTCCAACTAAACACACAAGAGCAGAGTGGCTTGAAGAATGTGGCTGTGATCTCATCCGCCTCATGAAACTTCTGGCTGGGGATAGAAGGACAGGCGTCCACTCCAGTCTAGGGTTCACACAGTTCTTCTAGAGGAGGCTCACTCTGGCCCAGCAGCTACTGTGGGCTACAGGAAAGGGGGAAGAGAGAGGTGGAAAGGGGAGGAAAGTAATGTCTACTGAAATCTTCCATAAAGGAGCCATGAAACTGTGAAGGAGAAAACAAAAATTGTGGTTGGGCTTGTACTTGGTATTGATGAAGAACAACAACAACAAATACACACACAGAGAGAAATAAAATGTTTTTGCTGTTTTTAGACATGGTGACTTAAATATATTTTCATTGTTCTCATCTCCCTGCTATCCCAACACACACACACACACACACACACACACACACACACACACACACACACACACCTCCAGAATGGTGACAGATAACACTTCCATGCAGCACCTGCAATTTGCCAACTGATCACTGACCTGAGGACAGTCAGGCTGTATAAGAAGAAAGATTCTCTCTCTCTCTCTCTCTCTCTCTCTCTCTCTCTCTCTCTCTCTCTCTCACACACACACACACACACACACACACACACACACACACACACACTCACACACACACACACAGACTCAGAGTAGTACCTCTCCTAAGTTTGTTGATTCCTCATCGGAGCAAGCGCTTTCCCATTCTCTGTTCCCTTGTCAGAACCAAGGACTCCCACACAAGGGGAGCTCCACTCTAATGACACAGCACGACCCCGCCTCTCCCCTTCTCCAGGGCCAGACCCTTCCCCTTGGGAACAACCAGCCTTAACTCCCCATTCACCAAAACCCTATGCCAGGATGCTGGGTGAAGTAATCCCCAGAGAGGTGGGTCCTCAGAGCAGGACTGAAACAAGCAGTGGGTCATGGGGTTCCAAGGGGGGTGTCTGACCCAGGGTGGGGGCGGTGTTGAGGAAATGGATGGGGTCCTAAAGGCTACATACATGCACAGACTCCTACTTCCAGCCTAGATACTTCTGGGCAACTGGGCAGATTCTTGGGGAGGACAAGGAGACCAGATGGACAGGGAACACCGGCAGATGCTGGCAGAGCTGGGAAATGTGATCACCCTGTGAGTACTGTTGACAGCTGGGGTGGGGGGATAGGCCGGGTATATGTGTGTCTGAGGGCGTGTGTTCCTCCCATATATTCACCTACTATCTGACCCCCAGTGCCCTCACCTCCCTAGTGGACTTTTCTGGGACCCTCCTCAGATGAAAGGGTGACTGAGCACAGAGGACAAGTGCTCACATAGCAAGGGAGGCCTATCTTCTGCATCCAACATCCCCCACTCCCAGAAAAAAAGGAAAAGACCCAATAAGGCAGGTGCAGAGGTGATGTTCCCCACCTCTGACTAAAGCCACCAGGTTCCCACCAGGGAGAGGAAGGGTGCAGATGTGGGACTGTGTGGCTCCCACTGCTCCAGCCAGGGGCTCAGTGGTGACCCCTTCTCACCCATTCCTGCATCTCCCCATTTCCAGGGATACTGGCTACTAGGGATGGGGGTGAGTTCCCAGAGTCAACACCCACTCCCCAACCCCCCACTCCTGGGGCGCATTTGTGGCAGAGTCAGGGCTGGCCTGCCTGGTGCTGGGGAGGCGTGGTTGGGACACAAGAGGGAAGGCAGGATTTGCAGGGGGGGGAGTGGGAGTGATAGGGGGAGGTCGCAAGGTGCTGACCTGCGATTGGCCACTCGTGCTGCTGGGAGAATCTGTAAGGCTGTGGTTCTGTGTGCAGCTTGCAGCAATGGTGTGAGGGATGTGCCTGATGTGCTGGCTTTCTGTGCTCTGTACTCCTGGCCCAGACCAATGCTCCCAGAGCAGCAGAGGTTTTGAGGCCGCCATCCCTGGTGCATGTGCCTGCTCTTCTCTCTGCTCTCTCTCTGCCCCCACTTTTCTCCAGGGCTGCCCAGCCCCTGTTGCACAAGTGCTGCAGTCCATGTGTGCCCCTGGCTGCAGCAGATATGTGCCCCCTCAGCCACGCCCTGTCCTCCCCTGGGTCACGCCTCCTCCCTCCCTCAGCCACGCCCCCATCCCTGGCTTTGTGCTGTCCTGACTCTGCCCTAAGTCTACCAGGCCATGGCAGAAGCAGCCTCACCTCAGGTCAGGGCTTCCCCCCAACCCCAGCAGCTCCCCGGGTGGGGGGATTGAATCTCCACTCAGCCCAACGGAGGACTCTTCTCCATCCACCACACACACCAAGCTGGTGCACGGTGTCTCTGTATGTTTGTGTGTGTGTGTGTGTGTGTGTGTGTGTGTGTGTGTGTGTGTGTGTGTGTGATTTTTGGGGATACCAACCTTGCAAGGACTCAGAACGATTTTAAAAAATAGCACAAAGAATCCTGTGTAATGGACTCAGCACAATAGCAACCTTTGGGATCCTCATGGTAATCTAATGACTAGTAAGATAAGACATGCCATTTTAACATCACTAAACTTACATATCATAGTAATATGACATCATATGTCATAGTGACATTATAGACATATTGTGAATGCCTATTCTGTGATTTCATTCTATTTCAAGTGAGCAATATTGGTGGATTTCAGAAATCCATTGTGACCTCAAAGCCATTGTGATGTGAAAACCCCTTTGTGACATCACAGTGCCATTGTGATAGTAACCTGTTGTGACATCACAAACTGGTCCTGTCCATTGTGACCTCATCACCAAGCTGACATCACAAAGCCGTTATATCACATTGCTGTTGTGACATTACAATCACCTTGAGACCTCCCAAACCCATTATGACATCTTTAGCACCTTTGAAAAAACACATGGCCTTTGTGACATGACAGTCCCTTTGTGTACCCATATCCTCATTGTGAAATGTCAATTGAGATCAGATATGCCAAAGAAATATCACAAAGTATTTACAATATAATCATAGGTGTGACATCACATTGTCATTGTGACAAAATCAGCTCATTGTGACATCACAAATCTGTAATGACATCATACCACTATGACATCACATTGTCATTGTGACATCATATATACATTATGAATGCCTATTATGTGATTTCATTACATTTCAAATGTGGCATGTGGATTCATATCAAAAACACATTTTGACTTCATAATTATTGTGACATCACAATCCCTTTGTGATGTAACATTGAAATTGTGATATCTCTAAACAACTGTGACAACTTAAACATGTCCTGTCATCAAAAGTTTTGTGACATGTTGCCACTGTGTTATGTTAGGCCCATTGATAGCTCAATCTATTTTCGACCTCAAATTATTTCAGGAATGACATGAAATATTAGAAATATACTTTGACATCATGAGCATAGTGACATCACACTGCTAGATGTAATGA
This sequence comes from Dipodomys spectabilis, assembly GCF_019054845.1. Taxonomy (NCBI): domain Eukaryota; kingdom Metazoa; phylum Chordata; class Mammalia; order Rodentia; family Heteromyidae; genus Dipodomys; species Dipodomys spectabilis. The sequence goes on from NW_024871331.1 coordinate 115,938, forward strand.
CCATTGTGTCATATTGTCACATCACAAATCTGTTTTGACTTCATTACATTTGTGTCAACAAATGCTTTGGAATCCTCACAAGCCCATTCTAAATTTATATACTCATTGTGAGTTAATGACAATTGAGGTCTGGAATGCCATTGTCACATCATCAATCTACTGCGACATCACAAAACAATTTTGAACTCATCATTATTATAGCATCACCAATTAATTAGAATTTGACATCATATTGCAATTGTGATATTATTGTACCATCATGCTTTCACAAACCTATTATGACCTAATCACATCTTAGAAAATGCATGGCCTTTGGGACATCAAGCTCCTTCTGTGAACTTGTATCATTGGGAACTTGTAGCAATTGAAATTTGAAATAATATGTGATATTACAAACTAATTTTGACATCATTAACCCATTTTTATATCATTAACATTTTCACAACCAAAACCTGTTAGGAACTTTAGCACTTTTGACAAAAAACATGGCGTTTGTGTCATCACAGTTCATTTGTATATGTCATGGTGACTTCATTCTCATGTCCTCACTGTAAACTAATAGCAATTAAGATCTGACATACCATTGTGACATCAAAAACCATTTGTGCCATCATCACCAGTGTGATATCAATCATTATGACACCATCAGCACATTGTGACATCAACAAGCTACAGTGACCTCATAGCATTATGACATCACATTGCCATTTTGCTGTCTTAGACACATTTTGAATGTATATCCTGTGATTTCATTCTATTTAAAATGTGGCATGTCAGTTGATATCAGTAACACATTGTGACCTCATAACCATTGTAACATTATAAACCTTGTGTGACGTCATAACTGGTGTAACATCACATTGTTGTTATGACATCTTTAGCTTATGGTGACATCACAAAATGGCAATGACATTATAACATTTGCCATTATGTCATTGTGATATCATAGTCACATTATGAATGCCTAATCTGTGATTTCATTTTATTTGAAATGTGGCATGTGAGTTGATATCAGAAACTCATGCTGATTTCACAACCATTGTCACATCAAAATCCCCTTGTGACATTAATTTGGCAATGTGACATCACAATAGCAATGTGATGGAACTAAGACATCATGATATCAAAATGGTCAAGAACACACAATGGGTTTCTGATAACCGACATGCCACATTAAAAATAGAATCAATAACATAATAGGCAAACACAACGTGTCTATGACATCAGAATAACAATGTGATGTGGCAATGCTATGATGTCATTGTAGTTTTACATGTCAAAATGAGCTGATGGTGTCATAATGGCAACATGATATCACAATTATGATGTCAGAAAGGATTTGTTACGTTTCCTTGGTATGTCTGATGTCAGTTGTCATTAGTTCCCCATGAAATTATGGATACAAAAAAGGTTCTGTGATGTCACAGAGGCCATGTGTGTTTTCAAAGGTGGTTATAAGTCATAATAGTTTTGGAATGGCACAATGTGATCCATAATGTCACAATGGAATGAGATGTCCCTTTGAGTATTGATGTCATCGTGGTGATGAGGTCAGAATGGCTTTGTGATGTCACAGTTTGTTTGTAATATCAGAATGATCCAATTTCAATTACTCATAATTCAATATGAGGATACCATTTGATAGAAGAAGCTTCATAGTGTGAGGTCATACTATGTGAAAACCCAACGGGACAGTGATTTCACAATGACAATGTGATGTCTCAACATCATGTTATAATAATGTTCTGATGTCACAATTCGTGATGCCATACTGATGAGGAGGTCATAACTTAGTCATAACTTGTGTGAAATGCTGCCATTAGGATATTTTAGCTTTTAGTAAGCTTATAATCTGTTTTAAAACATAATAATTCAGGTATGACATATGATATCAGAAATTGACTCTGACATCATGAACATTGTGACATCATGAACATTGTGACATCACATTGATAGACATCAAGATCATAGTGGCACATTATGAACTCACAAATCTGTTAGGACTTCATCATATTTGTGAAACACATGACTTTAGAGACAACACAGTCCCTTTGTGAACTCATATCTTCATTGTGAATTAATGACATTTGAGATCTGGCATGCCATTGTGACATTTCCAACCAATTGTGACAGCACAAACCTATTATACTAGAAACACATTGTGATCTAATAGCCATTGTGACAGCACAATCTCTTTGTGACCCCACATTTCCATAGTGATAATACTAACCCACTGTGAAATTCCAATCCTCTCAAGCCCAATCCAGGTATGAAATGTGATACTCGAATCCAGTGTGACATCTAGATCATGGTGACATCACACTGATAGATGTTATGAGCATTTTGTCACATTCTGACAACACACACCTGTTAGGACTTCATCACTTTTGTGAAAATACATGCCTTAGGAGACATCAGAGTCCCTTTGTGAGCTCATGTACTTATTGAGTTAATGAAAATTGAAATCACATGTGTCATTTTGATATCACCAACCCATTGTGACATCACACACTTCTTGTGAACTCATCAGTGTGGCATCACAAATTATGATATAAAAACATTATTAAGTCATCATATTGTAACATCACATTGCCATCGTGATATCACTATCCCATTGTGTTTTTAAAAACCTAGTATGTCTTCATAGCATTTTAGAAAATTCATGGCCATTTATACGTGTCTTCTTCTGTGAACTCATATCTTCATTGGACATGTGAAACTGGACATGTGATTATGCGATGTGACTTCACAATACTATTTGATATCATCACCAATGTGTCATCACAAAACCATTGTGAGCTTTCATTGCCATTTGACATCACTATCACATTGTGACATTGCAAACCTATTAGGACCTCTTATCACCTTTGAAAAAACACATGCCCTTTGTGACAACACAGTCCCTTTGTGGAACTATACCCTCATTATGAACTGACAATTGATATCGGACATGCCAATTTAACATCATGAACCCTTTGTGACATCACCAGAGTGACATAACATTTTCATTATGACAGCATCAACTACTTTTGACATGACAAAACTACAATGACAAGATAGCATTATGAGATCACATTGTCATTGTGATGTTATAAAAAGGTTGTGAATGCCTGTTTTTAATATTTTTTTGTCGGTTGTGGCTTGAACTCTGGGCTTGGGTGCTGTCCCTACTCTTCAGCTCAAGGCGAGTGCTTTATCACCTGAGTCTCAGAGCCACTTCCGGTTTTCTAATGGTTTTTATTGGGAATAAGATTCTCATAGACTTTCCAGCCTAAGCTGGCTTTGAACCTCGAACCTCAGATCTCAGCCTCTGGAGTAGCAAGGATTACAGGCGCAAGGCACCGGCACCCAGATTTTTCATTTTATTTCAAATTTGACATGCGTGTTAATATCAGAAACATAATGTGAACTCATAACCATTGTAACATCATAAATCAGCAATGACATCAAATTGTCATTATGACATCATCAGCTCATTGTGACATAACCAAACGACAATGGCATCACAGCAATATAAATTACTGTGACATTGTTACATCATAGACTTAACAGTGTGAAGGCCTATTCTGTGAATTCATTCTATATGAGAAACCCATTTTGACCATATAACCATTGTGATATCACAATCCTTTGTAACATCACATTGCCATTGTGATATCATTAATCTGCTGTGCCATCACAAACCAGTCCTGTCCTTATAAGTTTTGTGACATACTGCCATTGCCATATATTAGGCCCTTTCTGAGCTCATAATCTGTTTTCAATCTGATATTTCTGGTATGACAGGTGATATCGGAAATCCCTGGTGATATCAAACTGCTAGATGCCATGACCATTTTGTCATATTATGACCTCACATTTCTAACACAACATGCCTTTGGAGACATTACAGTCCCTTTTTGAACTCATATATTCATTGCCAATTAATGACAGTTGAGATCTCCCATGCCACTCTGACATCGTGAACCCATTGTGACATCACAAACTTATTGTGACCTCATCACAAGAATAGCATCAACAACTAATTGTTGTATCAAATCATTATTTTGACATGATATTGTGGTATTGCTGTTGTGATATCACTCTCCCATTGTGTTTTTACAAACCTGTTATGGCCTCATCAGATCTAAGAAAATTCATGGACTTTGAGACTTCAAGCTCTTTCTGTGTACTCATGTACATATGACCTCTAAGGCAAGGAGAAAATCCATGGAGTCACATTTAATATAATAAAACATTTTTCACTAGAAAGGGGACTGTGATATCCAGGTTCAAGAGCAGTGTTGACCACCAAACCTCAGACCTCCAATGGGCAGCTCCACCCTTTCTTAATTGTTCTGCAAACCACCAACCACAAAATTATGATCTCCAAAGCTCCAAAGCTCAATGGGCAAGGCTTTTTTCTTTTCCATTCTTCCCTCCTTCTCCACAGACCTGTCATTCCTTCCTCGTCTTTCCCTTTTTCCCTTCCACCACTTCCTTCTTCTCTTCAGGCCTCTCCACTCTCCACAGGCCTGCCCTACTCTGCCCCAGTGACCAATTGCCAACCTTCTGCTTTCCCTCAGCTTCCCCCCTTCTCAGGTTTATCCTTTCCTGCTGTCTCACAACTTTCTTCCATCCAGGTAACTCCCATTTTTATCTCCCCTTACAATGCCCTGAAAATGCAACTTATATATAGGTTGTACCCCTCCTCCCTCCAATGGATCTCAAGACTAACAGCTTTCAGCCATCACTTCCAAAACTGCCCAATGCTCAATCACTTCTTGACAGCTCACCGTGTGAGGCTTGACACCTCCACCTTTGGCAGCATTCCCCACACTCTCCGGTGGGCCAAGCCAAGAATTTACAATGAATATCGGCTCCCACAGATAATTCTGGCCCCACTGGTTATTATAGTATCCTCATAGTGAATTAGAAGAAATTGAAATTGTCTATGTCACTGTTATATTACAAACTTGATGAGACATCTTTAACTCTTTGTGACCTCATCACCTCGGAGCCATCACAAACTCTTTGTGATATCACATTGCCATTGTACCAACATGATCACATTGTGAAATCCCAAACCTATTATGACTTCAGAAGCTTTGAAAGAAAGCATGGCCTTTGTGACATGACAGGCCTTTTGTATACTCCTATCCTCATGTCGAGCTAATGACAATTGAGATCAGGCATTCCATTTAACATCGCAAAACCTTTGTGACATAATCACCAGTGTAACATCATATTGTCATCATGACATCATAAAACAACAATGACATCAAATCACATGTAATTGTGATGTCACAGATACATTGGAATGCCTATTCTGTGATCTCATTCTATTTCAAATATTGCTGGTGGGTTGATATCAGAAATACATTGTTAGCACATAAGCATTATAATATCACAATACCTTGATGACACCACATTGCCATTATTATATCACTAATGCACTGTGACATCACAAAACAGTCTTATCCTCATAAATTTTTTGACATGCTGCCAGTGTGATCTCTTTGGCCTCCCTGAGTTCATAAATTGTTTAACTCATAATACTTCAGGCATGACATGTGATATCAAAAATCCACTGTGGTATCATGACCACTGTGACATCACACTGCCAGATTTCTTGACACTGAGTCACATGAGGACAACACAAACGTGTTAAGACTCATTACACTTGTGCCAACATATGCCTTTGGATACATGATTATCCATTGTGAACTTATATAGTCCTTGTCAATTAGAGATCTGGCATGATATTGTGACATCACCAACCCATTGTCAAATCACAAACCTATGTGACCTCATCACCTGTATGGCATCACCATTTGTAACTTCAAAACCATACTATCTCATGTAATGGTAGCATCACATTGCCAATGGGATATCTCTGTCTCATTGCATTTTCACCAGCCTATTATGTCCTCATAATATTTTACAAAATTCATGGCCTTTCTGACTTCTAGCTCCTTATGTGAACTCGTATCTTCATTGTGATCTAGTAGTATGAAATTGGACATGTAATGGTGATATTACACATTCATTGTGACATCACTATCCAAGTGTGACCTTATCATCACTTGACATCAAAAACCCATTGTGACATCATATTGCCACAGTGATATCATGATCACCGTGTGACACCCAAAACTGTTGTGACCGCTTAGCACCTTTGAAAAAGCACATGGTGTTTGTGATATCATGGTCCCTTTGGGTAACCATGTTGTCATTATGAACAAAGACAACTGACACCAGACATGCCAAATTACCATTACAAATGCATTGTGACATCACCTCCAGAGTGAGATCACATTGTTGTTATAATACCATCAGCCCATTGTTACATCCCAAAATGACAATGACATCACATTTTCATTGTGAGGTCCTAGAGACAATGCGATTGCCTGTTCTGTGTTTTCATTCTATAACAAATGTGGCATATAGGTTTATTTCAGAAACCCATTGTGACCACACCATCATTGTGACATTACAATCCCTTTTTGACCTCATATTGACATTGTGATATCATTAATGCAATGTAACATCACAAACCTGTCTTGTCCTCATAAATTTTGTAACAAGCGACTACCTTGGCCGGGCTGGATGCGGAGAGCTAAATTCAGTCTCAACCACGAACCCTCAGGCCTCCAAAGAGCAGTTCAGCCATTTGTTAACTGGTCTGCAAACAACCAACCGCCAAAATAATGATCTCCAAAGCTCCACACTTCAAAGGACAAGGCTGTTTTCCTATCTCTTCATTCTCCTTCTCTACAGATCTGTCCTACCTTTCAGCTCTTTTCATTTTTTTCCTTCCAGCATTCCATTCTTCGCTTCAGGCTGCTCTGCTCTTGACAGGCCTGCCCTGCCTTGTCCAGGTGGCCAGTTGCCATCCTTCACCTCCTTCTCTCTCTCAATTTCCTCTCCTCCCAGGTCTTTGCCCTCCAGCAGTATCATCACTTATTTCCATCCAGGCCTTTAACCTTTTTCTCTCCCCTTCTCTTGCTCTGAAAATGCAGCTTATATATAGGCTGTACCCTTCCCCAACTGCAATAATTTCTTGCCTTCCAGTTTTCAATTATCACTTACCAAATGTCCATGCCCGATCACTTCTTGGCAGCTCACCATGTGGGGCTTGACATCCTATCTCCTTCAGCAGCATGTCCTGCCCCCTCCAGTGTCATGCACCCCCCCCTTTCAATTGGTCCAGATTAGGAGACCATGATGACTATCTGTTCTCGTGGATTATAGGGGCACTGCTGGTTATTACAGTGTCCTCATGGTCAACTAGTAGCAATTGAAATTGGACAAATAATTGTGATATTACAAACTTGTGACATAACTAACCCATTGTGACCTCATCGCCACTGTGACATCACAAACCCATTGTGACTTCACATTGTTGTTTTTGATACCAAGATCACATTGTGACATTTCAAATCTATTATAACCTCTTATAACATTTGAAAAATACATAGCTTTGTGATATCAGAGTCCCTTTGTGTACCCAAAGCCCCACTGTGAAATATTGACAATTGAGAATCAGACATGACATTTTGACATCCAAAACAGTTTGTGAGATCATCATAATTGTGACATCACATTATCATTTTTATACCATCTACTCATTGTGAAATAACAAAACTATAATGACAGAATTATAACTTCACATTGTCATGGTTATATCATAGACACATTATGAATGCCTTTTCTGTGCTTTCATTCTATTTCAAATGTGGCATGTAGGTAGATATCATAAAAAATCAGGAACTCATAATCATTGTGAGATCGCAATCTCTTTGTATATCATGTTGCAATTGTGATATTACTAAACCACCGTGATATCACAAACCTATCCTCTCATGATAACTTTTGTGACATGCTGCAATTCTGATACCTTAGGCCTTATTGTCCTCATAATCTGTTGTTGACCTCATTAGATTTATATATGACATTTGATATCACAAATTCATGACCATGTTTGCATCATACTGCCAGATGTCATATCCATTGTGTCAAATTCTGACATCACAAAACTTTTAGAATTTCAATATATGTGTGACAACACATACTTTTAGAGAAACCACAGTCCCTTTGGGAACTCATATACTCATTGTAAGTTAGGACAATTGAGAATCATAATGTCATTGTGACATGCCCAACACATCACCAATATTTTGTGACCTCACAACCAATGTGGAATCATCAACTAATAGTGACACCAAAACAATATTTTGACATGATGTAATGAGTTGACATTGTCATGGTGATATCACTCTCCCATTGTTCATTCACAAACCTAAAATGACCTCCTAACATTTTTAAAAATTCATGTCCATTAGTACTTCCAACTCATTCTGTGAACTTGTATGCACATTGTGAAATAGTAACAATTGAAAATGGATTTGTGTTTAGATATTACAAATCATTATGACGTCAAAAGCCCATTGTGACCTCATCACTACTGTGTATCATAAAGCTATCATGACCCCTATGTACCTTTGAAAACACACATGGCATATGTGACATCATAGTCCCTTTGTGTACCCATATCCTCATTGTGAATTCATGACAATTGAATTCATATATGCCATTGTAACATCACAAACCTTTGTGACCCCATCACCAGTGGGACAACACATATTCATTATTACACAATTACCTCCTTGCAACATCACCAATTTACAATGACCTCATAGCATTATGACATTTATTGTCATTGTGATGTCATAGTCACATTGTAAATGCCTATTCTCATTCTATTACAAATGTGGCATGTGGGTTGATGTCAGAAATGTATTTTGATCTTATAAATATATGGCATCACAATCACTTTGTGACATCACAGTGCCATGGTGATATCACTAACACACTCTGATATCACAAACCTGCCCTGTCCTCATAAGTCTTGTGATGTGCAGCAATTGTGATGTCTTAGGCCCTTTATGAGCTCGTAATCTGTTTTCAACCTTATAATATTGCAGTTATGATATATGATATCAGAAATCCACTGTGACATCATGACCATTGTGACATCACACTGACAGACATCATAAACATTGTGTCACACTGTGACATCACAATCCTCCTCTGACTTCATAACGTTTGTTATGACTTTGGAGATACCACAGTCTGTTTTGAACTCATATTCTCTGTGATTTCATGACAAATGAGATCCATTATGCCATTTGGATATCACTAATCAAATGTGACAACATAGACCCCTTACCATATGGCATCACCAATTAATTGTGACATCAAAACCTTTTGTAATGTCACAATGTGACACGATGATCATGACATCTGTCAGTGTGATGTCACAATGGTCATGATGTCACAGTTGATTTCTGTTATCTCAAGTCATACATGAAATATGAGGTTGATAACAATTTATGAGGGCAAAAAGGTCTAAGATATCACAATGTCAGCATGTCACAAAAGTTATGAGAACAGGAGAGCTCTGTGATGTCACATTGTGTTAGTGATATCACAATGGTACTGTGATGTCACAAAGTGATTATGATGTCAAAATGGTTTGTAGGCACAAAATTGGGTTTCTGATATCAAGTCTCATGCCACATTTGAAATACAATGAAATCACAGAATAGGCATCCACAATGTGTCTATGATGTCACAATGAGAATTGTTGTCATAATGAGATTCTGTCATTGAGTTTGGTGATGTCACAATGAGCTGATGCTCTCATAATGAAAATGTGATGTCACACTGTTGAGGCTGTCACAAACAATTTTTGATGTTATAATGGCATTTCTGATTTCAATTGTCATTACTTAACAACAACGATATGGATACACAAAGGGACTGTGATGTTGAAAAAGGCATGTGATTTTCAAAGGAGCTAAGAGGTCATAATAGATTTGAGATGTAACAATGGAATCATCATGTAACAATGACAATGTTGTCAAAATGGCTTTGTGATGTCGTGGCGGTGATGATGTCAAAATGTGTTTGTGATGTCACAACGAGTTTGTAATATCACAATCAAATTTCCAATTTCAATTGCTACTAGTTCACAAGGAGGATACTGTAATAATTAGCAGTGCCCGATAATCTATAGGGTCTGATAATCAGCATGGGCCCATCTCCTGGCCAGCTGGGGAGGACAAAGAATGCCACCAAAGAAGGTGAGGCATCCTGTGGGAGGGACTGGTGCATTAATCACCATGTGTTGAGCTGTTAAGAAGTTATTGGGTTGTGGGCAGTTTGGGATGTGATAGTCAAAAACAGGCAGTTGGAGTGGAGAAGGGGTACAGACTTTATATAGGCTGCTTGTTCAGAGCAATAGGTGAGGAATAAATTGGAAGTTACAATCCATTTATAAGCCTCAGAGTTCAAGCACAAGAAAGAATGAATATGACCTTAAAGGAAACTTTAACTAAATTAAATACAGAAACTGGCAATGGCTAGGTAAGCCTCCTCCACTTCACTCTCCTTTGAGCAAGATGTAGCCCTTAAGTTAATGGATTCAATCCCTTGAAATACTTTAGTGTACAACACCCCCTTGGATTCCTAAAATTAGGAAGGCTATATTAACAGAAATGTCTAACTACAATCTGCAGGTTTTACAACATATTCTTTTATGTACCTATCCTTTGGTAACCAAGGCCGAACGGCCGGATAAGAAAAAGTCCAACTGAAGGGGAGGGACCAAGAAAGTGATGGAACAGCAGGGAAACACCACAGCTCTCTCCAACCAAATACTGAGTTTTAATTTCAATGCTCTGTTTCTCCAAGTGACCCACAATAAAAGGCAATTACTAAGAGAGATAAAGGAAGTGCAAAAAGAAAAGGGAAAAACCTACAGAGACAGTAAAGTGGGAAGACCCTTCCCCCACGCTTTGTTGGTGATGGTGCTCCACGTTGCGCAGCTTAAGTGACCGGGTTTTGTGCCAAGCTGCTTAAGTGCCCCGGGTCTGGACCCTCTGAGGACCACACACCCACAAGCATCCCAAGTCTCCCAGGAGACTCCCAAGAGCTGGGCCAACCCAGAATATACAAACAGAAATCTCAGAAGGCAGAGCTGGAACAAAGACTCCCCTCACCCTCTCTGGTACAGCGCCTCTGCCTGCCTGGTACAAGTAGCCCAGCCCAGTCAGGAGCAGTAGCAGCTGTCAACAGTGGCAAACGACCCTAGTCTCTCAGGGTGGCACCTCTGTCCTGCTGGTGTAAATAGCCTAGCCTAACCTGGAACAGCAGCAGCAGCTGTCAGTGCTGGCAAACCACCCAGAATTGGGGCACAATGCCTCTTGGCACTTGCCCAGACCAGCCTGGGATGGCAGCGGCTGAGGTGGGGACAGCTACAGTGAACAAGTCCAGACCCGTGGTGGTTTGTGACTCTCCATACTGGCCTGCATAAGTGGCCCAGCCTAACCTGAGACAGCAGCAGTGGTTAACACCTGACTTGTGGTGGGGTGCCTGGCTTGCATAAGTGGCCCAACTGATCCTGGGGCAGTGGCAGCAGCTGGGGTAGTGGCAACAGCTGTGGCAGCAGCAGTGGCATCAACAGTGACAGCAAACAACTCTGGACCCGTAGTGGGTGTGGCACTTCTCCATACTGGTTTGCATAAGCAGCCCATGGTGACAAAGGTGGTGAACAACCCTAGACCTGAAGCAGGGTGTGGTGCTGAGCATCCTTAGAAAAGACTCATTGGGCTGGCTTTGAACCTGAATACACAGATCTGAGCCTCCTGAGTAGCTAGAATTAAAGGTATTCACACCAGTAGGGTCTTCCTCTTGCAACCCCCCTAACTTTTTCTAAAATAGATAATTTCTTAGTTCATACATGGAATTTAAGCAAATACAAAAGGATTGACATAATACTCTGTATTCTATCTGAGCATCGTGGAATCTCCCAGACTTTCCTGCCTGGGCTGGCTTTGAAACGTGATCCTCACATCTCAGCCTCCTGAGGAGCTAGGAGGACAGGTGTGAGCCACCTGTGCCTGGATGATCTGGCCTTACACCACAGTGGACTAGGAGCCCCTGAAATCTTTTCTTTAATTTTCCTGTGCTAGTTTTGGGGCTTGAACTCAGGGTCTTGGCTCTGGTCTCTAAACTTTTTCCTTCAAGGTTACCACTTTACCATTTGTGCCACAGCTCCATTTCTGGATTTTGGTAGTTAATTGGCAAGAAGAGTCTCATTAACTTCCTCTCCTGAGCTCGCTTGACCCTCGATCTATATCTCAGTCTCCTGAGTAGCTAGGATTTACAGGGGTTGAGAACTGGTGGCATTGGGCTAGAAGCTTTTCTAAAGCAGGAGTTTTTCCCTGCGTTTGCCCTGACTCCTCCATTCGAAGGAGGCCTGAGGGTCAGGAGTTGTGAAAACAGGTTTCCAGCCACAGGAAATGGCTTTGGGTCCCTGGAGAAAAGAAAAGCTAATCGTCCCCCTGGGCGCTATTCAGGGACCCCACCCTCTGCCCTGTTACTCAAGTCTACGTTGACCCAGACTTGAATATCTTGCCAGACTTTTCTGAAGCCATAAAACCTTCATACCATTCACACGACCTGCGCTACAACACACCTCAGGACCTTTGCCCATGCTATACTTTCTGCCTGAGGCTCTCTGTCCTGTACCCACATATTAGAACTACTGTGAAATTTTGGCACTGGGTATATCACATCCTGGAGAAAGTCTTTCCTTCCCTTCTCCACCTTTTTTTTTTTTAATATTGAGTTGCTAGAGATGGAATTTGTGCAGGCTGACTGGCAAATGCTCTATATTGGTGTATGTGTGTGTGTGTGTGTGTGTGTGTGTGTGTGTGTGTGTGTGTGTGTGTGCGTGCGCGTGTGTGTGTGTGTGTGTGTGTGTGTGTGTGTGTGTGTGTGTGTGAGTGTGTGCCAATCCTGGGGTTTGAATTCAGGGCCTGGATGCTATCCTATCCCTGAGGTTTTGTGCTCCAGGCTAGCACTGTACTACTGGAACAACAGCTCTTCTTCTGGCTTTTTGGGTGTTTAATTGGAGAAAAGTTTCTTAAATTGACTTTTCTGCTTGCAATTAGGATCCTTCCTCCTGAGTAGCTTACAGGGGTGAGCCACCAGCACTGCCCTCTACTCTACCTCTTACCTATAACCTCGGCCCTCCTCTGAGTCCGAGAAGAATATGTCTCACCAGGCTCAATTTTTTTTGCCCAGTCTTGGTGCGTGAACTCCACACTCATACTTGGGAGAGACTCTAAACATGTAAAGACTGTGACAAATGTTTCCATTTATTTATGTATCATGTTTCAACACTTAATATAATGTTAATGAAAAATGAGTCAATGTCCTAAATTTTTGTGTATAATTTTATAATAGATGTGCAAAATATAATATTATGTGTATAATAATACTAAATACAATAATCAATAAATGAATCAAAGAAAAATACAATACAAAAATCAATAATAAAATTATAATATGAAATTAACATACATATATAAGTATATATCATGTATTACACATGTATAGAAATATTTCTTCCATTGCAGGGCCATCATTCAGGCCCTGGGAACTCTATCCTGAATTTATTTTCCTCAAGGACAATGAGCTTCACATTCACCCATGGTACAAAAGAGTTACCTGGATGGTGAGCTCAAAAACTAGCAATGGCAGAAATACTGGCCCCAGTTCCAAGACAGTGACTTAATTTTTTTAATGGAAGCAGTTATGATTATTCAGTTCCATACTGAGCATTAAAAAAATAGTGTAGAGTTTTGTACAGCTATTCAAACATCCTGCCCTTACTTCCAAAGTGCTTCTCTGAGAACTACATTGTTTCTCTTTTTTTGTATGTTTTTTATTGTAAAAATGTTCTACAGAGGGGTTACAGTTCCAGGAGCAAGGTAATGAGTACATTTCCTATTGAGCATTGTTTACTCCTCCTGTGTTTTTCCCCTATCATCCCTTCCCTCCCATCTCCACAACTACACCCCCCTGCTGAGGTCAGTGACTTAGTTTTTCATTTTTGGTTGGCACAAGGTTTGAACTCAAGTAATGGCAACTCTTCGTTCACATTGCTACAGATTTACCAAGACCCTGAGTTCAAATCCCAGGCTAGAAACGAAAACTTGCAGAAATTCCAAACTAGAGAGCTTTATTTTTTTAATTTAGTTAAATAATTATACATATATATGTATATATATATACACACACACATATATATATATATATATACATATATATATATATATATATATACATATATATATATATTGATTTTGGCCAAGCATGGGGCTTGAACACAGGTCGTGGAAATTCTACTTCAGCTTGGATATGCTTTAGCTGGGGTACAGTCTCTGGACCAATAGCCGATCCTGGGTTCCTGGGCCCAGAGGGCTTTCAGGAAGAAAAAATCATTGGAAAGCACAAAAAGTGGTGACCTGCAGAGAGCTGGGGTTTTACGATTTTTTTCTTTGGACTTGACCATCCTGTGTCTGAATGACAAAGCTGCAATATGGACTTGAGCTGTCATTGCTGGTGGCTGGTGGGCTATCAGTGAAGCCATAGGCCAACCTGTCAACATAGTCCCTGGGTGAAATCGTAGTTCTGACATCAATCACAGGAGATCACAAGAGACTCATTCTTATGCATAGGAATACTGATTGAAAGAGTAGTTTATTCATCGTTCTACTCTAAAGTTGGATGCAGTAATCCTAGAATGCTGATTGAGCTTAATTAATGGTTTATTAAGCATGAAAAGAGCAATATTCCTTCAATGGCGGTGTAATAAATACCTAAGAGTTGGTAGGAACATAGTGGGTGTCATTCTATCATACATAGACGGCTATGGAACTCTTTACAAATATATATATATATATATATATATATATATATATATATATTTGTATACCTCTGTCTGCCTATCCATGTATTCCTGTTTTGGCCAAACCTGGGGGTCGATCTCAGATCCTGGGAACCACTTGACATCTTCATTGGCTAGAGGCTGCCATGCTCAAACTCATCCAATTTTGAGTTGGGCCTGCTAGGCACTAAGTTCAGATCCTGGCACTGCCAGGCATGATGGAGAACACATCTAACATCTAGATGTTATGTGACAGGATGTAAACAATGTAATAAATGGTATAGGTGTCATCAGAGTCAATAAAATAAATTCTAAATAAATGAATGACACAAGAAATAAAATAAATAACCACACCAAACATAATATGGAATGAACATCTGTAAGGAAGTATAAATACTATCTTTAAAATATATATAAGGAGGGCTGGGAAGGTGGCTCAGTGATAGAGCTCCTGCCTTGCATGCATAAGGCCCTGGGAACAATTCCTCAGCACCACATTAGCAGAAAAAAAAACCGGCAGTGGCGCTGGGGCTCAAGTGGTAGAGCACTAACCTTGAGATGATGAGCTGAGGGACAGCGCCCAGGCCCAGAGTTTAGGCCCACAAGTGGCCCCCCAAAAAATTATATAAGGAGAATCTTTTCTATGCCTGAGTCTTGAATTCACTCCCCCTATGAGGAGGCAATGGCGGGAGATCTTGAGGTACTAGTTTCTGGCCTGGGAAGAGTCATGGAATGTGATTGATCTCATCCTTGAATGAGTAGTTTGTGCATGATGCAAGTAGGAAATGATAGGCAAGACTCATGGAGTATCGATTATTTGTAAAGAAGTTGATGAAGCATGACAATAATCATCACAGTCATGAAATGGAGGCATCAGTAAAGATCCAAGAATCTGTATTCACGCAGACTGGATTCCACCACAGGTTACCATCTCTCCCACTCTATACAAATGTGTACTTATTTGCATACTACTTTCAGCTTATGAATGGATGACTGTTGTGCTTCCCGCTCTCCCCTGGGAGGGGGGCTCAATTTCAGGTTCCAAAGGCTGGTGTGCTCATGTGGACAAATTCACCACTTGGTCCTGCTATGCACCGAGTTCAGATTACCCGACCTACGAAAATATTTATCTTCATGTCAGAAGTCAATCATTGCACCTGTTTTCTTTCTGTGCAAGTCCTGGATCTCAGCTAGGATGGACAATGCTTGAGCCACCCTGTGGCCATGGGAATAAGTTATTATCCATTTCAGCCCAGTTATTCCTGTCATCATACACTCAAGGAAATACACAATACACCCATGAATAGCATACAAAATAAAGAGAATAACTACACTCAATGCACGATGCAGTCCACACACAGATGTGAATATACATCCCATGTTTCAATGATCATTGAGGACTATTTTGGCCTCCCTGGGGCTCGATCTCAGTTCCTGGGAACTGCCCAGCTCCTTAGTGGCTCACAGTCTGGTGTGATCACGTGGACCCATTGGGCAGTTGGGCCTCCTAGGCCCAAAATTTGAATCCCAGCACTGCCAAAAATTCACCCTGATGTAAGAAGCCAGTCGTTGCACCTGGTTTCCTGTACTGTGCAAGTTCTGGGGCTCAGCTAGGAAGGAGAATGTATATGCAACTCTATAGTCATGGGAATAGGTTGTCATCCAGTTCACCACAGTTATGTTTGTCATCCTATACTCAAGGAAATACACAATACATCAATGAATAAGACACAAAATAGAAAGAATAACTACACTGAATGCAAGATTCATACCACACCTGTAAATAAAGAAAAATCCTATGTTTTAAAAAGGTGGGCTTGTTATTTTGTCCAGTGCTGGGCTTCAAATCAGGCCCTGCACCAGGCCTGACATTCTACTCTTCAAAGATGGTGAGCTTCCCCTTCTCCCACAGTGCAAGAGAGTTACCCAGACCTGAGCTAAAAATCCCACCACTGACAAAATATTCATACTGATGTCAGAAACTAAAAATCCCAGCACTCACAAAAGATTCATACTGATGTCAGCAGCCAGTCGTTGTGCCTTTTATCCTCTCCTGTGAAAGTCCTGGGTCACAAATATGATGGAGAATGCATGGACAACACTGTAACCTTGGTAACAGGTTCTCATCCATGTCAGCACTGTCATAGTAGTCACCATATTTATTAAAATACACAATACCTCCATGAATTAGAGACAAAATAATGAGAATAAATGCACTGAACCCAAGATGCTAACCAAACGTATATGTCAATATAGATCCTTTGTTTAAATTATGAATTTCTGACTATAGTGGACCACCCTGGGGATCAATGTCAGATTCTGGGATTGGCCACACTCCTTAGTTGCTCACAGGTTCATATGATCACCTTGACTGATTGGCCAATTTGTTTTGCTCTGCCCTGAGTTCAGATACCAGCACTATCAACAAGTGGGTCGTGGAGTAAGAAGGAGAGTGTGAAACTTTTTTTCCTTTTCTCTGAGAATCCTGGGGGTAAGGCATGAGAGAGAACATTTCTACAAATCTAGATGTTCTGTGATAGGTTGTCATCAATGTAATAAACACATTGAGTACATAAATGAATAAAGCAGAAGATACAAGGAACAACCCCACCAAACATGTATGGACTGAACATCTATAGGTAAGTATAAATTTTATCTTTACAATATATAGAAATACTATGTTTTCCAAGTCTGGGTCTTGAATTCAGGACTAGTGAACAGACCTGACTTTTTTATCTTCATGAAAGGTGATATTCCCCTTTATGCACATTTCTGCAGATTTACCCAGAGCCTGAGTTAAAATCCAAAGCCTGTAAGAATAAACTGTGTGAATTGCAAGCTAGGGAATTAATTTTTTTCTCAGCATGGGGCTTGAACTCAGGTCGTGGCAACTCTGCCTCAGTTTTGATCACACTAGGATGGGGTGCAGCCACTGGACACACAGGTGCTTCTGGGATTCTACACCCCCACGTGTTGCAGGGAAAACAATGCACAGAAAAAATGTGCCCTTTTATGTTTTCTTCCTTTGCACAGTGACCCTTCTTGGTCTGAATGACACTGTTGCAAAGGGTACTTCACCTTGCATTTCTGAAGGCTGGAAGACAATCGAGAAAGACATAGGCCCACGTGGCAACATAGGCCCTCATTTCGAATCCCCATACTGACACCAACCAATGGCAGGAGGTACTAAGAAACTGGTTCCCATCCAAAGGAATAACACTGGAATTGTGTCAATTTTACAGTTGAATGAGTTGACCATGAATGATGATCCTATAAAATTAAACAGCATCATTTCAGAAGGCTGATTGATTTTATTTAATATTTATGAAGCATTAAAAGAATATTATTACTTACAGGAACACAATAATTTCAGGACACTGAGTCCTTTCATTAATATTTTAAGGATGAAAACAATATCATTAATTACATGGACGCATAATTAAATACCCAGGAATTGGTAGGAATATAGTCTATATAACTGAATAATGTATAAACATCTCTGGCACTCTATAAACACACACACACACACACACACACACACACATATTAGCATACTGCCATCTACATGTCAATCTGTTCTTCTTCGGTTAACACCTGGGGTTCTAAGGTCCTGGGAACAACCAGCACCTTAATTTCCCCCAGGATGGCATGTTTGCACTCACCCATTCATGAATTTGGCCTTGTAGGCCATGAGTTCAGATGTCAGTGCTCCCAAACAATGAATCGTGGAGTAAGAAGATGATGGTGACACATGGTTTCCTTTACTTTGAATCTTCTGTGTGCCAGGTATGAAGTGGAATACATATGTAGAACTATATCCTATGTAGTCAATGTTTTATGTGCTACAATAGTCAATAAAATAAATGGTCAATACATGAATAAAACAAAAAATAAAATAACTACACTGAATGCAATACAGAGTCAACATATGTATAAAAATATAAAACATATATGTATATTGTACATGAATAAGGTGTTTTCTAGTGCTGGTGATCGATTTCAGGCCTAAGGAACAGACTTGAATTTCTTGACTTTAAGGAAGCAAGCTTCCTCTTCCCACACAGTGCAACAGAGTTACCCAGACTATGAGTTCCAATCCCAGTCCTGGTAGAAAAATGTCACCTTTATAGTATTTGAGGCCCAATTCTTAGGTATTTCATTATGCCTCCATTTAATGAATGTGATTGTTTAAATACTTCATAAAATATTAACTAAAATCAATCAGTGTCATGTAATATAATTGTGTATAATTTTATCCTAGAATCATTCAAGAACTGTTCATTCAATCATGACTTACATAACATTACATTGGTAATCATATGGATAGGAACAAGTTTCTTAGGATCTC
Organism: Dipodomys spectabilis; assembly: GCF_019054845.1. Taxonomy (NCBI): domain Eukaryota; kingdom Metazoa; phylum Chordata; class Mammalia; order Rodentia; family Heteromyidae; genus Dipodomys; species Dipodomys spectabilis. The sequence goes on from NW_024871331.1 coordinate 135,068, forward strand.
CTACAATTTGGCGGTGGCACGACCAGGATTTGAATTGTGGGCTCCAGCTCCCAACACTTCCACCCAAGGATCGGGAACTCACCAGTCTGTCCAAGAACATCAACAAGACCAATGATTAGGCAGGCACCAGTGGCTCTCAGCAGTCCTCCTTGATACTTACAAGGCTGTGATAGTCACAGTCACCCTAAACAGGAAAATCCTTGAGACCCCTGTCCAACTTCAGTGCCAACAAAGCCAGAAACCTTGTGGCTCTAGTGTAGAGGACCAGCCTTGAGCAAAAGCAGCTCATGAACTGTGCCCAGATCCTAAGTTCAAAGTCTGGGACTGGCAACAAACAGAACTACACAACAATCTGTGTAGCCATCCAGTTAAAGCAGGTCACCCTCTTCTCTCCAACTGAATTGGACAGAATTTCCTGGGAAAAAGGCTGTCATCTTGATCTTGACTCCGCCCATGCTGCTTGCTTCACAGGATTCTGAGCAAACCCCCATTCTTTCATGCTTCTTTCTGACCAATGGGATACAAGAATGGTGGCCATGCCCACATTCCATGCTGCCAGGTAGCACTGGAATTCCCTCTGTTAGTTTACACCACTACCAGCAGTTCAGGAAGGTAGAAGGGGCTGAGTGGTGAGGAAGAGACTCGAGGTGACTTTGGAGTATAGTAGAAAATTGATGCTCCTACCCCCACCTGACTCCTCCCCTCCTTTCACGCAGTGCCAGGTTTCAAACCTCAATCAATGTCTAGCTGCCAGCCGGCCTAAATCCCCGACCTGGTTCCTGCCCCTAGTCTTCTGCTCTGGGCCCATGTGTCCACAATGCTGGTGCCAGCGCTGCTGCCCCAATTGAAGCAGCTGCCAACAGCTTCTCCCAGCAGCACAGGTGAGTTTCTGTCCCAACAACAACCTACCCTGGGTCAAACACCCCTCTGGGGGAACCATGACCCCCCTGCTTGTTTCCTCTCCACGGCGCTGATGAGCCACCTTTCGTCTTGAGGATTTCTGAGATAGAAAATAAAAATATGCTCAGGCTGGGCTGGATCACGGTCCTCCTGTGAAAGGTATGCTCCACCAGGCCTGGTCCTCTGTAATTGGGATGGTAGACATGTGGTGTCATGCTCAGTCATAGGTGTAGATGGATTATCCTAAACTCAGTCCATAGCAGCAGATTCTTGACCACACGTGAAGCTCTTGGTAGGGCCTCAACCATTGGACCTCAGTCTCCTCACAGGACAGTTGTGAGGAAACAAGGGATTTATACAGAGCAATCTCTGGAAAAGAGAGGGAATGGCCTTCAGATAAGGTTTTGGCAATTCTGTGAGCATATGACAGGAAGATACCAGAAAGGGCTCAGGTGGGGCCTGTTATTAATCATGCAACAGGTGTGGGATTATGAACCGAAACATGGTTCTCTTTCATTATTGCCCTATCCCAATGAGGAAGGGGATCCTTCACTTTGTTCAGTTTTGCAGCTGGGGAAACCGAGGCACACAGAAGCCAGGTGACCTACTTATGACCTCAAGTTCACAGGAAGCTCGGCCTGACTTCTCTACCATGCTCGCTAGGACAATGGGTGCTATTCAGTCCACTTCTTGTGGTGGGAAGTCTACTTCTTTCAGTCGTGGTTCTTGAACTCTACGATTGGGCACTGTTCCTGAGCTCCTCAGCTCAAGGCTAGCGCTTTATCACTTGATCCCACAGTGCCACTTCCAGTTTTCTGGTGGTTATTTGGAGATAAGATTCTCAAACACGTTCCTCCCAGGGCTGTCTATGAACCATTATCCTCATATCTCAGCCTCCAGTGTAGTTAGGATTAGAGTTTTATGCCACTGGCACCCGATTTAAGTGTAATTCTGATTTTCTCTCTCTCTCCCTCTCTCTCTCTCTCTCTCTCTCTCTCTCTCACTGTTGCTCTCAGGAACGGGTAGAATGGGTGCTGTAGGAGGTGGGCCAACGTCCCCAGGTAGCTGGAACCCATGATGGCCCACTCATTCTGGAGGTGGGCTGTTGGTCGGGAGCTGTCTCTTTCAGCGTGTTGATACATCTCCATGAGATAAGCCCTCTGAGCCCTTGCAAGACTGACAGGGTTATTCATTTTCCATCTAGCTTTACTGGATTTATTATATTGTATTCTTTTCTACATTATTTTCTAGCACCTGGCCAATATTATGGTACATATTTACTGAATGAAAATGTAATGTCAACTTAAGAAAGTCATTTAGCGATCTGGGAATGTGGCTTCATGATATGATAATTGCCTAGCATGCATGAAACCCTGAATTCAATTCCTCAGTACCACATAAACAGAAAAACACTGGAAATGGTGTTGTGCCTCAAGTGGTACAGTGATTGCCTTGAGCAAAAAAGCAAAAAAAAAAAAAAAAAACCAAACCAAAAAACATTTAATTAGTAAATGCAAAACAAAGAACCCATACTTGGAATGTATAATTGCTCCTGCCATAGTGACACCTGACAATAATCCATAATTCATGTACTTTTTCTAATATTAGGATATTGTGTTGAAAAAAAGTTTTGTTCATTAGGTCCCAGCAATTAATGTCTTGAATGTGCTTAGATGTCAGGTGAAGATTAATTCTGCAAATTCAAAGATTCCAGGATTTTGAATGGTCTCTGCTAATCACAATGAGAAGGGTAGTCTAAGTGAGATTTGGAAATCTTTTTGGTTATTCATGGCACCACAACAGCAGAGGCAAATTAACAGTTGTGACAGAAGAGAAGGAATAACTCCAGAGTTAATGAATAAATGATATTTACTAATGTATACCAGAAACATTTATAGAGAACGATTTTTGGTTATTGAACAAATAGTTATCAACTAGTCTTATTCCTCATTACCTTTAGCATTCTAAATCTCTTAGGCTACTTCTTAATCTCTGTGTAATACATGTATCTCCTTCTGTGCTGTTTTTTCTTACCTTAACTTCTTTGCTTTCTAAAAATCTCAATCTTTCTATATTTCTCTATGAACATTTCCTGATAGTAAATACACCTACTCAGACAGCAGAGAATGCCAATTAAGCGTCCCATAGCTCATGAGTCATTAATGAAACAACATAGAAAAGGAGGACATATTTATTGTTATCTCAAATTTTCTGAAAAGCTGCAATGCCATCATTTGATTCAAATTTCCATTATTTGTCTACATAGTGTCATTCATTGCACATAAATGCAAATATGAGCTGGGTGCTGGTGGATCACGCCTGGAATCCAAGCTATTCATGAAACCAGAGGATTGTGGTTCAAAGACAGACTGGTCAGGAATGTCCATGAGACACTTATCTTCAATTAAACAACGGAAACCCGGAAGTCGTGCTGTAGCTAAAGCGGTAGAGCTCTCAATTTGAGCTGAAGAGCTGAGGGAGTGCGCCCAGGATCAGAGTTCAAGCCCCACAACCAACAAAAGTGCAAATATTACCTTAAGTTTCCCCAAAAGGAAGGACAAGATCAATAATCTTCCCAAGCAGAAAAAATAATTTCAAAATGATTCAGTGCACCTACTTTTGCTGAGTTATTTAAGTTATGGCTTCTTTGCTAGACATATTCTCTTCCTTTATAAATTGTCAAATACTAACATTACAATAAACTTCATCTAATATTTTTTGTTTCAAAAGAGAAGTCTATACAGTTGATGTCACTTAGCTTTCTTACTATCTTAATTCAAAGCCAAACCAGGCAGGAGAGTCTGTCAAACTCTTATCGCAAATTGAACACCAAAATACCAGAAGTGGAGTTTTGGCTCAAACAGTAGATTACTAGCTTTGGGGGCAGGTGGGCTGGAAAGACAACTGTTCAGGGACAGGATCCAGCCTCTGGGTTCAAGCCCCAGAACCAGCACAAACTAAACAAACAAGCAAACAAAAATCCCAGATTTTTCTTTGGGGCCCTCCTTAAAGGTGTACTGGTCAGAGAAGAGGCTTCTTTTGCTGATCATATTGACTGGATCCTGCTTTTTTGGAATCCTTATTACTCTGGAGAACTCAGGACCAGACCAAAGGAATTGATAACTGACTCCTGCATCGAGAATCATCTCAGGGGTGAAATATCCATCTATAAGACACTTTAAAACCTCTATGTCTTTGTTCCTTTGCAGGAGAACACTTTTTAAACAACGTTATTTCCTTTTGTTCTATACTGGCCTTCAAATGGTACATTATTTCTTTTTGTAACACTATGAACTAGAAGTTTACATAAAAAATTTATATGAGTAAAGAACACACTCAAAAAGCCAGGGACAGAGTTTCCTTCAAGCCTTGGGATATTTTTCTTGTACAGTAAAAAGGAAAGCACAAGGTAACTTGAACTTTGTTTTTCCTCTATGTTCCATTCCTCTCCTGTGGTCAGTTTCCATATCCAGTAACAGTTACTTCCAGTAACAATCGATGGTGCTGCTTGAGGTATGATGAATGTTTTCTGGCTTCACTGCAATAAGACGAGAACACCTACGGACCTGAGGTAAAACGTGTTTCAGAGACAATTTAGTAAAGGGAAAATATGAAATTTATATTGCTTTAAATATATTATACATGAGTACATTGAGTTCAAACTTTGTAAGTTCTTTGTAAGCTAAGGCGAATTTTAAATGGGAAGACGGTTTTCAGAACATTCTTTTTGTGAGTGTATGTGCTGTTCATTATTTCCCAAGTGTACGTGAGCTAACAGTAAGGAAACAATAGCAATAATAGGAGAAAGAGAAGTTCTGTTTTTAAGTATAAGGGTTCCATACAATATAGATGACTACAAATAAGCAACATTGAAACAATAAAGCCAAGTCCAGGATGTAGATTTATGAGAGTGATATACAGAAAGCAAGACTCCTATGTGGAACATGAAGTATGAGGCCACTCCCATTCTAAATCATGCTTGCTAATCATGCAACTTTGTAGAAAGTAGAATGGAAGAATAATTCTGTTTTCAGTGCAAGTCAGATATAAAAGCATGGATTTAACTGGAAAAATGTCCATCTTGTGAGAGCAGGGATTATGCTAGCAATAAACTGTTGGCTAAGATCTCATTTCTTTTTTTTTCTTTACACACACACACACAGACACACACACACAGACACACACACACACACACACACACACACAAACATATATATTTGTTGGCGGTGGTCTTGGCACTTGAACTCTGGGCCTGCGAGCTGTCTCTCTGCTATTCAGCTCAAGCTAATGCTCTACCACTTGATCCACAGTGCCAATTCCAATTTTCTTTTAGTTAATTTGAGAAAAGAGTCTCTGGGACTTTCCTACTGGGGCTGGCTTTAAACCTCAATCCTCATATCTCACCATGACCCAGCTTATGATCACATTCCTAACAGTGTACACTCAAGATATGTAATGTGCCTGTTCATCTATCTTTATAAGAATTCTTTAGTTAAGGCTGAGGAGATGTCTCAGAGGTACAGCGCTTGCCTCGCATGCATGAGGCCCTTGGTTCATCTCCTCAGCACCACTTAAGCAATAAAGAAAAAAGCCGAAATTGGTGCTGTGACTCATGTGGTAGAGGGCTAGCCTTGAGTTGAAGAGCTGAGGGACAGAGCCCAGGCCCAGAGTTCAGGCGCCATGACCAGACACCCCACCAAAACAAAAAAAAAAAGAATTCTTGAGTTAAAATTCTGGGCTACAGCTTAGACATTACCCTCACAAAAATGTTTGTCATTTAAAAGTTGATACTCCTGGAGAAATAAAACCTAAGAATGTAAAGGCGTCTGAGAAGTTCAATTGGCATCCAGCCTGGGCAGAACACTCTTTGCAACAGTATATAAAATTAAGCAGTCAAAATCTGGATTGGAAGAATGGCTCAATTGATGGAAGACCAGTCATGAGCAAGATTGCTGAATAAGAGCTTGAGGCTTTTGCATATATACGTATAAACATACACATACACCCAGAGGCACTTATATGTGCACACACAAATACACAAATGAAACAACTCTCAGAATGTGTAGAAAAGTTAGAAAACAATAAATATATGTCCTGAACAAAACTAGAATCAAGTGATAATTTTTAGTATTTGAAAATTCTCAAATGAACTTCCTTCAAATAAGTTTGAGAATATTACATTGGTAAGGATCAGAGATAGTAAGAATTAATAATCATTATTAAAGCGATCAGATCCATGGAGGAATGAATCAGAGATCTGGCAGGTGCATCTGAAAATGTTCATATCCTGTATCAAATGTTAGAACATCTTTGAAAATAGTAGATAAAGTCTAAGCAGTCACTCTGGTGTATAATATCACTGGAGAAGTTCAGAATTGGAAGTCTGTATCTAGATTAAATAAACCAAGAAACTATGGCAGGGCAATGTGATACAAGCTTAGAATTCTAGCACCGAGATTAAGACAGGAGATTAGAAAATGGAATTACATAGTGATATGTTCCCTGGACCAAGTAATTTTGTCTTAATAAAACAAAACAAACAAGAAAGGAATACATAGTTGGACATTTGGGCTAATTTTGTCATTATGTTTTGAGAAGTCAAATTTCCTGTTGAAATGCAACTCATATTTAATCCTCACTTGTGTTTTAAATTCTCTCTTCATTACAGAACATTCTTAGATGCAAAATGACTCATGATTCCCATCCAAAATTTGAAAAAATAAGTTATCATCATTCTGTTGTAACCCAAAGATATGATGAAGCATTACACAAGCTTAAGCTTGGAAAAATAGCAAAGTTCGTCTAATGAAGGATTTTGAAGATCTTGCTAAATTAGAATTTAGATTTAAAATATTTTGGTTTTGTTTGTAATTTTATATTCTATAGGATTCTACAAAATTGTTTTTAAGTAGAGGGTTTAATTGACATTCACAAATGATTTTGCATTCTATGTGCCTATAATATTCTTTCAAGAACTTGTTTAATAGATAATTCCAACAGTTCATGTATGAAATTATAATGTGAATGTTGTAGACAGAGTTGCCAACAAATTGATGATATTAATTTATAAATTTAGAATAAGAGCAATTTTTGGAGTCTTTGGTATAACATGGTATGAAGAGAATAATTGTGTGACATCTTCTTTCTTCTACCTGTATGTAACACAGGAAGCAATTTCCTTAATTATTTGCTATTGTATACACTGAAAAAAATGTTGCATTTGGGGTTTGATTTTATTTTTGTTTTTGTTTTATTGGTTTGTCCTAGCGCTTTTTCTCTGGGCCTGGACACTGTCTCTGAGCCTGTTTATGCTCAAGGCTCGTGCCCTACCACTTCAATCTCAGTGCCACATGCGTCTGGCTTTTGCTGAGAATTTTATTGGAGATAAGAATCTAGGGAATATTCTTGCCTGGGTGGGCTTTCAACTGTAATCTTCTGATCTTAGCATCCAGAATTTATATGATAGCTAACAATTATAAATATAAATAATATTTGCAAGTGTTCTGATATCAAAAATACCAGTGGGGGGAAAATGATGCAACCCAGTTTATTTTGGTGTTCTTACCAGAACATGAATGGCATCACATTAGCAGCATTGTATTTTTTCACAATAGATAGAGATAAGCTATTCATCATATGAATTAAGGGAAGTTTGAGATGCACCCTAAAAGTTGGAGAATTTTGAGCTAGGATGACTCTATATCATAAATATTGGTATTGGTGGTCATAAAAATAATAGCTTATTGTGATAAACAATTGCTTACTCTTGAAGAATTAATTATTACCGATGCTACATAGTTTTATCCTCTACCAGAACATGGTTATTTTCCTGTTGTCTCTCAATCTGTAACACCCCATTGGAAAATGCATCTATTGCAGAATTACATAACATGCAAGCCGGTATTGTTTTGAATCTCTCAGGTATGGAATCTTCAGAATTTGAAAATGAGTAATTACTAGTCATTGGAATGTTGACGAACACATATATTCTGTCTTCTTAACAACTTATTTACTTTTACAAGTTATTTGTTTCCATAGAATTAAACTGTTTTCGCTTTTAGTATGAGAAAGTACTATATTTATTCTTTTTTCAAAATATTGGTAAGTATATTGTGAAAATATTGTCTAGTCGGATAGCATTCAAGTTGATGGTCCTCTGATTAAAAAGGGGTAATTAATTCAAATTAGACACCAAACAGTATGGATTTTTAAAAAGTTACTACATAAAGAATAATATGTACTTTACCAATACAGTGAAATTTTATTTCATGCAGCTTATTTTTTAAATTTTATTTTATTTTCAAAGTGATGTACAGTGGGGTTACAGTAATTTTAAGGTAGTGAATACATAACTTTTCAAACTTGTTACCCCCTCCCTCATTTTCTTCACAGTTTTCCTTCACCCCAGTACCCCTCACAAGTTGTAATGTACATTTCCAACATATTGTCTTGTGAGTATTGCTATTGCATTGGTTTGCCTTTGTCCTCTGTCTCACCATTTTGTTGTTCCTCTGCCCTTCCCTAATTAAGGTAAATATATACACAATACACAGGCTACCAAAATCAAATACAGCAGGGAAATAAGCATAGAGGAAAACCCCAAAAGAAAATGGAAATCACATAGTACATTAAAAACAACAATCGCAAATAATACTCTCTGTTTCCATATCTTGGAGTTCATTTTGCTTAGCATCAGATTATAAGGTTATATATATATGCATAACAAAGCCACTGGAAAATAGTAGTTTCATGGACACTATATCATGAAAACAACATGTTTACTGTTTTTGATATTAAAGGTGGAGTTAGGATTGATGAACTTGTGGTTCTAATAAAGGAATTTCAAAAGAGTTTTAAAATTATGACAGGTTTTTCTGGGAAGGTGGCTCAGTGGTAAGAGCGCTTGCCTTGCATGCCTGAAGCCCTGGGTTCGATTCCTCAGCACCACATAAGCAAAAAGAAAAAAAAGCCAGAAGTGGTACTGTGGCTCAGGTGGTAGAGCGATAGCCTTGAGCTGAAGAGCTGAGGGACAGCGCCCAGGACCAGAGTTCAGGCCCCACGAGTGGACACCCCCAAAAAATTATGACAGGTAAATTTTAATTTGTTCAAACTTTTTAACAACTTAGCCTATTATGAAAATTTAAAATTTCTTGGGAAAATAGGCTTTCATGCAAAGTAATGAATGGAGACTTAGCTGAGAGGGAGCAAAGTGGGTGAAGATGGCTCATTTTCATACTAAACAAACAAACCTCAGAAGCCTTGTTATAAGTCCTGTAGGTTCCCTTGAGAATTGTCCTTACCCAGGAAATCTACTCACTGTGTGAAACAAGGTTGTAGTGGAATTTATATTCAACGTTCTTAAAAAAAAATCAAAATTTGTGTATTGACTTTAATTACCAAACAGTAATTCTCTGAAAAAGATAATTTGGGTCAAAATATTTAGGGAAAAAGTCCAAGGAACCTTACTTCATTGTTGGTGGGAATGTAAACTTGTTCAACCACTTTGGAAAGCAGTATGGAGGTTCCTCAAAAGACTCCACATAGAGCTCCCCAATGACCCAGCAATCCCACTTTTGGGCATTTACCCAAATGATCACAAACAAGGCCACACTGAAGCTACCAGCACAACTATGTTTATTGCAGCATTATTTACCATAGCTAAGACATGGAACCAACCCAGATGCCCCTCAGTAGATGAATGGATCAAGAAGATGTGGTATATATACACAATGGAATTCTATGCCTCCATCAGAAAGAATGACATTTCCCCATTTGTTAGGAAATGGAAAGGCTTGGAAAAAATTATATTAAGTGAAGTAAGCCAGGCCCAAAGAAACATAGGTCCCATGGTTTCCCTTATTTGCAATATCTAGTATAGGTATGAGTCAAGCGGAAAAAGTCAAATAATGTGATGTTAGGAAAACGAAACCTCAAATATGTATTTTAATGTTTTTGTTTCTTTCATGCATGTGTTTCTAACGCATTTATAATATTATCTCTTTGTTGCTTTGTATGTCCCTCCCTCACAGTGTAACCCCCGCTTTCACTATATTTGATGTCAGTATAACATGTGGAGGAGATGGGGACAAACAAGTCGTTTAAGGATTCAGGTGGACCTGTTGCAACAATGAGAAGTACAAAATGTCATGTCAAAACCAGCTTTACAATGTCGGGGGGGGGGGGGGCGAGGGAGGGTATGATTGGGTGGGAGGGAGGGGGGAGGCTGGGAAGGGAGGTGAAGGGTAAACAAAGGAGGAGGCTGCAATGCTTGGTAAGAAATGTATGCATTATCCTGCCCATGTAATTGTAACCCCTCTGTACAGTATGTTCTCAAATAAAATTAAATTAAATTAAAAAAAAAAAAAAGAAAAAAAAATGTTTGTAATACGTTCTACAATGTCTTTGCATGTGAAGCACTGAACTACAGAAAAATACCTGATTGGATACTTGAAACCAATGATTTCACATTTCTTAGTAGCTCAAAAATATAATATCCTTATTAACATGAGATAGTGAAGATTTCTCTTATTACATAAGCCAAAAAGTTTTGGGATCAGAAAAGAATTGAGCAAAGTGAAAAGGCAAGAAAACGCGTTCTTAGAAGCCCTAGCTAAGCATATTGGCTTCAGCAGTGGAAGGAGGCCAAACTTTTTGATATATTGTCTTAATATTTTTGCTCCCTAAAGTGATTTTACAGAGCATATTTAGCTCACTACAATTTAGAACGGATTGAATGAAGACATGAAAATAAATTCCACATCCAAATAAAAGAGTTTTAAAAGAGAAACCGTGAAGATGTAGCAGTGGGGAAGGACTTATAGTCCTTCACCTTCACTAGACTTGAAGCCAAGAATCTGTGATTAGTTGGAAATCACATAAGAGCTAAGAGATGGACAGAGACATAGGAGATAGGAGCATTGTCCTTTTGTAACAGACACTGTCATCCAAGGTATGGATGATTTAACTCTATTCTTTTCCGTACATCCTTCTGAGCAAATGGAAGACCAAGAGAAAGATAATCTATTGAAATAATTTTTGAAAGAATAACTTCACTGATCCTGATATGGTATCTAAAGAGAGTCTTAAGAGAGAAGATAAAAGTGAAGTATTCTTCGGTTTCCTCTAAGCATCTTGTTAGCAAAGTATATCTTTGAGGTTAGAAGTGATTGAACCAAAAAGTGGTGGAGTACCCATTTTTTTTCTAAATTTTATTTTATTTGTGAACATACTGTACAGAGGGGTTACAATTATATGGGCAAGATAATGCATACATTTCTTACCAAGCATTGCAGCCTCCTCCTTTGTTTACCCTTCACCTCCCTTCCCAGCCTCCCCCCTCCCCCCACCCAATCCTTCCCCACCTCCCCCCCACCCAGTCCTTCCCCCCCCCCACCGACATTGTAAAGCTCGTTTTTAACAAGACAATTTGTACTTCTCATTGTTGCAACAGGTCCACCTGAATCCTTAAACGACTTGTTTTTCCCCATCTCCTCCACAAGTTATACTAACATCAAATATAGTGAATGCGGGGGTTATACTGTGGGGGAGGGACATACAAAACAACAAAGAAATAATCTTTTAAATGCTTTAGAAACACATGCATGAAAGAAAAAAACATTAAAATACATATCTAAGGGTTCATTTTCCTAACATCACATTATCTGACCTTTTCCGCTTGACTCACACATATACTAGATATTGCAAATAAGGGAAACCATGGGACCTGTGTTTCTTTGGGCCTGGCTTACTTCACTTAATATAATTTTTTCCAAGCCTTTCCATTTCCTAACAAATGGGGCAATGTCATTCTTTCTGATGGAGGCATAGAATTCCATTGTGTATATATACCACATTTTCTTGATCCATTCATCTAGTGAAGGGCATCTGGGTTGGTTCCATATCTTAGCTATGGTAAATAATGCTGCAATAAACATAGTTGTGCTGGTAGCTTTAGTGTGGTCTTGTTTGTAAACATTTGGGTAAATGCCCAAAAGTGGGATTGCTGGGTCATAGGGGAGCTCTATGTGAAGTCTTTTGAGGAACCTCCATACTACTTTCCAAACTGGTTGAACAAGTTTACATTCCCACCAACAGTGAAGTAAGGTTCCCTTCTGTCCACATCCCCTCCAGCATCTGTTGTTGTTAGAGTTCTTGATTTTTGCCATTCTAACTGGAGTGAGGTGGTATCTCAATGTTGCTTTGGTTTGCATTTCTTTTATGGCTAGGGATGTTGAGCATTTCTTCATGTGTCTATTGGCCATCCTTCTTTCTTCTTCAGAGAAGTTTCTCTTTAAGTATTTAGCCCACTTATTTATTGGGCAGTTGTTTCTTTGAGGATTTGTTGTTGGGGGATTTAATTTTTTGAGTTCCAATTATATTTTAGATATGAGACCATTATAAATTGTATGGCTAGTGAATATCTTCTCCCAATCCGTGGGCTTTCTAGTGATCTGGCTAGCTATGTCCTTGGCCAGGCAGGAGCTCTGCAATTGCATGCAATCCCATTTGTCCAACCTTTTTTTTAATTTTTTTGTGTTTTTGGTCTCTATTAAGAAAATTTCAGCCTGTGCCAAGGACACCTAGGGTTTCTCCTATTCCATCCTGTAATATTTTCAGAGTGTCTGCTTTGACTCCGAGGTCTTTAATCCATTTGGAGTTGATTCTGTTGCAGGGTGATAAATAAGGATCTAGCTTTAGTTTTCTACAAGTAGTTAATGAATTTTGCCAGCAGCATTTACTGAAGAGTCTGTCTTTCTTCCATTCTATTTTTTAGCTCCCTTATCGAAAATTAGATGGCTATGGGACTGTAGGTTCATTTCTGTGTTTTCAATTCTATTCCGTTTGTCATCTTTTATGTTTTACTTCAGCTTTCCCTATTTGGTTTCCCTTTAAATTTGCATCTTGTCTTATTGTTCCAGCTAGCATTCTAATAGTAAGTAGTTGAAGAGGAGTGGAGAGACCAGACATCCTTATCTCTTTCCTGAATTAATAAGAAATGGCTTTAACTTTTCAACATTATGTATAATGCTGGCTGTAGGTTAATCAATTCTTAGCAGAAAGAAGAGCACTGGAGCAATATCAGTTCCAAATTTCAAACTATACTAAAAAGCCACACTAATAAGAAGAGCTTGGTACTGGCACAAGAACAGTTTTGAGGACCAATGGAATAGGACTGAAGACTCAAAAATAAACACACTGACATATTGCCACCTAATCTTTGACAAGGGAGCTAAAAAAATAGAATGGAAGAAAGACAGCATTTTCAGTAAATGGTGCTGGTAAAATTGGTTGTACACCTGTAGAAAACTAAAGCTAGATCCATATATATATTTATATATCATATATATCATGAAGGGTGATATATATATATATACATACATATATATATATATATATATATATATATATATCTTAATAGAGAACCAGAAACAAAACAAATCAAAGAGAGGTTGGACAAATGGGATTGCATGAAACAGCAGAGCTTCTGCAAGGTAAAGTTCATAGACAGCAAGATCAATAAAAAGCCCACTTACTGGGAGTTCTTCATGAGTCATAAAACAGACAAAGTCTTATATATAAAATATACTTAGGAATCAAAATCATAAATACCTCAACAACACATCCTCAAAGGAACAACTGTCCAATATCTAAGTTGGCTGAAGACTTAAAGAGAGACTTCTTTGAAGACGAAATGAAAAATGTCCATTAGACACATGAAGAAAAGAAAATATATATATATATATATATATTTGTAATTTGGAGAGTGGAAGGGATATAGCAGAATGCTTAAATGGGGATTCAGGTTGACCATTGTGACAATGAGATGTACAGGACACTGTGCAGAAAATGAATTTACAATCTCAGGCAGGGGTTGAGGAGGTAGGAGTTGGAGATGTGGGGAAGGAAAGGATGGTAGGAGAAAAACAAAGGAGGAGGTAACAATGCTGTATACGAAATGTACTCATAACCTAGTCCTGTAACTCTGAACCCTCTGTACAGTATTTTTACAATAAAAATATATTAAAAAAATCTCTGCCTGCTGTAGATTTCCAGTGCTCCCCTCGGAATTGCATTTTCTGCCTATTCTGGCTGTGGTTAGGTCCAGCTGCCCAATGGATCAGTAGTCTTCAAGGCATCTTGGTCTTGCAGTGGGACTTGGATTATCCAGTGGTGGTTGGAACCAGGCCAAGGACAGGACAAAACCACTTCCAGGACATGGCTTCGTCATTGCCCAGGCAACTAGGATTGCAAGCAGAATTTCTCTGAATTTGACTCCAGAAAACTATCAGTGAACCAAAAGGCAAGTCCACTAAACACCTCACTCCCCCCACCCCATTTCCTCCTTTCTCCCTCCCTGGGAAAGTAGAAAATAATTTTGCAGGTTTTGACACACACACAAAATGCCCACCATCTCCCCTGGTAAACTTGGTTTCAAGTCACTAAGTCATGTCAACGGATAATGCTGCATTCATTATTCTGGACAACATCTTCAGGTTGTTTGATGCTTTAATTTGTTGTTGTTGTTGTTGATGTTGTTGGTAGGGGTGCCTGAACTCTGGGTCTGGGTGCTGTCCCTGAGCTGTTCAGCTCAAGGCTAGCGCACTACCACTTTAGCCATAGTGCCACTTCCAGTTTTTTCTGCTTATGTGGTGCTGAAGAACTGAAAGTAGGACCTCATGCATGCAAGACAAGCACTCTACTACTGAGTCTTCTTCCAGCCTTAATGATTTAATTCTTTACAATTTCTTTTTGTCCGTCATGGGCCTTGAACTCAGGGCTTGGGTATTAACATATCCCAGAGTTCTTTAGCTCAAGGGGAGCCCACTCCCAATTGAGTTACAGTGCCACTTCCTGTTTGGAGATAACTGACTCACAGACTTTCATGCCAGGATTTGCTTTGAACAGATGAATTTTTAAATTATATTTCTCCTAGGTGTTTATTGGAACATTAAAGTTTTTCTGGAATTTAATGTTTTCTGTAAACGTTTGTCTTCAAGTAATCCAAAAGCATTAAATATTACATTTCAAAGCTATCCTTTAGCACATCCATTTTGAAATTATTATCTTAAGATGACATTCTAATTCTTTGTAGTAACAACCCATTAAAGTCCAAATGGGAAATATGCTAATTTCAGCAGCCTTGGCTCTCCTCCCTCTTTTTTTCTCTCCAGTATCTTTTCTTGTTTTGGAACAAGTGTCATGGACTGTCCAACCAATCAAAAGGAAGATTATTCCATTAATTTAATAGAAAAGGTATCCAGCCTACCTGTATCTCAAGGGAACTTTGAGTAATGTTAATCTAATAGTGGATTTTCAGTCATTTCAATAATTTTTTGTTTAACCACTCATTAAAGAGGTTCCAAAAGGCAAGATTCAAAAATCATGTTCTGCTTTCAAAGCTAATAATTCAACAAAGATTACATGGTGAAGAATTTCTCTTTTATCGTAGCCCTTACCACTGTCTCCTTCCCTTCAAACTTGTAGCTTTGTTCAGTTTTCTTGTTCCAGCATTCATTTTGGTATTTGCTTCAGTAATATCCTTGTAGTATTTGACAATGAAATTCCATTTATTGTTAGAAAGGTCAATTCATATTGCCAGAGGCAGACTCATGAGCAGTTCATAAAGCATAAACTATTGAGAATCGTTAACATGGTCATATGCAAATATTCCATAAATTAATATAAGTACCACATAAATGTGCACTTTCATATACTTTTAAAAATGCAAAGTAGTTACATATATATGTCATAAAATAATTCATATCACTGGTAGAAGAGATTAAGCTAAAATTTTTATTAATATCATCCCCAATATTTTTTCAAATTTTCTTTTCTCATTAACATTCACCTTAGGGCCTGCTTTTCCTAGCAACAAGTTATAAGTTGATATCCTTGGATTTTAGTCCCCTCTGAGTAACGTCTTTTCTTTCCACCACTAGTTAGTCCCTCATGTTAAATACCTGAGGAATAACGTCCCATTGTGCCTGCAAGAAAAGTACCCAAGTCGACTGTCTGTGCCTACTCTTGCTTTGCTTTGTTTGTGAATGTGGGAGCAGAGACAGGGGTGTCAGAGATCAGGTGGCTGGAACCATGGTGTTAAGAATTATGGGTAGCAAAATGAGTAGCAGAGAATAGGATACCAGGGAAAGGATAATTGTGACTGTAATTGCTGAGTTGTATTGGCAGTAAATTGGGTAGCAGCAACAGCTTTGCAGGGGTTGGGGCAGCTAATACATGTATCCAGAACAATTTAACAGTGACAAGGAAGCACAGACAAAATGAAAGATAAAAATTGTGAGGCATTGTGGGAATTCTTTGTCTGCCCATTCTAAAAACATGGAGGAGGGTTATTTTAAACTAAAACTACAAAAGAAAATTTAAGGTCTTGGTGCTAACAAATCTGTCCAGGTGTTATTACATTAAATAGAGAATTCAAAACGGTTTTTCTTCATGAATACAGAGATCAAAGATATTATAATTCTTATTTCAAAATGCAAATTAAAGGGGAAAATTAATCAGGAGGTAAAATTCATGTTGAATGTTAATATTTAAGCAGAAAAGAAGATCCTAGATGGCAGACTAAAGACAAAGCAATATTAGAGCATTATATGTTCAATAATAATTAAGAAACTTAATTGAAAAATTGAGCTAGAATGTTCACATCAGGAAAAGGCAAGCAATCAGAGTCTACCACCAACAAAGAAACATCATAATGTATATCTCAGAAAAAGGAACCAAGTTCCTTATCCTTGATGTCAATGATACACATAACCCCCCTTACAAACACACACACTCACACACACACACGAATTATGCAACAGCTCAAGATACTCACATCCATTCAACATGAATCAAAGATCTTCTTGTAATACTTGAAACTTTAAATTTTGAAGTCTTACTCTGAAAACATTACAGGAAGGAATAGGAGAAACCCTAGGTCTCCTTGGCACATCCGAAATTTTCTTAAAAGAGACCCAGAAATACAAAAAATCAAAGACAAATGGGACAAATGGGATTTCATGAAATTGCAGAGCTTCTGCATGACAAAGGACATAGCTAGCAAGATCACTAGAAAGCCTATGGATTGGGAGAAGATCTGCACTAGCCATACAACGGATAAGGGTCTCATATCTAAAATATACCTGGAACTCAAAAAATTAAATCCCTCAAGAACAAATCTTCAGAGAAACAACTGCCATTAAATAAGTGGGCTAAAGACTTAAAGAGAAACTTCACTGAAGGGGAAAGAAGGATGGCAAATAAACACATGAAGTAATACTCAACCTCTCTAGCCATAAAAGAATTGCAAATAAAAACAACATTGAGGTACCACCTTAACCAATTAGAATGGCTTTAATCAAATACTCTAATAACAACAGATGCCGGAGGGGATGTGGACAGAAAGAAAGCTTACTGCATTGTTGGTGGGAGTGTAAACTTGTTCAACCACTTTGGAAAGCAGTATGGAGGTTCATCAAAAGACTCCACATAGAGCACCCCTATGACCCAGCAATCCCACTTTTTGGCATTTACCCACATGATCACAAACAAGATCATAGTAAAGCTATCAGCACACCTATGCTTATTGTAGAATTATTTACCATTGCTATGATAGGGAACCAACCCAGATGCCCCTCAGTAGATGAATGGATCAAGAAAATGTGGTATATATACACAATGGAATTCTATGCCTCCATGAGAAAGAATGACATTGCTCCATTTGTTAGGAAATGGAAAGACTTGGAAAAATTATATTAAGTGAAGTAAGCCAGACCCAAAGAAACATAGGTCCCATGGCTTCCCTTATTTGCAATAACTAGTATATGTCTGAGGCAAGCAAAATATTTCAGATAAATGGATGCTAGGGAAATGAACCCCAAGATAAGTATTCAATTTTTTTTAATTTCATGCAGTTATTTCTAACATATTTTTAAGATGATTTCTATATTGCTTTTTATGTCTCTCCCCCTGCTTTCACTGTACTTGATGTTGGTACAATTTGTGTAGGGGAAGGGCATAAACAAATCATTTAACTAGGGGCACAGGTGGACACATTGCAACAATGAGATATACAAGTCATTATGTCGAAAAATGAATTTTACAACTTTGGTTGAGGGAGGAGGGGTTTGGCTATCTACTTTCCAGCTGATCTATAGGTATAGAAGCAAAACGTAATACAAAGCAATACAAACCACTTCTTACTATAAATAATTTTTCTCTGAACATCTTAAAAGTCAATTCTGACAACATGCAATAAAAAATCCCTAAGTTTAAAACATTCTTCTAGACAAATTGAAGAAATACTGAGAACAAGTGTTTTAAGAATAATTTCAGAGAGCTTGAACTCAAGGCCTGGGTTCTGTCTCTGACATTTATTACTAAAGACTAGTGCTGCCACTTTGAACCACAGTGCCACAGTAAAGTCTCACCAATTTTCCTCTCCATACTGGCTTTGAACTATGATCTAGATGTTTCAGCTCTCTGCATAGCTAGGATTATAGGCATGAGTCCATGCACCTGGCTAGAATAATTGCTTACCTGAGACAGAGGCCAGTTAGTATTAAATGTCATTCATGTTTAACTTTGTAAAATAAAGTGAACTGAAATGCCTTCCACTAGAAATAAGGAATTAAATGTGTAGATGGGTTACAAAGTTCTTACCAAAAGATACATATTTTCCTTGCTTTGTTTTTCTTCCAAAAGTGTTTGCTTTCCCGAATCATACCTTATCTTTCCTTGCTGGTTTCTTTAGTTTATTCCATACATGCCCACAGCTCCTTCAACTATCATTTCTTATGTGAAGACCTTGCAAATATCTATTTTCAGTCCAAACTCCTTGTATGCACCTCTCAACCATATATTCAACTGACATAAAAACTTGTGAAACAGTAATCATCTCTTATCATTACTGGATATTAAAGTGTAAGTAAAATTTAAGAAAATAAAGAATAACATAAATAAATATAACATTATTTTAATAGTAATGCTAAACATAAATAAAACGTTGATTATTTTCCGGAGCAATTTAATAAAAACCTCAAGGAAAAGAAATCAACTTTTTTGAGTGCTGATATTATGGTTTAAACTTAGGACCTTACCTTGTCACTTAGGCTTTTTCGCTCAAAGGTGGTGCTCTGTATTTGAATGACAGCTCCCCTTCCAACTTTATTTGGGGGATTATATAGAGGTAAGAATCTCATGTAATAAAAAACATTTGTGTCCCTATCTTGGGGTTCATTTCACATAACATCCTCTTATAGGGTATCATGTACAAGTTACTCCAAGTAAGATTAACCATGGGACCTGTGGTTATTTGAGCCTGGCTTAATCACTTAATATAATTGTTTCTGCGTCTTTCCCTTTCCTAGCAAATGGGGAGATGCCATTTTCTCTGATTGGAGGCATAGAATTCCATTGTGTGTATGTGTGTGTGTGTGTGTGTGTGTGTGTGTGTATCACATTTTCTTGATCCATTCATCTACTGAGGAGCATCTGGGTTGGTTCCATATCTTAGCTATGGTAAATAATGCTGCAATAAACATAGTTGTACTGGTAGCTTAGTATGGTCTTGTTTGTGATCATTTGGGTAAATGTCCAAAAATGGGGACTGCTGGATCATAGGGTGGCTCTAAGTGAGGTCTTAGAAAACTTTATATCAAGTGAAGTAAGCCAAAACCAAAGAAACATTGGTCCTATGGTTTCCCTTATTTGCAATAACTATTATATGTCTGGGACAAGCATAAAAGTTCAAAAGCTATGTCCATATGACCAGATAAGATGCTGTTAAGCGAAATGAACCCCAAGATAGGATTTATAATCTACCATTTGTTTTTTTTTTCTTTTTATGTTCCTCCCCCATGGTTTAATCTTTGTTTTCACTGTATTTAGTGTCGGTGCCCTGCATCTTGTATACACCCTTCTCTAGCTTGGGGAGTGGAAGGGACAAAACAAAATAGATAAATAGTGATACAGGCTGACGCATTGTAACAATGAGATGCACAAGACACTATGTTGAAAAAGTATCTTTACAATATGGGTGGGAAAGAGGGGAAGGGAGTAGAGGGGAGTGTATTTGTGGAGGTAGGAGGGAAGGGGAGGGGAAAAACAAAGGAGGAGGTAACAATGCTTGATAGAAAATGTACTCATTAACTTGCTCATGTAACTATAACCCCTCTACACAGCATTTTTACAATGAAAACCTCTTTTAAAAAATAGGTGTGCCGGGCATCGGTGGCTCACGCCTGTAATCCTAGCTACTCAGGATGCTGAGATCTGAGGATAACGGTTCAAAGACAGTCCGAGAAAAAAAGTCCGTGAGACTCTTATCTCCAATAAAACCACTATAAAATCGATGCTGGTGCTGTGACTCAAGCGGTAGAGCACTCCCCTTGAGCTGAAGAGTGCAGGGACAATGCTCGAGCCCAGAGTTCAAGCCCTGCGACCGACACACACACACACACACACACACACACACACACACACACACACACAAAACAGAAGGTGTCATGTACACCAAGTATAGTAGTCCCATCTGTAATCCCACCTGATTGGGAAGCAGAAATGACAAGGATCTTTGTCTCAGGCCAGGCCAAAGAAATAACTGCCAAGACAGCCATCTCAACAAATGAGCTGGCCATAGTAGTTCACATCTGTAATCCTAGCTAATTGTGTGGGAGACATAAGAAGCAATCTAAGATCATTCAGTCAATCTAAGATCAGACCCGGGCAAAAAGTTCAAGACCTCAAGTAAATAAAATGGACCAGAAGTATAGCAAAAGTAATTGAACTGCTTGTTGCTATACAACTAAATTCCTATCTAGCAAGCAGAGAATACCTGAATAGAACCCTAGTAATACTCCTCTCTTCCACCAAAAAGCCTAAATAACTTTGTCCTATTTGAACATCTAATTTCAAGGCCACTGACAGATCAGAGATGGTGATACTATCTTAAAAATTGGGTATTCAAAAGAGACAAAGTTCTTTAGGTTTTGAAAAAGTTGAAAAGGTAGGAAAATCCATGCGATGTTTGTTAGCTCCGTAATTCTAGAAAACATAAAATGTACTCAAGTATTTAATATATATCCATATGTGTGCATATATTCATGTATATATATATGTGTGTGTATACATATAATCATATATATATATATATATATACATACATATATATGTATGGTTCATCTCTTTTCTGTGTAGCAAATGGTTCAAATGAATCTGTACAATCACTACTCAAAGGCATGAATAGACAAAGAGAATGAGCAGAGAACTCATACTCAGGAATCTATGGTTAGCCCATAACCTGAAAATCTTTTACAGCAGTTTGCATGTGTCAGTTACTGCAGTACAGGGACAATACGATGGCAATGAGATACCAGGCAGATGAAATGAGAAATGAGATATACAAATGGTACAATATTCTTCTGATGGGTAAGTAAAATTTCCAGTGTGTGTGTGTTTGTGTGTGTGTGTGTGTGTGTGTGTATGAGTGTGTGTGTGTGGGGGGGGTGTATTACATTTACTTGGTTCATTTCTCTCTTAAAGAGTATTTGGGCTGATTCTGTAAGCATGGTTGTGCTGAAAACTTTACTATATCCTGGTTTGTAATCTTTCGGGTAAATGCCCAGGAGTAGAATTGCTGGATCATATGGAAGTGGGTAGTCAATAGAGGAGTGAAGTGGGAAAAGATAGAAGATTGAATAGGAGAAAAGGGGTAAAATGCAGAGAGGAATCCAGTAAATATCCTACAAAATTAAGAAGAGTGAAGGAAGAGGTGTATAGGGGAAGGATGCATGAGAATGTTGAAAGGGTTGACATTGATCAAGGTATATTGTACGCATAAACTGCTTTGTTTAATGATAACTGCTTTGCTACTTAAAATAATAATTAAAAAATCATGTCCCTAAAATGTTATGCAATTAGAAGCAAAGCATGAGAATCTGCTCAGATAATCTCTAGGGTCAATAAATCTTTTTGATTAGGATAAGTTTTAGAACAACACTAATGATACATATCATCTGAAGAAAATTTAATGATTTCCAGCTATTTAAAATAATCACTTTTGAAGATATGGCTCAAGTGGCAGAGTGCTACTTAGTGAGCAAAGCTGTCAGATAATGAATTCAAGTCTCAATCTCGAACACAAGTAAAAACAATAAGTATAATTTGGTCACTTTCCAGGGCATTAGTAGATCATTCATTAATCCTACGTTATATCAGAAGGCAGAGATCTGGGGATCTCAGTTCAATGTCAGCTTAGATTGGAACGTCTGTGAGACTCTCATCTCCAATTCACTGTCAAAGAAAGCTGGAAGTGGAATCATGAGTTAAGTGGTAGAATGCTAGCCTACAGCAAAAAGCTCAGGGGCAGAAGCCAAGCCTTGAGTTCAAGCCTTAGAATAGTGCATATATATACACAAAGAAAGTAAGTCACTCAATTTCTCAACCTTCCATTTCCCTAATCCTAACTCTAATCTTGGACAGAACCCTAAGAGTAATCTTGATGATAATAGTAACCCAATCCTAAAATTAATGGAAAACACACGAGTTTAGACACATTCTAACAGATACTCATTGTCTTTGAAATGATTTGCACTTTGTTCCAAATCCTACAGATTCCCTGAATTGGACTCTGAAATTGTTCCCTATTATGAATCATTAACCTCAAATCTTCATATCATGAAAACTGTCACAGTTTCCACTGATCTTAACGTTTACTAAACTCCTATATCTCCAAAAAGAAGTTGAAGGATTATTTAAAATATACTTCAATACCTAACACTAACTATATATAAATCTTACCAGAAACCTAACTCTAAATTTAACCCAATTCAACCTTAAAGAGGAAACTTAGTAAAACTCTGTAGTTTTTGTTAAATCTCAAACTTATTTTACTTGAAAATATTAGCAGAAAACTCAGTTTTACCGTAAAGCTTACCCTTCCCTAAGCCTAAGTCTAACCTGAACTAGAACAGTAACCCTAACCCTAGAACTAATAGCCTTTGGATTCTAAAAGCCATACAAATACATTAGTTTTTATTCATCTTAACTTTGATTCAACTCATCTTTCTAAAAATAGTTTGTAGTTTTACTCAGTATCTTGCCATTTTTTCACCCGAACCCTAACTGGAATATTGAGGCTAACCCTCGCATTAATCACACCCTAATCTTAATATCATTATCAGTTTCTTATTTCACATTCATCCTAATTCTAACTAGATTTGTTATTCGAAGATTTACTTTCAGTCTGACCCTAAACTTTCCATTTCCCTAAGGCTAACTCTAACTCCGGCTGGAACTGAAACCAAACTTTCACTCTAATGATAGTCCAATTCTAATGTTTAAGAAAAAAACTCTAGTTTTTAATCATTCTAATGGATACTCCAGTTTGCACTCTGGAAATGCATTTCAATTTGCCCTAATTCCCACAAATTTTCTGACTCTACCTCTGAAGTTATCTTGTTCCCTAACATGAAGTATTATTTGTCCTCAAATTCTCTTATCAGGAAAAATACTGTAGTTTCCAATGATCCTACGTTTTTCTGAACCCCTGTACCCTAAAACAATTTCAGATTTACTTACCATCTAATCCATACCTGACTAACTCTCAAGTTTAACCTGGCTGGAAAACTCTCAATCATTACAAGAATGATCACTGAGAAATAAATATAATGATAATGCTCTAGTTACTATTCAATCTCTCATATTTGTTCCTACTTGTTAGTGAAAACTTTATACTTTTTTGGTCAGGCATGGGGCTTGAACTCTGGGCTTGGGCACTATCCCTCAGCTCTTCAGCTCAAGGCGAGCCCTCTACTGCTTGAGCCACAGCTCCACTTCCAGGTTTTTTGGGTGTTTAATTGGAGATAAAGAGTTCTCATTCACTATGCTTCCAAGGGTGGCATCCAACTGCAGTCCTCAGATCTCAGTCTCCTGAGAGGACAGGATGACAGGCATTGAAAAATATGTTTTTCTGGGTGCCAGTTGCTCATGGCTGTCATCCTAAGTACTCAGGAGTTGAGATCTGAGGATCACGGCTCAAAGCCAGACTGGGCAGGAAGGACCCTGAGACCCTTATCTCCAACAAACAACCAGAAACCTGAAAGGGGTGCTGTGGCTCACGTAGTAGAGTGCTTGCCTTGAGCTGAAGAGCTCAGGGGCAGCACCCAGGCCCAGCTTTCAAGCCCACAATTGAAAAAAAGAAAGTAAAACATCTTCCTGCAAAGATGTAGAGGTGTGTGGGAGGGTGTAGTGATTGAGAGACCAGGTGCTGGCCTCAATTTACAGACATTTCTAAGAATTCATCAAGTTTGCACTAGTTTGAAGCCACAGTAGAATGGATGGGGCCTTACCAAGAACTCAAGTGGTCGAAGCCTATGGCAAGCAGGGAGTGGGCAAATGGGTGCATGGGTGGGATTGTTGTGTCTGTATTCTCCCTAATGAAGGATGGATTTGGATGCTGGGTGTTAAAGTCTGAAGTAAAGAGTTGCAAGAAGTTTGTGGCCTGATGAATTTGGTTTCCTCTGGGTATATGAAGATGGATGAATCTGGCGCCTGCTGTGGCTCACAACTGTCATACTAGCTACTCATAAAGCTAAGATGTAAAGACCACGGTTCAAAGCCAGCTTGGGCAGGAAAGTCTGTGGGTGTTGATATACAATGAGCCACCAGAAAACAGGAAACGGCACTATGGCTCAAATTGTAGAGTGCTCATCTTCAGCTGAAGAGCTGAAGGACAGCTCCCTGACCCAGAGTTCAAACCCCATGACCAACAATAAACAAAGAGGTTGGCTGAGTTTTCCACATTGCAGTGTGTATGGTAGGAAATTCCATGCTGGGTTATGAGCATTCCAGATATGAGAGGCTCAATTCTGTGTCTACAGTTAGTCTGAGTATGATAGTGCCATCTTCTCAGGGGTTGGATGTGATCCTAATAGAGGGAGTTCATGGTTTTGTTCTCAGTAACTGCTAAGGGCTTGGAATATCCGTGTGTGTGTGTGTGTGTGTGTGTGTGTGTGTGTGTGTAATTTTCCTTCGTCTCTTTCTGTCCCCTTCCTGGTTGCTGGTCTGCCTCTTTCTGACCTCAGAAGGTGCCCCTCCTTCACACCGACCTTGCTGTTAGCCCCCTATCACGGTCTACAATGAGTCCTAAATTGCCAAAGGCCTGTGTTCCAACTTTTCTCTGGGGCACAAGTCTCGCTGTCCCAATATTTGGCCGCCTCCAGGGGATACTGGGTCACTGATGCCAGCTGGCATAGGGTTTCCTCTGCCTGAGAGGGAGGGCCTCAGTCATGCGATGTCCTATCCTTTTCCTCAGCTGGGCCTCTGACTGCACATCCCTCTCATCAGGCTGGCAGTGGAGTGGGTAATCAGGGATTGCTGGTGGCTCTGGCCAACTCGAGATTGACAGCTGACTGAAGGCTGCCCAAGCAAGGAGGATCTAGGGCTACATGGGAGGTGAGGCCAAGGAGGCTTGGAAGTATAGGTCAGTGTCTAGGAAATGTAAATGTACTTTTTCACAGGACAGTCTATCTTCCAGCCCCAACTAGGCCTCTCAGGTCCTTCTAAAAAATTGCAGATGCTCAGAATACAGAGGCACAAACTCTAGATTCCAGGACCAGAGAACTGGGGGATGAGAGACTGGTATG
This sequence comes from Dipodomys spectabilis, assembly GCF_019054845.1. Taxonomy (NCBI): domain Eukaryota; kingdom Metazoa; phylum Chordata; class Mammalia; order Rodentia; family Heteromyidae; genus Dipodomys; species Dipodomys spectabilis. Next base: position 160,612 of record NW_024871331.1, read on the forward strand.
GCCAATACCTCATTGTTTTAGGGTATTAGTGTTAACCTGGCTATACACCCCCTTATGTACTTTCACTTCTTAACCCAGTGTTGGCCACACACCGGCCACTTGTGGCAGTACTGTGGAAGTGGCAGGAGTGGATGTGAGGTCTAGGATGACCAAAATCAGGATTTATGACCTTTGGGGGTGGCAAAGGTTGACTTTAAAAAAAAATCTTAGAGCCTGGACTCAGGGCCTAGGCAATGTCCCCGAGCTTCTTTTGCTCAAAGCTAACATTCTACCACTTGAACCAGAGCTCAATCTTCATCTTTTTTTAGTAGTTTAGTGGAGATAAGAATCTCATAGACTTTCCTACCTCTTCTGGCTTCATGTTGCCATCCTAAGATCTCTGCCTATTGAGTAGCTAGGATTGCTGGGATAAGCCACTGGCACCTGTTAAGGATGTTAGTGTGTGTGTGTGTGTGTGTGTGTGTGTGTGTGTGTGTGTGTGTGTGTGTGTTTACCGGGACTTGAACTCAGAGCCTAGGTGCTATCCTTTAGCTTGTTTTCACAAGGTTGGTGCTGTACCACTTGAACTACAGTAGCTCTGCTTCCCAGCTTTTTGGTGATTCATTGGACATAAGAGTCTGCCCAAGCCAGCTTTTAATTTTGATTGATCCTCAGGTCTCAGGCTTGAATACCTAGGATGACAGGCATGAGCCACAGGCGCCCAGCTGATAATGACCTTTCACTACAGTGGACTGGGATCTCCTGAAAACTTTCTATATTTTTTTCTGTGCCACTACCGGGGCTTGAACTCAGGGTCTGGGCTCTGGTCTCTTAACTTTTTCCCTCAAGGCTGGTACTCTACCACTTGAGCCACAGTTTGATTTCTGGATTTTGGTAGTTCATTGGATAGAAGAGTGTCACTAATTTTTCTCCACTGAACTATCTTTGACCAACCATCTCTGATCTCAGACCTGAATAGCTAGGATTTACAGGGGTTTAGCCACTGGAGGTATTGGGTAGAAGCTTCTCTTGAGCAAGAGTTCTTCCCTTCATTTTTCTTGACTCCTCCATGCAAAGGGGGCCTGAAGGTCAGGAGCTGTCTAAGATAGGTTTCCAGCCACAGAAATTGGCTGGGGTCTTTGGTAAAAAGTCAAGCTAATCTTCCCCTGAGCCCCATTCTGGGACGCCACCCTCTGCCCTACCTGTGACTCAAGTACAAACCTTGACCCTGCCTACAGTGTTCTGCCAGACTTGTCTGAGGCCATAGAACCTTCATTCCACCCACACCACCTGCTCTACACCACCCCTCAGGACCTTTGCACATGGTCTGCACCTTCTTCCCTAGGCCCTCTGTCCTGTTCCACATCTTAGAACTCCTGTGGAATTTTGGCACTGGTCATATCACCTCCTGGAGCAAGTCTTTCCTTCCTTTCTCTCACTTTTTTTTTAATACTGAGTTGCTAGAGATCAAACTAGTGCAGGCTGACTGTCAAATGCTCTATCTTGGTGTGTGCGTGTGTGTGTGTGTGTGTGTGTGTGTGTGTGTGTGTGTGTGTGTGTGTGTGTGTGTGTGCCAGTCCTGGGGTTAGAATTCATGGCCTTGATGTTATCCCTGAGTTTTTATGCTCAAGGATAGCATTCTACTACTTGTACCACGGCTCTGTTTTTTTTGGTGCTTAATTGGAGAAAAGAGTCTCATATAGACTTTCCTGCCTGCACAGGCTTGCAGTTATAATCTTCAGATCTCAACTTCCTGAGTGCTATTATTACAGGGGTGAGCCACCACCACCTGCCCTCTACCTCTTACCTACCTCGGCTCTCCTCTGAGTTCCAGAAGTGTATGTCTCACCAAGCTCACATTTTTTTTGCCAGTGTTGTGGCTTGATCTCAGGGTCTAGGCATGTTCCTGAGCTGCTTTTGCTCAAGGCTACATTCTATCACTTAAGCCACAGTGACACTTTTGGCTGTTTCTGTTTATGTGATACTGAGGAATCCAACCCAGGGCTTCATGCTTGCTTGGTAAGCACTCTACCACTTAGCCACATTCACAGCCCAATGCTTACTTCTAACAGGAACTATGAGGGTGGGATTTATTGGCATACTCTTTTCAGCACAGAAATCGATGGGCATTTCAAATCTTTGCCAGGATTTGGGACAAGAGTGGGACTCGGCAATGAGGAATGATGAATGAGTGACAGCCACCAGGCCCCAGAGATCTAGGCTCAAGTCCTACAGAGGGATAGGGAATATGGATCCAGAACCTTCCACAATACCTACAGCCTAGGAACAGTGGTCTCCCTGGAGGCAGTGGCTGGCTGCTAGATGTCCCAATGGGACACCTCAGCCTGAACATAATGAACCCATTGAATACTCCAGCCAAGGCAAGCCTTCTGGGCTTCAGTTATTAAATGGCAGAGAAGGATGCTTTGTTCAAGCTACTGGCTTAGTACTCTCTGAGGGCTTGTCCCAGCATTCACATGTTGGGGGTCTGGTCATAGGCAACCTGCTGAATGCATATCATCCACACATCATCAATACATACACAGAGACACGGAGTTACTGCCTTCTTTTTTTCTTTGGCAGGTCTCAGGTTGAAATATGAGCCTAGACCCTATCCTTAATCTCCTCTTTCTCAAGAGTACCACTCTCCCCTTGAGCCACAGCCCCAACACATGGGGATATTTTCCTGTGATCTCTTAGAAATAAGAGTTTTGCAGACTTTCCTGCCCTGGCTGAATTCAAATAGGCATTCTCTACATCTCAGGCTCCTGAAGAGCTAGGATTACAAACAGGAGCCACTGACACCTGGCTTTCTTTGCTTCTTCTTGTTCTTTTTTTAATCATGACAATCTGAAATCTTCAGTGTCATTCCAATGGTTTGCATTCGAAGTAAACTTCTAATGCAAACCATTGGAATGGTTCGAAGTAAACTTCAGGCCTGGAGTTTGAACCCCAGAACTGCCACACAGAAATGGAGGGAGATCCTGACAAACTCATTCCTATTTATGTGAAGGATAATGGAATGTTATAAAAGTAATTAAATTTGCAGTTAATTCATGATTCTATTTTAGAAAGTCACACATAAATCATTGAATTTATATCTTCCATTCTAGCACCATGTTATGATTTCCCTAATGGAAGGATATTGATTAATTTTTAATTAATGCTTTCATAAGTATTCAAACATGATACTTCATTAAACGGAGACATAATTTAATAACTAATTATTGGTAACTATATATCATTAAATGGAGACATAACTTAATAACTAATTATTGGTAACTATATATATAAAATTTAATAATATCCTCACATTCTCTCTCTCTACATATATATATATATATATATATATATATATATAGCAATCTACACACACACACACACACACACACACATATATATATATATATATTGGGAACTACTGTGGCTTGATAACAGGTAACAGGTCCTTAGAACTTCCTGGCATCTCAGTTTGCCAGAGGTTGGTGTGCTAAGACTTTGACCCCATTTATGTATTGGACATTGTAGGCCGTGAGTTGAAATCCCAGCATTGCCAAAAATTTATTCATGTAGTAAAAAGATATTTTTGACACATTTTTTTCCTAAAAAAAAATCCTGGGTCTCAGTATGATGTATAATTCATATGCAAATATATCATGTATGATAGGATGTAATAAACGAAATGTTATATGTGTAATAATAATAAATGAATAAGGATAATAAACATCATATTCACTAAACTCATGTGTGTATTTTTTCCAGGGCTGGAGCTTCAATTCAGGCCCTGGGAACTGGTTTGAATTTCTTGTCTTCAAGGACGGTGAGCTTCTCCTTCACCCACAGTGACACAGAGATACCCAGATGCCAAGTTCAAATCCCAGGCCTGCCAGAAAAATGGTGCAAATTCCAAGCCATGGCCTTATTTTATTTTATTATTTTTTTGCCAAGCACGGGGCTTGAACTCAGTTCTTGGCATCTCTGCCACAGCTGGCCCTGGGATTCTAGGACCCAAGTTCAAATATTGGGGTTGGCAAGAAATAAAATAAATAGGAAAAGGATAAAATGGAGAAATTCAAGAAGGTGGTTTTACTTTTTTTCCCTTTGCATTGTGACCATCCAGCCTGTAAATGACAAAGCCCTGAAAGTGTACATGACATTGCATGCTGATGTTTGGCTGGCTATTAGGGACGCCGTAACCAAAACCATAACTTAGGCCTGGAGGTTGCATCCCAGGGCTGCCACTAAATATTGGCGGGAGATTCCAAGAAACCCATTTCCATGTACATCCATTCCAATGGAATTTTATAAAAGTAACAAATTAGTAGTTAGTGTATGAGTATACTATAAAATTATACACAACAATTTTATTACATTGATTAATTTTCAATTAATACTTTACTATGTATTCAGCCATGATACTTAAAAGTGGAAGAAATAATTTGAATGTCAATAATGGATAGTAATATCATATATGTAATTTCATAATATACAGACACATTTCTCTTGTCTTATACATACATATATGTGTATATATATGTATATACATATACATATATGCCAATCTACACATTTATCTGTTCATACACTTGTCACTCCTGGGGCTCAGTGGTATAGTGATAGCTAGTACATACAAATCCCTGGATTCGATTCCTCACTACCACAAGCACATAAAAATCCAGAAGTTGTGCTCTCGCTCAAGTAGTCGAGCATTAGCTTTGAGCATAAAAGCCTAGGGACTGTGTCTAGACTCTTATTCAAGGTCCAGGATGAGCATGAAAAAATGTTGAATGTTGTGACTGCAACTCTATAAGGATAGGACTTCAAATACCTCATCACAGAGCAAGCCGGGAGTCTGGTGCTGACAGCTGCCATCTAACCTGACTTAGTCAGAGGTATACGACTGCAACTCAGCCCCTCAGAACCAGATGCTGCTGGCTTGCTCACCCCTGTCATCCAAGCTACTCGGGGGCTGAGATCTGACACTGGTGTATTTAAAACCCAGTCCTGGCTGTATGTCTGTGAAACTCTGAGCTGTGGATCAAAGTGATAGATCTCTAGCCTTGAGCAAAAGATCTTAGGACAGTACCCCCAACATTTCAGTGCAATCCCTGTGGCTGACTCCCCTCCAAAAAAATGCTCCTCTGAATCATTAGATGTGAACTTTGTGCAATTTGTGATGTGTTTCTGAAAGAATGGTGATACTGATGAAAGCACCCTAATACTAATGACAGCTTGTGGGATGCATCTATGTGATGAGTCCTTCCTGGAATGCTGGGGCCCTCACGGGGTGCTGTGTGCTGAGTCCTGCACAGGATGCTATGTGCTGAGTCCTTCACAGGGTGCAGTGCAGGGTGCAGTGAGGTCTTTTGTGTTCCTGTCCAGACAATGAGGGAGACTTCTTCCAGCAGGCCTGGGATGAAGAGAACCCCTCAGGCTACATTGGGAGCAGTGAGGGGAGCCCTGGAACATGCAATATCATAGGGGAAGGGATGTGAAGGGTAAACAAAGGAGGAGGCTGCAATGCTTGGTAAGAAATGTACGCATTATCTTGCCCATGTAATTGTAACCCCTCTGTACAGTATGTTCACAAATAAAATAAAATAAAATTAAAAAAAAGCAGTCTCTGTGTTATGAACTCATTGTATTGAATACAAATTTCCTTGCTTGGTGCCACTCATCATACCTACTCAGGAGTTTCACCTAGAGGAATACATCCATACATACACAAAGAAATTGAGGTACAGTTTTTTTTGAGGGGGCAGTCCTGGGGTTGAACTATGAGCCTAGGCCTGGTCCAAGAGTTCCTTTTGCTCAAGGGTACTGCATTAAGCTTGAGTCACAGCCCCACTTCTGGGTTTTTCTGTGATCTCATAGAAATAACATTGTCAAGGACTTTCTTACACTGGCTGGTTTCAAACTCAAATTCTCTACATCTCAGCCTCCTGAGGAGCTGGGATTACAGTCAGCAGGCACATTCACCTTCTTTTTTTTCTTCTTTGTTTTATAATCTGGACTTACTTCTTAATAAGGTCATTCCTATGGTTGAGACTTATAAGTAAACTACCCAATGTTCTTTATACCTGTTTTCTCTGAGAGTATTTTCTCTCTTCATCTTACCCTCTGGTCACAGGGTTGAAGCCAAAAGTGAGAAATGAGTGTTACAGGATTTAGGAGCAAATGTCAACAGGACATGCCAGTTCTGTCACTTAGCATTGAGCTGCAGTGAATTTACTGTCCAAGGATATGAGGACCGAAAGCTGGAGCGATCCTTATACTATCTGTATTGCTCCTTTTGCCTGTAAAATGATCTAATAATTATGATTGTTTTGTGTCTCCAACCTTAAGTATCTAGGACACACTAGAAGCATGTTCCTGTTTCCGTTTTTCTCTAGTACCTCTCGAGATTTAGACTAAAGGTTTGGGTGGAGCGGCTCCTAGATGAATCCCTGAGGAAATACACTTGAAGCCTCCTCAGAAGATCTCCATTCAAAGCCAGCCCTAGCAGGAAAGGTTTATTGTCTCCAATAAACCACCAGAAAACCAGAAGTGGAGCAGTGGCCTAGAGGGTAGAGCTCCAGCTTTGAGAGAGAAAGCCAAGCAGGCCATACAGGCCAGACCAGGCAGGAAAGCCTGGGAGGTGCTTATGTCAATTGAACAACCAGATGGCTGGAAGTTGAGCTGTGCCAGTGGTAGAACTTCTGCCTTGTGAAAAACAGCTGAGGAATGCATTACTTCCTCAGTTTAAGCCATAGGATGGCCACAAAAGAAAATTTAAAAAGAGAAGGCCAAGTTTATGTATCAGTGTCCTACTTACTTACGTGTGTATATTACGTCCCTAAGTGCAAAGAGGCTGTATGCAAAACTTCTGCTTTTATTTACAGATTTATGTTTTAGATATGCTCATTGTACATACTGCATCATTCTCTTCATTTCAGCCCCATTGATTTTCTCTTCCAGGACTCTAGGCCTATTTCCTATATGATGCACACTGAAGCTCTCAGCAGCCTTTATTTACATTTTATTATGAGGCCAATGCAGGAGCAGTCACAAATCAGGCAGGGGAAAAGAAGATCAGAGTTCATAGAAATAAGCGGTATTCAGAAAATTATAATTGGGGACGCAAATTGGTAGCATATATATGTAAAAACTACCATTAAGAAAAAAGATGAGGGGGCTGGGAATGTGGATTAGTGGGAGAGTGCTTGCCTAGCATTCAAGAGGCCCTGGGTTCAATTCCTCAGTAACATATACACAGAAAAATCCAGAATTGGTGCTGTGGCTCAAGTAGCAGAGTGATAGAGACAATGCCCAGGCCTTGAGTTCAGCCCAAGAAATGTCAAAGAGATAACTAAGTAGGTAGTTAGGTAGTTAGGTAGGTAGGTAGGTAGGTAGGTAGGCAGGTAGGTAAGTTGGTGCATAGATAGATACATAGAAAGAAAGAAAGAAAGAAAGAAAGAAAGAAAGAAAGAAAGAAAGAAAGAAAGAAAGAAAGAAAGAAAGAAAGAAAGAAAGAAAGAAAGAAAGAAAGAAAGAAAGAAAGAAGGATAGAAGGAAAGAAGGAAAGAAGGAAAGAAGGAAAGAAAGAAAGAAAGAAAGAAAGAAAGAAAGAAAGAAAGAAAGAAAGAAAGAAAGAAAGAAAGAAAGAAAGAAAGAAAGAAAGAAAAGTCAATAAATGATTAGATAGATAGATAGATAGATAGATAGATAGATAGATAGATAGATAGATAGATAGATAGATAGATAGATAGATAGAAAGAAAAATGATAGATGAATCTGGTCTTGGACTTCAGGAGGAAAGAAGGAAAAAATTCCCAGTCATGAAGCTTCTGCAGTGTGCCAGGACACCAGCATCACCTTCACACAACCACAAAGCAGGAAAAATGTCTCTTTACCACTTCTCAGGCAGCCGAATGCCGCAGAGCCAAGAGGGCAGAGCCAGGTTCTAACTCAGTTGCTTGGGGACAAAAGAGAAATGATCCTGCCTCACCTTGGACTGGGGATTAGCATTAATGATGTGGAGAATGAAGAAGGAGGAAAGACTGGCAGAGGTAGAAGAAGGGCCTTCAAATCTGATAGATGGAGAGTAAAAAACCCACTCCCTAAGACCAGAAAGCAGGGCTTTTCTACTCTGTTCCTCCCCTCTCCCTCACTAAACTGGCTCTCTATTGGTAACCTAAAGATAGCCTGAAGCTCTCTTCACCTGAGTGAGGAAGGTTAGTCATTGTTTGAGGAAGCTGAGAAAAGCCTGATCCTGGTGTAACTGTAACAAACATTTCAGGTTTCCCCTATTGCTGGCTGTCCCTGGAATGAATGAAGTGGTTTTGCAGCTCACTTCCCTGTTGAGTGTGTATATTCTGCCTCCTTGTTCTCTTCACCTAGCCTGGCTTTTGAAATTGTTTTCTGTCCTTCAAATACAGTGTTATACTGCAGTTCTTCCTGCTGACTGTGCCAGGGCTTGGATCCTGAGAACTTCATTTGAACCCAGGATGGGGCAATGGGTCAAGAACACTAAGAACATTTAGAGTAACTTCTCATCACCAAGGGAAAAACAAGAAGCTCTTGAACATCTGACCTTTCAGATGTGGAAGTCAGAGTGTCATAGACTTTTCTGCCCTGGCTGGCTTCAGTGTGATCCTGAGACCTCAGCCTCCTGAGCTAGGGTGATGGGCAAGAGCTACTGGTGCTCTGCTAGGTTCAGATGAGTAATGACATTGACAATACAAGTCAACTGCTTATCACAAAAGGGTTTGGGGAGCATATTAAGCCTTTCAACATTGGACCTTTCAGAATCCTGTGGACACAAGGTTACAATGCTAGAGTCAGTGAGGCTGGGCATGTGGATCTGCTACACTTAAGCCTGGAGGTCTGACTCCAATTCTGGTGTATATTAGTGTTGATTTTCCAAAGAATATTCTCATAATTAGCAAATAGGAAAAGTACTTTGATTAACCCTCAATTTTTTCCAGTTGTGTGTCTTGTATCAACTGTCTCTGAGCAATTCAGTCAAGTGTAACTCTCTACCACTTGAGCCACAGCTCCACATGGGATTTTTTAGTGGTTCATTGGAGATAAGAGTCTAACAGGCTTTTCTTGCCTAGGCTGTCTTTGAACTGTGGTCTTCAAATCTCAGCCTCATGAGAAGGTAGTTTTCCAGGTGTGAGCCACCAGCATCTGGCCTATTGTTTTTGACAGTCCTGGGGATTGTTTTTCTCAAAGCTAGCACTCTACCACTTGAGCCATTCCACTGCGTCTGGCATTTTCTGAATATGTGGCATTGAGGATTCAAACCCTGGTATTCATGCATGTTGAGTGAGCTCTTTAGCACTAAGCCACATTTATAGCCTCTCCCTTACAATTTTATCCCACAAGTTTCCTGTCCTCAAGAAAAGCCTTCTCAGTATAAATCATCTAAAAACACCCCTATAGTAACGTGTCCAAAGATAAATAAGACAAAGCTCATTCTTGGGAGAGACTCTAAACGTGAGAAGACTGTGACAAATGCCTCCATTTAGTTATGTATCATGTTTCAACACAAAAAGTTTTAATGATAAATGAGTCAATGTCCTAAACTATTGTGTATAATTTTATAATACATGTGCAAAATGTAAATGGGAATAATATAAATAAAATAAACAATAAAAAATTAATCAAATAAAAAATAAAATAAATACAAAATCAATAATGAAAATCATAACATGTAATAAACATACATATGTACGTATATATCATCTATTACACATGTATAGAAATATCTTTTCCATTGCAGGGCCTTCATTCAGGCCATGGGAACTCTAGCCTGAATTTCTTTTCCTCAAAGACAGTAAATTTTTCCTTTACTCATGGTACAAAAGAGTTACCTGGATGGTGAGATCAAATCCCAACAATGGTAGAAATACTGGCCCCTGTTCCAAGACAGTAACTTAATCTTTTAATGGAAGCAGTTATGTTTATTCAGTTCCATACTGAACATTAAATAAAAAGCAGTATAGAATTTTGTACATCTATTCAGACATCCTCCCCTTACCCCCAAAGTGTTTCTCGAAATAATACATGGTTTCTATTTTGTATGTTTTTTATTGTAAAAATGTTGTACAGAATGGTCACAGTTACATGAGCAAGGTCATGAGTATATTTCCTATTGAGCATTGTTACCTTCTCCCTTGTTTTCCCCCTACCATCCCTTACCTCCCATCTCCACAACTACTCCCCCTGCCAAGCTCAGTGACTTAATTTTTTAGTTTTGGCTTGGCACGGTGTTTGAACTCAAATAGTAGCAAATCTGCACTTTCTCTCACATTGCTACAAGTTCCTGAGTTCAAATCCCAGTCTAGGAAAGAAAACTGGCAGAAATTCCAAACCAGAGAGCTCTATTTTTTTAACTATAGTTAAATAATCATTTTTTTATTTTTTCTTTTTTGTGGCTTTTTTAGGGCTTGAACTCAGGTCGTGGCAACTCTGCCTCAGCTTTGATCACCCTAGGCTAGGTACAGCCTCGGGACCCATACCCAATCCTGGAATCCTAGGCCCAGGGGGCTTGCAGAAAGAAAAAAAAAGTGGGATAGCACAAAAAGTGGCAAGCTGCAGAGGGATGGGGGTTTAATTTTTTTTTTTTAATCTTTGCATGGTGGCCATCCTGGGTCTGAATGCCACGGATGCAAAGTACACCTGACCTGCCCTTCCTGAGGGCTGGCGGGTTAGCAGGGAAGCCATAGGCCAACCTGTCAACATGGGCCCTGGGTTCAAATCCAGGTCCTGACAACTACCAATGGCAGGAGATCACAAGACACTCATTCCTATGCATAGGAATATCAATTGAAAGAGAAGTTTGTGCATTGGTCAAGCCTAAAATTGGATGCAGTAATCCTAGGACACTGATCTTAATTTCATGCTTTATTAAGCATGAAAAGAATAGCATTCCTTTAATTGTGTCATAATAAATACCTAAGAGTTGGGAAGAAAGTAGTATATGTCATTCAATCATAGATAGGAGGCTATGGTGCTTTTTACCAATATATATTTATTTGTATACTACTGCCTGCCAATCCTTGTATCGCTGCTTTGGCCAATCCTGGGTCACGATCTCAGCACCTAGGAACCACCTCACAGCTTCATTGGCTAGAGGCTGTTGTGCTCACACTCACCCATTCATGAATTGGACCTGCTAGGCCCTGAGTTCAGATCCCAGCACTGCCAAAAATTTAATCTTGGAGTAAGAAGCCAAATACGACACCTGTTTTCCTTTTCTGGGAGAGTTCTGCATGTCAGGCATGATGGAGAACACATCTACAAATCTAGATGGTATATGTTAGGATGTAAACAATGTAATACATAGTTAGGATGCATCAGTGTCAGTAAAATAAACGGTAAATAAATGAAAAAAATATAATGTATAACCACACCAAACATAATATAAACTGAACATCTGTATGGAAGTTCAATCTTATCTTTAAAATGTATATAAGGAGTACGTTTTCCAGGTCTGGGGCTTGAATTCAGGCCTAGGGAATAGGCCTGACTTACTGGTCTTCAAGCAGGGTGAGCTTCCCCTTCCCTGACAGTGCAATAGAGTTACCCAGACCCCAGGTTCAAATTCCAGGACTTGCAGACAAAATATGGCACACATTCCAAGCCAGGGAGCTTCATTAGCATTTTTAATATTTTTTAAGTTCACTTCACCTTTATTTGATACATATTGATTTTATAATATGAGAGTTTTTCAAAAAAGGGGTCTAAACTTACATTTCAGCATAGCACATTGGTGTTTCTATTTTGACCATCTGCCCTGAAGAGTGAGAATGAAAATAAGGACATTTCTCCCTAGAAGATCGGGACAGTTGAATTTATTTCTATTTAGAGTTTTTTTCTACAATTATAAACTCTCTGCATTTGTGTCGTATAAGTTTTCCTCATTGCCTACCACGAAATACACTAGGGGAGTCCTCTTAGTACAAAAGGTAGGATTTCTGAATAAAACCTCACTTCTGTGAGGACAGTAGGTACTTCTAAGCATTTTGGGAATAAACTGGATTGTAAAATGAAAAACGAAAACAATGGGACTGTGATGTATCTCAGTAGTGGAGTACTTTCCTAAAGAGCATAAGACCCTGGCAGAAAAGTTTCCTAAAGCTCAGAATGTTAGAATTTTATGATCTGCATGAACAAACATTTTTTGGGGGGTCCTGTGGTTTGAACTCAGGGTTTATCCCTGTGCTCTTCAGCTCAAGGCAAGCGATCTACTGCTTAAGTAACAGTGCCACTTCGGTTTTCTAGTGGTTTATTGGAGATAAGAGTCTCACAGTCTTTTCTGCCTGGGCTGACTTTGAACTGCCAAACTCAGATCACAGCCTCCTGAGTAGCTAGGATTATAGGCATGAGTCACTGTTGCCAGGCACATGAAAAAACTTCTTAAAGATGGATTCTGAGAAAAGAAACTTGGAAAACACTTTTAGTATAAATAATTTATAGTGCCATGGTTAAGGCACTAATTCAGAAGTATTTATTCATTGGCTGGTTTCTTAGTTTATTTAAATATATATATATGCATTATTAAAATATATATGTATATATATATATTATTAAAAAACATAGCTTTGAAGTGTATCTAAGAGCATATGTGCTCATGTAAAGTTATACAAATGAAAAAGCTTCATTTTTCTTTTCAGTTTGGTTGGTACCATAAATTAGGTGGGATTTGTGTATTGTTTTGTTCTCTGTTCCCCCAACCCCCTCTCCTCTCTCCTCACATTTGAACTCAGCTTGCTCTTCCTTGGCTTCGTTGTTCATAGCTGATTTTCTACCACTTCAGCTATACCTGTAGCCTGGCATTTTGCCAGTTAATTGGAGATGATGTCTCTCAGGCTTTTCTGCCTTCATTGGCTTTGAAATTTCATCTTCCAGTTCTCAGCCTCCTGAGTAGCTAGGATTAAATATGTGAGCCACTGGGGTGCCTAGGGATAATTTAGACTTTGGTTAGTGTATTCTTTGTGTTTTTCTTGGCATGGGATCATCTACTATAAAATTTCTGTGAATGACCTGGGTCTGAAATAAGATATATAATACATATGCAAATCTGTATAATTTTCATAAGATGTAATAAATTTAATACGTGTTATAAGTGTATTAATAGTCAATAAACATAATGAATTAATAATACAAAAATAAACACACTCAAATCAATATGCAGTAAACATAAATATGTAGATATTAATCATTTCAAATGTGGATGAATATTAATTAACAGGGTGGGGATTGAATTCAGGCCTAGGGAACAGTCCTGAATTGCTTGTATTCAAAGAGGGTGAGTTTCTCCATCCCCCAGAGTGCATTAGATTTTCCCAGACTCCAAGTGCAAATCCCAGGCCGGGCAGAAAAAAATGAGCATGAAATCCAAGCCAGAGAGCACCATTAGTATTTTTAAATTTTTAAAATTCATTTTTTTTTATTTTCTATTTATGTATGTATGTATGTATGTATGTATTTTGCCAAGCACGGGATTTGAACTTAGGTCGTGGCAACTCTGCCTTAGCTTCCATCAGCTTAGGCTGGGTTTGTGCAGCCTTTGGACCCACAGCCCATCCTGGGAGCCTAGGCCTCATGGCTGACAGGAAAAAAATGAAAATGGCAAGGAAAAATAGGCACGAATTGCAAACAGTTAGAGGTTTCTCGGTTTTCTGTCCATGCATGGTGACCATCCCGGGTCCAAATGACACGACTGCAACCTGTAGGTCACCTGGCATTTCTGTCAGTGGGGTGTCAGCGAAGCCATACGCCTATCTGCACACCTAGGCCCTGAGTTTGAATCCCGGTGTTGCCACTTAAAAAGGGCTGGAGAGCGTAAGAAACTATTGACTGTCCATAGGAACACCAGAGGAATGTGATCAATGTTATGGTTGGATGAGTAGTGTGTCAATTAGTCTAGCAAAAACTAAATCCAGTATTCACAAGATGTGGATTGATTTTAATTTATAGTTTATTATGCATTAAAAGAATACATTGTGTGTGTGTGTGTGTGTGTGTGTGTGTGTGTGTGTGTGTGTGTGTGTGTGTGTGTGTGGTCAGTAGTGGGGACTGAACTCGGGCCTTGGCGTTATCCCTCAGCATTTCAGCTCAGGGTTAGGGTGGTACCATGTGAGACACAGTGCCATTCCCAGCTTTTTCTGATCATGTGTTGCTGAGGAATTGAAACCGGGACTCATGCATGCAAGATAACACTCTCCCAATGAGCCACCTTCCCATCCCCTAAAAGAATACTATTGATTAAATGGAGTCCTCACTGAGAATCACTAGGAAGGTAGTATATGTCATTGAATAACAGATAGACATCACTGGCAATATCTAAATATATATTTGTATACCACTGTCTGCATAGAAAGGTATTACTATTTTGGCCAAACCTGTGTCTCCATCCTAGGTCCTGGGATCCACCTGGCACCTGAATGTGCTAGAGGCTGCTGTGCTGACACTCACCCATTTGTGAATGGGGCCTCTAGGCCCTCAGTTCAGTTCCCAGCATTGCTAAAAATGTCTTCCTTGAGTCAGATTGCAAGTATGATACCTGTTTTCCTTTTCTGTGCAAGTGCTGGGTGTCAGGTATGATATTTATAATTTGTCTGCAAAGCTACCTGCTATGGAATAGATTTGAATGAATGTAATAAATGTAATAGGTGCACTCATAGTCCATAAAATAAATTGTAAACAAATAAATATATAATAAAATATGATTAATCATTCCAACAAACAAGATATAGACTGAATGTATGGATGTAAGTATAAATGATAAAATAAAAATGGTTATAATTGTTATGTTCTCCAGGGCTGGGGCTTGAATTCAGGCCTAGGGAACAGTCCTGAATTGCTTGCATTCAAGGGAGGAGATCTTCCTTTCCTCCGCCTCCCCCAAGGGCATCAGAGTTACCTAGATCCCAAGGTGACATTCCTGGCATGGCAGACAATAAAATGGCACGAAATCCAAGACAGGGAGCTTCAATAGTGTTGTTAATTAATTAATTAATTTTTGCCAAGCACAGGGTTTGCACTCAGGTTGTGGCAACTCCTCCTCATTTTCCATCACCCTAGGCTGGGATAGTGCAGCCTCTGGATCCACAGCCCATCCTGTGGTCCTAGACCTCAGGGGTTCACTGGAAAAGAAAATGAAAACAGCACCGAAAAAAAGGCACAAACCGAGGACGGTCAGCAGTTTCTGTTTTCCGTCCTTGCACATTGACCATCCTGGATGTGAATGACATGGCTGCAACCTGTAGGTCATTTGGCATTTCTGAAGGCTGGCTCTATCAGTGAAGCCATAGGCCAACGTGGACACTAGGCCCTGAGTTCGAATCCCGGTCATGCCACTTACAAGGGGCTGAAGAGCCTAAGAAAATATTCTTGTCCATAGGAACACCAGAAGAATGTGGTTAATGTCATGGTTGGATGAGTAGTCCGTCAATCAGTCTTGCTTAAAATTAGACCCAATAATCACTGGACAGGGATTGACTTTAATTCATAGTATATTATGTATTAAAAGAATACTATTGATTAAATGGAGTTCTCACTAAATACATGAGAATCGGTAGGAAGGTAGTATATGTCATTGAATACTAGATAGACACCTCTGGCAGTACCTAAATATCTAAATTTATATTTAGGCTGGAAAAGTGGCTCCGTTGTACAGCTCTTACCTTGCATGCCTGAGGCTCTGGGTTCGATTCTTCAGCACCACATAGGCAAAAAGAAAAAAAGCCGGAAGTGGTGCTGTGGCTCAAGTGGTAGAGTGCTAGTCTTGAGCTGAGGGACAGCACCCAGGCCCAAAGTTCAGGCCCCACAACCAGACACCAAAATAAATACATAAATTTTATTTATTTATATATCTCCATCGTCATAGAAAGTTACTGCTATTTTGGCCAAACCTGGGCCTTGATCCCAGGTCCTGAGATCCACTTGGCAGCTGAATGGGCTAGAGGCTGCGGTGCTGACACTCACCCATTCATGAATTCGGCCTCTCAGGCATTCACATCAGGTCCCATCATTGCCAAAAATTTCTTCCTGGTGTAATATTTCAAGGGTGACACCTGTTTTCCTTTTCTATGCAAGTTCATAATATGTCTGCAAAGCTACACGCTATGGAATAGATGGGAATAAATGTAATAAATGTTATAGGTGCACTCACGGTCCATAAAATAAATGCTAAATAAATAAATAAATAAATGATAAAATATAATGTATCACTCCAAAAAACATGATATAGACTGAATATATTGATGTAAGTAGAAATCATATATTTAACATGTCTATAAATGTTATGAGATGCTTGAATTCAGGCCTAGGGAAGAGTTTAGTTCATGCATGATTCTCATAGGAAATGATAGGCAAGATGTATGGCACAACAATTATTTTTATTTAAGAGTTCATGAAGTGTGACAATAAGAATCACATTCAGGAAATGGAGGCATTGGGAAAGATCCAAGAATCGGTACTTGAATGGTAGATAGGATTTGAACACAGCTCGCTACATCTACTACTCTAGCCAAATAGGTAATTAGCATACTAGCTTCAGCTTATGAATGGATGAATATTGTGCCCCATCCCCACCCTGGGGCTCGATCTCAGGTCTGGGTATGTCTTATCTCTTTAGTGGCTCACAAGTTGATGGGCTCATGTGGACCCATTTGGCTGTTGGGCTTCCTAGACCCCAAGTTCAAATCCCAGCACTACCAAAAGGTTTATCTTGATGTGAGAAGCCAATTCTTGCACCTGTTTTCCTGTACTGTGCAAGTGCTGGATCTCAGCAAGAATCAAGAAACATTGGCAACTCTACAACCATGAGAATAGGTTGTCATCCATGTCAGCACAGTTTTATATGTCATTCTATGCTCAATAAAATACATAACACATCCTTGAAAAAGACACAAAATAAAACGAATAACTACACTGAATGCAAGATGCATACCACACCTGTACGTAAATAGAGATCCTATGTTTAAAAGAGCTGGGCTTCTTATTTTGTCCAGTGCTTTAACTTCAGATCAGGCCCCGGACTAGGCCTGACATTCTAGTCTTCAAGGATGGTTAACCTCCCCTTCCCCCACAGTGCAACAGAGTTACCCATACCTGAGTTCAAATCCCAGCACTGACAAAAGATTCATCCTGATGTCAGAAGCCAGTCGTTGCACCTGTTTTCCTCTCCTGTGAAAGTCCTGGGTCTCAGCTAGGCTGGAGAATGAATGCATAGGCAACCCTGTAACCATGGGAAAAGTTTATCATCCATGTCAGCACAGTTATAGCTGTCACCATACTCAGTAAAATACACAATACCTCCATGAATTAGACACAAATTAAGGAGAAGTGCACCGAATGCAAAATGATGACCGCACATGTCAATATAGATCCTGTGTTTAAATTATGAATTTAGGACTATCCTGGCCCTCCCTGGGGTTCGATGTCAGGTCCTGGGAAAGGTCTATCTCCTTAGTTGCTCACAGGCTGGTATCCTCACCTAGAACTTTTCACCAATTGGCCCTGCTGGGCTCTGAGTTAAAATCCCAATACTGCCAATAGATGAACTCTCATGTGAGAAACACATCGATCCACCTGTTTTCCTATGAAAGTCCAGGTTCTCAGGAAGGATAGAGAATGCTATATAGGCAACTCAATAGCCATGGGAATAGGTTGTCATCCGTTTCGGCACAGTTATATCTGTCATCATGCTCAATAAAACACAAAATGCATACATGACTAAGACACACAATAAAAAGAGTAACTATACTGAATTCATGAGGCATTCCACACATGTATGTAAATAGAGATCCTATATGTAAAATAGGTGAGTTTATTATTTTTGCCAATACTGGGGCTTCAATTCAGGCCCTGTGACTTAGCCTGATATTGTAGTCTTCAAGGATGGTGAGCTTCCCTTTCCTCCACAGTGCTATAGATTCACCCAGACCTGAGTTGGAAACCCAGCAGTGGTAGAAAAATGGTGCGAGTTCTGAGCCAGGGTGTTTATTATTATTATTATTATTACTATTACTATTATTATTTGCCAAGGAAGGGATTTGAACTCAGTTAGTGGTAACTCTGCCTCAGCTTCAATCACCTCAGGGTGACAGGCTGCCATGGGCCCATAGCCAATCCTGGGATGCTAGGCTTTGAAGTCTTGCAGGAAAACATACACACACACACACACACACACACACACACACACACACACACACAGAGAAAAAAAGCCGCGGGATGGATTTTTTACATTTTTTTCCCCTTTCTATGGTGACCATCCTGGGTCTGAATGACATGTCTACAAAGGGTATTTCACCGTGCATTGGCGAAGGCTAGTGGGCTATTGGGGAAGCCATAGTCCCATGCAGCAATGTAGGCCCTGAGTTTAACTGCTGGTCCTGACAATTACCAATCGGGGGATTTCCCAAGAGACTTATTCCTATGCATTGGAATACCGATGGAATGTTAACAAACTATGATTGAGAAGTTTCTGCATGCATAGGTCTAGTCTAAAATTAGACACATTGATCTTATTGAATAGTTTATTAAGCATGAAAAGAATCCTATTCCTTCAATGGTGCATAATAACTACCTAAGAGTTGGTAGGAACGTAATTGATGTCATTGAATCCTAGGTAGATGTTTCTGGCACTCTATACAAATATATATTTATTGGTATACTACGACCTGCCTATCCATGTATGGCTATTTTGTCCACCCCTGTGGCTTGATGTCAGAGTCTGGGAACTGCCTGGCAGTTTCCTGGGCTAGAGGTTGTCGTTTTGACACATCCATTCATGAATTGGTTCTGCTAGGCCCTGAGTTCAGATTCCAGCACTGCCAACAATTGGATCGTGGAGTAAGAAGCCAAGCGTAACACCTGTTTTCCTTTGCTCTGAGCGTTCTGGATGTCAGACATGATTGAGAACACTTCTACAAATCTAGATACTATGTGATAGGATGTCATCAAAATAATAAATGGAATGCGTGTTATCACAGTCAATAAAATAAATGGTTAATGAATAAAACAGAAATACAATTAATAACCACAACAAACAGGATATGTACTGAACATCTATAAGTAAGTATAAATCTTATCATTACAATATATATAAATAGTATGTTTCCCAGAGCTGGGGCTTGAATTCAAGCCTAGGGAGCGAGCCTGACCTTCTTGACTTCAAGCACGGTGAGCTTCTCCTTTGTCCACAGTGCTGCAAAGTTACCCAGACCCTGAGTTCAAATCCAAAGCCTGGCAGAAAAAACGGCACCAATTGCAAGCCAGGGAGATTATTTATTTATTTATCTATCTATCTATCTATTTATTTATTTTGTGTGAAGCAAGGTCTTGAACTCAGGTCATGGCAACTCTGCCTTATCTTCCATCACTCTAGTCTGGGGTGCAGCCACTGGAACCACAGGCAATCCTGGGATCCTGGACCTCCAGGCCTTGTGGAAGGGAAAAATGCACACAGAAGAAGTGGTGAGATGAAGTTTTAACATTTTGCACCATGACCATTTGGGTCTGAATGACACAGCTCCAAAGGGTACTTCACCTTGTATTGCTGAAGGCTGGCAGGGTACTGGGGAAGACATAGTCCTGCACGGCAATATAAGCCTAGACTCGAATCTAAGTCATGTCACTTCCGGATGGCGGGAGATCCTAAGAGACCCATTCCCATTTATAGGAATAATGATTGAATGTTGTAAGTGTCATGGTTGAATGAGTTGCTCATGAGTGATACTCGTATAAAATTAGACATTATGATTTCAGTAGGCTGACTAATTTTATTTAATATGAAGCACTAAAAGACTTCTATTTCTGGAAGTGGCTCTGTGGCTCAAGTGATAGAGTGCTCGCTTTGAGCTGAATAGTGCAGGGACAGCACCAAGCCCAGAGTTTATATTTTTGAAAAGGCTACTATTTCTTACAGGGACACATTAATTTCAGAACACTGATTTACTTAATAGTTTATTAAGGATGAAAACAATAACATTAATTATATGGAGACATAATAAATACCCAAGAATTGTTAAGAATGTAGTCTATATAACTGAATAATGGATAGACATCTCTGGCACACTATAAAGATATATATTTATTAGCATACTACCATCTGCATGTCAATCTGTTCTTATTTTGTCAACCCCTGGGGCTCAATCTCAGGTCCTGGGAAATGCCTGTCAGCTCAGTTTGCCCCAGTATGGCATGCTGACATTCAATCATTCATGAATTTGGCCCTATAGGCCATGAGTTCAAATGCCAGCACTCCCAAACAAGAAATCATGGAGTAAGAAGCAGATGGTGACACATGTTTTCCTTTTCTGTGAAAGTCCTGTGTGTCAGGTATGAAGTGAAATAAATATGCAGACCTATATCCTATGTAATCAATATTCTATGTGCCATAATAGTCAATAAAATAAATGGTCACTACATGAACAAAACAAAAAATAAAATGAATAACTACATTAAATGCAATATGGAGTCAATATATGTATGTAAACATAAATCATATATTTAAAATGTACACAAATAGGATGTATTCTAGGGGTGGCGATCAATTTCAGGCCTAAGGAACAGACTTGAATTTTTTGACTTCAAAAAAGCAAGCCTCCCCTTGCTACACAGTGCAACAGATTTACCCAGACCATGAGTTCCAATCTCAGTCCTGGCAGAAAAAAATGGCATCTCTATGCTATGTGATGCCCAATTCTTAGGTATTTCATTATTTCTCCATTTAATGAATGTAATTTTTTAAATGCTTCATAAAGTATTGATTAAAATCAATCAGTGTCCTAGAATATAATTGTGTATAATTTTATCCTAGAATCATTCAAAAACTGTCCATTCAATCATGATATACATCACATTTCATTGGTATTCATATGGATAGAAATGAGTTTTTAGGATCTTCTGCCATTTGGAGGTGGCAGGACCAGGATTCAAATTGTGGGCTCCAGCTCCCACTACTTAAACCCGAAGATAGGGAACTCACCGGTCTGTCCAAGAACATCATCAAGACCAATAATTAAGCAGGCACCAGTGTCTCTCAGCAGTCCTCCATGATACTTTCAAGGCTGTGAAAGGAGATTCATGGTCAAAGTCACCCTAGGCTGGAAAGTACTTGAGACCCCTGTCCAACTTCAGTGTCAACAAAGCCAGAAGTAGAGCCAGTGGTAGAAGGGTAGCCTTGAGCAAAAGCAGCTCACCAACTGTGCCTAGGTCCTGAGTTCAATGTCCTGGACTGGCAACAAACAGGCATACACACAAAAATCTGTGCAGCTATATGGCTAAAGCAGGTCTCCCTCTGGTTCCCAACTGGATTGGACAGAGTTCCCTGGGAAAGGGGCTGCTGTCATCTTGACTCTGCCCATTCGGCCTGCATCACAGGATACCAGCCATACCCCCATTCTTTTATGGTTCTTTCTGACCAATGGGATACAAGAATCGTGGCCACCCACATTCCATGCTGCCCTGTAGCACCAAGATTCCCTCTGTTGGTTGACACCACTACCAGCAGTTGAGGAAGGTAGAGGTAACTGAGTGTTAAACAAGAGACTCGAGGCGAATTTGGAGTACAATAGGAAATTGACAACCTAGTCAGAGAGTGGGAGAATAGAGGAATTCCCAGAGCCTGGGAATGTGGCCAGCCCATCTTTCCCATCCCAGCGCTCAGATGTCTGAAACAACAAGACTCCGTGAGAGAGCTGTGGGCAACAAACTACTGCCAGAACACCAGCAGAAGAAATCCTCCCATCAGACCTTCAGCATTCAAGAAAAAAAAGAATACATAACAGGGAAGGATCCCAAAGACAAATACCTCTGGGAAGGGTGATTCAACCGAGGGTCTGGCCAAAGGTGATGCTGACCACTGGCCTCCCCTGCCTTTGGACACAGTCACAGCCACAAGGATCCAGAATGTCAAGGGTCCCGATACCACCAAGAATATGCAGAGGTGCTAGCGACATGTGGTGCCTGCCCTGGACCACAGCAAAAGGAGAAACCAGGTGCTCTATGCCAAGATCCAACCACTGAAACAGGAAAAGACAGACCTGCAGGATTGATGAGAGAAAGAGAAGGAGAAGGTAGCCAAAGTACACAAAGCACCAAAAACAGAGCTAGACATCCACAAGCCACCCATATAGAGGTTGGTTTTGGCAGAAAGTGATTTACAATCACCACCAGCCCACATGCAGCTCATGGCCAATGACAGCAAAATGGAGCATGAAGCTCTCACCAGCTGCCTACAGGCCGCAGAGTAGCACATGGCAGAGCTGGAGATGGTGGCTTCTGTGGGTACTACTTACAGAAGGTGGCCAAAATGTTCAAACAGCTAAATGATGTAACACTTCAGCTCAAGAAAAAGAAGAGAAGCTTCTATGACCTGCAGCAAGTGAACACAGAATTTTAGGAGAAGGTGTAAGCATTCTGGACATAGAGGAGCAACAGGAAGAACAGAATCTGCAAGTTCCACCAAGTGCTTGAGTGGTGTGAGGTACTAAAGAGACTTCAGGACAACCTGAGTTGAATGGTGTCTGCAGCGAATCTGGAGACAGACACCTTCTCGCAGAACCTGAGCATCGAGAGGTCCACGCAGAAGGAGGAGCCCTGGTGGCAGACCGAGCAGGTGAACCAACTGACAGAGGAAAAGGAGTGAGGATGAAGGTAGGTGCTGCACCTAGAGAATGAGCTGGGGGAACTGAGAAGGAAGCTGGCAAAGCCATGGCCCTCTGTGGGTCCATCTCAGGAGGAGCAGCACCTGCGGGCCCACACCTACCACACGCAGATGGGGTTGAAAAACCTGGAGAAACAACTTCACATCCAGGTACAGGAAAACTAGAAACTCTGTCTCCATATGCAGAACAGCGGGAGCAATTGGGAGGATTGGAGGAGAAAACCAAAGATCCACAGGAGAACCCCGAGACCCCACGATGTGCATGTGTATGAAACCCACAGCTGGAGTAACAGCTGGCCTTGCTGCAGGACGCTCTCTACAGAGTGAGCAGTGAGAAGGAGGAGCTCACCAGCATTGTGGACTCAGAGCAGCAGGTGAAGAAACATCTACAGGAACAGCTGGACTGCTGAGAGGAGAAGATAGAGGAAGGGAAAGAGGTAGCTGAGAGAGAAAGCCAAGTGACTCAGGAGCTACAGGAGCAGCAGGAGCAGTCCCTGGCCCAGCTTCAGGAGCTCAGAGTCACCTGTGAGCAGCACATTGCCTCCAATGAGCAGCTGTGCTCCAAGTAGTAGGTCCTGCAGTAGCACCTGCAGAGGCAGACCCAGCTGTTGGAGCAGCTGAAACAAGTGCAGGGTCCGATCAACTGGGGGGACTAGATGGTGCCCCCAAAGTGGCAGGACAGTTTCAAGTGCCTGGACGTGACCAGTCCAGAGGAGGAGCACATGCAGGCCCAGCTGAGCTTCCTGGCTTTCCCTGGGGAAGGAGAAGCTGTGAACTCTGGAGAAGCAAAAGCTGAGGAAGCAACTCTCCTCGATGTGCCCATGGAAGAGGATGGAGATGTCCCCCAAACTCAGAGGGACGTGGAGCTGTTAGCACTCTTGGAGGCTGAGATCCACAGGGGGATACTCCTGCCACAGGAGTAGCGAGACTGCTGCAGGCACTCCCCCTCCCACCGACAGCTCAGTGCCAGATAGAGCTGGAGCCACAGGTCCCCTGCCCAATGAGCTGCCACCACAGCATGTGTGAGGTTGGGAAGTGGGACACGTGGGCGTCCAAGAAGAAAATCTTCTTCATCCCCAACTTGCCTGATGAGGTGGATTTCCAGAGTCCTGCAGATGAGCTCCACCATCGATGCAACCAGCTGTCGGCACATATCTGCACCATCCAGGAGTCCCTCCTGACATGTAAAGGACAGATGTTCATTCTGGATCAGCTTTGTCAGGAGAAAGCCGAGTGCATGTGCCAGCTGTCCCAGGAGAAGATGAAGAGTAGATAGCTGCCACAGCTTCTGTGGCTCCTACACGGGGCTCCAGATGCTGACACAGGCTGATCTCCCCACCAGTGCAGCTGCTTCAGAGGCCTCAGGCTCCTGGGTGGTCAAAATCAGGGAGAAGCAGAAAGGTTTTGAAGAATTGCAACTTTAGGATAGTGTGGAATCTGCAAGAGGAGAGGTCAAGGTTCCCTGCCCCGTACAAGACTCCCCCACAGAGCATGTCCTGCTGCAGATCCCCACATGCAGAACTGCCCATAGCTGGTGCGCTCAGGCTTGCAGTGCTCTGTTCCTTTTTTCTGTAGACAGATGGGGATGATGACTCCCTATGTGACTTACTGAGTCCCCAAACCCTCAGTAGCCACCAGAACTAGGTGGCCAGGTGAGCTTCTCTAGGCCTCCATCTGCCTGGTGATAGGAAGGGTAAACTATGGGCCTGGTAGAGCAGAGGCTGCTGGGAGGAGGCCCAAGTTCCAGGAACATATAATGGCCCATTGGTGGCCAGGGAAGAGGCCCGTGTTATGCTTATCAAAAAGAATAAATCGTTTCCAAAGGGAAAAAAAAGGCCTCCACAAATATTTGTTCTTCCAGTTATGGGGCTTGAACTCAGAGCCTGTCCACTGTCCTTGAGCTCTATTTGATCAAGACTGGTGGTCTACAAGTTGAGCCCCATCTCCCCTTCCAGCTTTTTCTTTGTGGAATCAAACACAGGGCTTCAGGCTTGCTAGGCAACCACTCTATCACCGAGCCACATTCTCAGCTAGGATGATCTCCTGCCCCCAAACCCATATGGCCATTCCTCAGATAAATAGGAAGTAGGGGCTAGGATGAATATGAAGCACAAGTCTGGTTCACACAGAAATAATCCCCTGCCCCCTCTTCGACACCCTTATTTAAAGTTTCTCTTTTACTATTGAGGGATGAGAGCGGGAGAGGGACATCTGAGAGAGGAGTACCAAGAACAGTGGCCCCCTGAGCCCCACAGCTTCCTCCACACAAGTCGTACTACACATTCCCATCTTACCTGACTCAATGTTGTGTCTACACTGTCTCCCTACTCCAGCAAGTCTTAGAATGAAATAAATGTCAGCCCTGGCCTCAGCCCACACCCAGGGTAGAAGCTCCTAGTCCCAAACTGACTTCCACCTCTGACTTCCCAGAGTTAGGCTGGACCCACCACTCACCACTGTATTGGTGTCAATGATCTCATGGATGGATTTCAGGAAGAAGGTCTATGGCAAAGAGCAGAAGCAGCAGGGTAAGCAAGGAGGAAGGACCCAGGGCAATTGGTCTGGGATCTTCCTCCTTGGAGTCCTCCCGTCAAGCCAGAGCCATCCTGACCCAAGTCCCGGCCAAGGGCAGGGGGTGGAGAAGATAGAGGAGTACGGGACTAGAGGAGGTACGGCTTTATCTTGGTGCACTTGAAATTTCCAATATTTGGCCCATGCCAATACCAAAGCCAACATGCAATGCCTCTCCTTGTCCATGAGTGTTGTCCCTGAGCTCTTTTTCTCAAGGCTTGCACTCTACCACTTTAGCCAAGGGACACTTCTTGTTTTCTGATGGTTCATAGAGGATAAGAGTCTCACACACTTTCCTGCCCAAGCTGGCTTGGAAGCCAGATCTCACCTTCCTGAGTAGCAAGGATGTCAGGCGTGAGCCACAACTGCCCAGCATGTGATGCCTTTTTAAAGGATCTTGGCAAGTCTGTAAATGGAACCCCAAAGGGCCTGGATAGACCAAGACCCAATCAAGGAGCTGGGACTGGGGAAGGCTGACATTCTAGCCATTCTGTTCCCCAAAATTATAGATGTCAGGTGGTGTTGGATACATCGAACTCCTAGGCCAACAACCACCAGACTTAGTGGGAAAAAGGTATAGAATACCCAAAGGTTACAGTGTAGAAATCTCTGATTTTGCATGCATATGTGTGTGTGTGTGTGTGTGTGTGTGTGTGTGTGTGTGTGTGTGTGTGTGTGTTTACCAAGGGTTGAAGAGCCTAGGTGGTAACCTTTATCTTGTTTGCACAAGTTTGGTGCTCTAACACTTGAACTATAGTATTACTTCTTCCCAGCTTTTTGGTGATTCTTTGGAGATAAGAGTATGCCCAGGCTAGGTTTGAATCTTGATTGATCCTCCAGTGTCAGCCTTGAGTAGCTAGGATTATAGGCATGTGCCACTGACATCCAGCTGCATGGTTGTCTTTTCATACTTTCTGTTCTAATAGCTGTCTACTTGCCTTGGCCTAGATCGCTGACCTCTACATCAGCTCCCAGCAGCACCTGACTGTGTGGAGACCATAATGCTCAAAAATTGTCAGTGCATCCTATTTCTTTGTCCTCAGGGCAGGGTATGTCTCCTCTGAAGACCGGAGGGGTAGGGGAAGGGGTACGAGGGATAGCTGTAGATGGGTGCTCGGCTAGGAAATAGGTACTCTGTTTTATCCAAAAAGGAATGCGTGCCCAGATGCTAATGGCTCATGCTCTCATAATCCTAGCTCATTCAGCAGGCTGAGATTGGAGGATTAACATTCAGATGCAGCCCAGCAAGAATTGTCTGTGAGACTCTCCTCTCCCAAGAATCACCTGAAAGCTGGAAGAAAAGCTCTGGCGTAAGTGGTAGAGTGGTATCCTTGAATGAAAAAACTGAGGGACAGAGCATGAGCCCTGGATTCAAGCCCTACTACCAAGATGCACTCATGCGCATGCACACACCCACCCACCCACCCACACCCACCCCCCCACCCCCCCCCCACCCCCCCCACACACAGAGGAAGGTAGTAATGATAAGCTGAGCTAGAACTGGGGGCAGTCCTGAGGCATAATCATAATAAACTCTCAAGCCACATCAGTTGTTTCTCCTTAAGTCCTTCTTGGGCTGCGGGGTCTGGTCTATGGCAGTAAGTTTCATGGAACCTGCCCCTCCATCCCAGCACGGGGACATAGAACCAAGGGAAGGACACTATGGATGCTCCTTTGTAGTTGTCCCATGATTGCAGACCTTCATCTGCCCTGAGCACTGGTGAGTTAAGCAGGGCTCCGAGTCCCAGACTCCTGGAATATAGCACCTGCTACAAGCAGCAGCCAACCTGCTTTTGTTCCTCAGGCTACAAGTCTTTCATGAGCCCATCTCAAAACCTGCCCAAGGTGTGCCTGACAAATTCACATTCTTGTGATTCCCTTGTGAGCTGGCCTTAACTGGTCTACCCCTTCTGGCCCAGAACCGTGGTCTGATACGTCGATTTAGTGCTCAGATCCACACTGCACTCATGACAGATGCCCTTCTGATGACCGGTAGATGACCTGCATGCCACAAGGCATGACCTTTTCTGGTACTGTGTCCTGCTCTGTAGGCAAAGGCCTTCAAGGAGGCTGCTCTCAAGATTTGTAGGACACATAGACATTGGAAGACCATCAGAAGCCCACTGGAAAATACTTGCTAGAGCCACAACATGAGGTCAAAGCAGGCCAGGTATTGGTCATGGGGCTCTAAGTCTGGGCCTGGGCACCATCTCTCAGCTCTTTAGCTTAGCAGTTCAGCCTCGTCTGGTTTTCTGGTGGACCCTTGGAGATCAGAGTCTCCCGGACATTCCTGCCCAGGCTGGCTTTGAATGGCCATCCTCACATCTCAGCCTCCTGATGTGCTAGGAGGACCAGCATAAGCCACCCATGCCTGGCCTATCTGTCCATTCACCACAGTGGACTAGGAGCTCCTGAAAGCTTTTCTTTATTTTTTAGGTGCCAGTACTGGGGCCTGAACTCAGGGTCTGGCCTGTAGTCTCTTAATGTTTTCTCTCAATGAGGACATGCTACCATTTGAGCCAAAGCTCCATTTCTGGCTTTTGTTAGTTCATGGGCAAGAAAGTCTCACTAACTTTCCTCCCTTGAGATGGCTTTGACCCACAATCTCTGATCTGTCTCCTGAGTAGCTAGGATTTACAGGGGTTGAGCCACTGGTGGCATTGGGCTAGAAGCTTTTCTTAAGAAGAGTTCTTCCCTGCATTTGCCCTGACTCCTCCATGCAAAGAGGGCCTGAGGGTCAGGAGCTGTGAATAATAGGCTTCCAGCCACAGAAATTGGCTGGGGTCTTTGGTGAAATGTCAAGCCAATATTTCCCTGGGCCTCATTCTGGGACCCCACCCTCTGCTTTACTTGTGACTCAAGTACAAATCTTGACCCTGCCTTCAGTGTTCTGCCAGACTTGTCTGAAGCCACAGAACCATCATTCCATCCACACAACCTGCTCTACACCACACTTCAGGACCTTTGCCCATGCTGTACCTTGTACCTGAGGCTCTCTGTCCTGTTCCACAACTTAGAACTCCTGTGGAATTTTGGCACTGGTTATATCACTTCCTGGAGCAAGTCTTTCCTTCCCTTCTCCATCTTTTTTTTTTTTAAGAAATACTGAGTTTCTAGAGGTGGAATTTGTGCAGGTTGACTGTCAAATTCTCTATCTTGGTGTGTGTGTGTATGTGTGTGTGTGTGTGTGTGTGTGTGTGTGTGTATGTGTGTGTATGTGTGTGAATGTGTGTGTGTGCGTGTGCCTGTGCCACTCCTAGGGTTTGAATTCAGGGCCTGGATGCTATCCCTGATCTTTTGTACTCAAGACTAGCACTCTACTACTTCAACCACAGCTCTACTTCTGGCTTTGTGGGTGTTTAATTGGAGAAAAGAATCTCATATAGACTTTCCTGCTTGCATTTGGGATCCTCAGATCTCAGCCTCCTGAGTAGCTAAGGTTACATGAGTGAGCAAACAGCACCTGCCCTCTACCTATTACCCATAACCTCGGCCCTGCTCTATGTCCCAGAAGAATATGTCTCACTATGCTCACTTTTTTTGTTGCTGTTGTTGTTGTTGTTGTTTTATTTTGCCAATCTTAGGGCTTGAACTCAGGGTCTGGGCATGTTCCTGACCTTTTTTTGCTCAAGGTTAGCACTTTTATTGCTTAAGCCACAGTGTCACTTTTGGCTTTTTCTGTTTCTGTGGTAGGAAGGAATTGAACTCAGGGCTTCATGTGTGCTAAGTAAGCACTCTACCAGTAAGCCACATTCGAAGCCCAAGGCTTACTTCTAATGGGAGTTATGATGGTGGGATTTATTGGATTACCCCTTTTGGCACAGAAATTGCTGGCTATTTCCTATCTTTCCCAGGATTTGGGACCAGCCTGAGACTCAGCAATGAAGAATGATGAATGAGTGATGGCCACCAGGCCCCAGAGACCTAGGCTCACATCTTAATGAGGGATATAGGGCATAGAGCCACAACCTTCAACAACTCCTACAGCCTAAGAATTGTGGTTTCCCTTGAGAAGTGCCAGGACATAATGCACCCGTTGTACACACCAGTTGCACACACCAGCCCAGGCAAAGCCTTCGTGGCTTCAGTTCTTAAATTGCAGTGAAGGATGCTTATTCAAGCTGCCTGCTCAGACTTAGTACTCTCTGAGGGCTTGTTCCAGCTTGCCCAGTATGGGGGGCTGGGCATGACCAACCTGCTGAATGCTCATCATCCTGGCCCTGTCCCTGAGACTTTTGCTCAAGGGTAGTGCTCTGCAACTTGAGCCACAGGGCCACTCAGGGTTTTTTGTTGTTATTTTATTTTGATTTCCTGTGATCTTTTAAGAAATATGAGTGTCGCGGTCTTTCCTACCCAGGCTGAATTCAACTTGGCATCTCAACCTCCTGAGGAGCTAGGATTACAGGCAAGAGCCACTGACACTTGGCTTACTTTTCTTCTTGTTGTTCTTTTTTTTCATGACAATCTGAAATCTTCAAGGTGTCATTCCAATGGTTTGTATTAGAAGTAAACTTCCGAGGCCTGGAATTCGAATGCTAGGACTACCACCCACAAATGGAGGGAAATCCTAACAAACTCATTCCTATTCATGTGAATGCTAATGGAATGTTATGAAAGTAATAATTAAATTTGCAGTTATTTCATGATTCTACTTTAGAATGCCACACAAAAATTATTGAATTTATATCTTCCATTCTAGCACTATGGTATGATTAAGGATATTGACTGATTTTCATTAATGATTTTATAAGTATTAGATGATGATACTGAAGTGCCCCCGTCACAGGACTCCCACCAAGAAGACCACCGAGATTTGGACTTTCCGAAATACAAAAGCAAGGCTTTATTCAGTCAGGCTGCAGCTCAGGCCTCGTCCTACACACCGACACAATGGAGCTTAGGAGGAAGCCCCGAGCTGAAATTTCATAGGGCTTATAAAGGCAAAAACTACAAAGTTACAGTAACCAGATGTGTTAACAGGACATCCTAGGGTGATAAGGGGTGATAGGGGGTGATCAGACCATTTGGGCTAGGGCATTAAAGGGCAGGGTGTTATCAGACCATTTGGGCTAGGGCAATAAAGGGCAGGGGGTTATCAGACCATTTGGGCTAGGGCAATAAAGGGCAGGGGGTTATCATACCATTTGGGCAAGGGCAATAAAGGGCAGGGGGTTATCTGTGAAGCAAGGGAAGTTTGTGGCCACAGATAACTCTGTCCTTGGGATTTATGTGAGCTCTGGTTAACTTCAACATGGACAAGTCAGTTCCTGGAATTTATGTTTGCTCTGGGTCACTCATAATTTAACATAAAGGACAGAATGGCTGCTGCATCAAAATGGAGTTACTTCAACTCTTCAATACTTCATTAAATGGAAGTATAATTTAATAACTAATAATTTGTAATAATATATAATTTAATAATATCCTCACATTCCTTCTGTCAGTATATATATATATACACATATATGGTACTACTGTGGATTGATCACAGGTCCTCAGAACTTCCTGGCAGCTCAGTTTTCTGGAGGCTGTTGTGCTAAATCTGTGACCCCATTTATGGATTGGGCATTTTAGGCCGTGCTTTGAAATCCCAGCATGGCCAATAATGTATTCATGGAGTAAGAAGCCAAATTTGACCCATTTTTTTCCTTCTCTGTGAAAGTTCTGGGTCTCAGTATATGTGATATGATGTAATAAAATAAATGATTTATGTGCAATAATACTAAACAAATAAGGGTAATAAATGTCATATGGAGTAAACCCATGTATGCAAATAGATCTCATATATGAGTATCATTTTTTCCAGTACTGGGGCTTCAATTCAGGCTCTTAGAACTTTTCTGAACTTGTCTTCAAGGAAGGCAATCTTCCCCTTCACCCACAGTGCCACAGAGCTACCCAGACTCTGAGTTTAAATGCCAGGCCTGCCAGTATAATGGTGCAAATACCAAGCCAGGGTCATATTATTATTGTGATTGTTGTTGTTGTTATCATTGTTATTATTATTTGGTTTTAGGCCAAGTACCGAGCTTGAACTCAGGTCTTGGCATCTCTGCCAAAGCCAATCCTGGGATCCTAGGTCCCGAGTTCAAATCTCAAGGCTGGCAAAAAAAATAAAAAGGAAAAAAATAAAACTGAGAAGTTCAATGAGGTGATTACACTTTTTTTTCCTTTGTATTGTACCATCCTGGGTCTAAATAACAATGCCCAGACAATGTACATGACCTTACATTGCTGATGTTTGGCAGGCTATTAGGGAAGCCAAGCCGAAATCGGCAACTTAGGCCTAGAGCTTGAATCCCGGGACTCCCACTAATGAATGGCTGTCGGGAGATTCTAAGAAACGCTTTCCAATAGACATCTGTACAAATGGAATGTTGTAAAAGTAACAATTACATTAGTAGTTAGTGTACAATTATATTAGAAAATTATACACAACAGGTATACTACATTGACTAATTTTCAATTAATAATTTATTATGTAGTCAATCATGATACTTAAAAAAGGAAGGAATAATTTAATTGGCAATATTTGATAGAAATATCATATATGCAATTTCATAATTTACAGACATCTCTCATTAAATATATCTATATCTATCTATCTATATGTCTGTCTACCAATCTACACATTTATCTGTTTATACGCTTGTGACTACTGGCGCTCCGTGGTAGAGTGCTCACCTAGTAAGTACGAAGCCGTGGGTTCAATTCCTCACTACCATTTGCATAGAAAAATCCAGAAGTTTTGCTGTAGCTCAAACACTTGAGCACTAGCTTTGAGCATAAAGGCTTAGGGACTGTGTCTAGACTCTTACTCAAGAGCCAGGACTGGCACCAAAACAAAAAATAAAAAAGGAAAAGATAGAATGTTCTGACTGCAACTATATACGGATAGGGCTGCAAATACCTCATCACAGAACAAGCTGGGAATCTAGTGCTGACATTTGCCATCTAACCTGAATTAGACAGAGGTAAACCGCTGGAACCCAGTTCCATCAACTAGATGCTGCTGGCTTGCTCACCTTGTCATCCAAGATACTAGGGGGCTGAGATCTGACACTGGTGGGTTTAAAACCTAGGCTTGGCAGGAAGTCTGTGAAACTCTGAGCTGTGGCTTAAAGTCACAGAGTTCTAGCCTGACCAAAAGACCTTAGAACAGTACCCCCAACATTTCAGTGCAATCCCCCCCCCAAAAAAAAACTCACCCCTCCAAAATCTAAATTTGGACTGTTTGTGGTGTGTTTCTGAAAGAATGATGATACTGATGAAAGCACCCTAATTCTAATGATATTATGTGGGCTACAGCTATGTGATGAGTATTTCATGAGTTGTTGTGGGCTGAGTACTTCTTGGAGTGCATTTTTTTCATCTGGTTCTTGTAAGAGCTCCACAAGTAAGATGATTGTGCAGATGAGAAACTTGTGGCACCATTTCATGGCCAAAATTATGTATGTACCTAACTCTAGTGAGTTGTCTCCTGCAGACAATTGTTTTGTATTATATTTCTTGATCATGAACCTTGAACTCAGGGCCTAGCCACTGACACATACCAGTGGGGATCATGGGTAGCGCCCTACTACGTGGAGCCAAGGACCCGCTTGCAACAGAGTGTTACAGTCTAGGCGTGCAGTAGCTGAGGTCTGTCATCCTGTCTACTCAGGAAGCTGAGATCTGACAGTCTGGGTTCAAAACTATCCCAGACACAAAAAGTCCCATGAGACTTTTATCTCCTATTCACTACTTAGGAACTTGAAGTGGAAGCTAGTTGCTGCTGACTTGTGCCTGTCATCCTAGGTACTCCGGATGCTGAGAGCTGAGGATCACGGTCCAAAGCCAGCCTGGGCAGGAAATTCCTTGAGATGCTTCTCTCCAGTGACCCACCAAAAAACTCAACGGGTGCTGTTGCTCAAGTGGTAGAGTGATTGACTTTAGCTAAAGAGCTCAAGGACAGCACCCAGGCCTAGACTTAAATTCCTCCAACTTCCAACAAAAGAAAGAAAGAAACCTGAAGTAGAGTGCTGGGAATGTGTATTAGGAGTAGAGTGCTTTGCATGTATGAATCCCTGGGTTTGATTCCTTAGTACTACACTAGAAAAAAGCCTGAAGTGGCTGGGTGCCTCAAGTGGTAGAGTGCTATCCTTGTAGAGGAGAAACTCAGGAACAGGGTTCAGGTCCTGAGTTGAAGCTCCAGGACAAGTGTATGAACACACATACATGCACACACACACTTACACACACACACACACACACACACGCACACAAACACAGATAACAGAAGTGAAGCTGTGACAAGAAATGATAAAGCACTGAGCTTCTGCTCTGAGCTCATGGTCAGTATCCAGGTCCTGTGTTCAACCATGAAACACAGCCACCCAGGGCCCAAGTAGGAGAGGTCAAAGTTTCAAAACCTGATGAGTTTCACCAGCCCTAGATGACATGAAGCATAGTAATATTACACATGTACTTTGATTTAGCAAGCTTCTGGAAACCCAGGGAAGCATCATTGCCAATAATGAATCATTTTATTAGATTCAGCTCCTTAGTTGTCTGCCAAAAGGACCCTTGAATTAATTGTATCAGGTTATTTCAACACTGGAACATAGTCTAACAAATACAGGATAAGTGCAGGGAACTTGGCCTGCCACGGGAGGTGGCACAATTGAAGTCTTCCTGTCACAACAGAGCTCTCGGCAGAGAGATAGCTTGAGATACAAAGAGGCCTTTTTCTCCTGGCCTTCAGAGCCCACCCACACTCCTCACTAATTGGCCTAGAAAGAGTTTTTTGTCACTCAGCTCTACAGGAGTGAGGCCTTTTGTCTGCCTGTTCCAATAATGAGGAAGTCTTCTTCCAGCAGTCCCCGATGTGGAGAAAACCTCAGGCTACAATGGGAACAGTGAGAGGAGGCCCGGAAGATGCACTGTCTTGAAAACTCTCTCTGTGCTATGAAATCATTTTATTCAAAGCAAATTTCCTAGCTGGATGCCTTTCATTATAGGGATTCTGGACCTTCGCCAATAGAAATACATGCATACATACATGGGGAGACATGTTGTTACTGGCTTTTTTTTTAATTGCCAGGTTTGGGAGTTTTACTATGAGCCTAGGCACTGTCCCTGAGTTCTTGTGCTTAAGGTTAACGCTCTGCCCTTCAGCCATAGCCCCATTCATGGGGATTTTTTATTCCTGTAATCCCTCAGAAATGAGTGTGGTGGATTTTCCTGTCCTGGCTGAATTCAAACTGGCATTCTCTACCTCTCAGCCGCCTGAAGAGCTAGGATTACAGGTAGGATCCACTGACACTTGGCTTTCTTTCCTTCTCATTCTTTTCTTTCATCCTGACAATCTGAAATCTTCACAGTGTAATTCCAATCGTTTGCATTTCAAAGTAAAATACCCAGGCCTGGAGTTAAACTGACAGTACTGCCACCTATAAATGGAGGGAGATTTTGAGAAAATCATTCCTATCCATGGGAATGCCTAATGAAATGTTATAAAAGTAACAATTAAATTTGCAATTAGTTAATAACTCTCTTATAGAATGCCACACAAAAAGTATTGGATAATGTCTTCCATTCTAGCAACATGGTATGGTTCTCCCAATTATGGAATACTGACTACTCTTACATTAATGCTTTAATAAGTATTCAACCATGATACTTCATTAAAAGGAGGCATAATTTAATAACTAATAATTCATAATACATATAATTCAATATTCTCACATTCTCTCTCATATACATAGCAAACTACACGTCTATCTATCTATCTATCTATCTATCTATCTATCTATCTATCTATCTATCTATCTATCTATCTATCTATCTATCTATCTATCTCTCTATCTATCTATCTATCTATCTATCTGCCAGTACTATTGCTTGATCACAGGTCTTCAGAACTGGCTGGCAGTTCAGTTTGCCAAAGGCTTTTGTTTTACAACTGACCCATTCATGATTTGTGCATTGTGGGCTGTGAGTTCAAATCCCAGCATGGCCAAAAGTTTATATGTGGAGTCAGAAGCCAATTTTGACCCATTTTTGTCCTTCTCTGTGAAAGTTGTGGGTCTCAGGATGATGTATAATCCATATGCAAATAAATCCATGTGATAAGATGTAATAAATGAAATAAATGTGATATATGTAATAATACTAAATAAAATAAATAAAAAATAAATAAGGGTAATAAATGTCATAGGGAGTAAACACATGTATGTAAATAGATCTCTTGTATGAATATTATTTTTTCCAGTGCTGGGGCTTGAATTCAGGCCCTGGAAACTGGTCTGAAATTCTTGTCTTCAACGATGGTGAGTTTCCCCTCTCATACAGTGACAAAGCATTAATCAGACCCTGAGTTGAAAGCCCAGGCCTGCCAGAAAAATGGTGCAAATTCTAAGCCAGTGTCTTAATTTTTTGACCAGGGACATGCACTATCTTGAAAGCACTCTCTGTGCTATGATATCATTCTATTCAAAGCAAATTTCTTAGCTGGGTGCTATTTTTCCTAATGACTATGGATGTTCACTGATAGAAATACATGCATATATACACAGACACATGGAATTACTGGCCCTTTCTTTTTAGTGCAGATCCTGAGGTTTGAACTATGAGCCTAGAAATTGACTCTGAGCTCCATTTACACAAGGCAATACTTTATTGGCCCTTAATCCATGATACTTCATTAAATGGAGGAATAATTTAATACCTAATAATTATTAGTAATACATTAAATGTCATTTAATAATATATAGACATCTCACATTCTATAATATATTTATATTTAAATGTACAGTGGAATATACATATACATCTCTCTCTCTCTCTCTCTCTCTATATATATATATATATACATGTATTTGCAGCAATTTATACATCTCTCTATTTATATATTGACCACTCCTGGGGCTAGAACTCAGGTCTTGGGAACTGCCTGGCATTGAATTTGTTTGAGGCTGCTGTGCTTAAACTGACCCCTTGATGAATTAGGCATTTCAGGCCCTGAGTTCAAATCCCAGCAGTGCCAAAGTCAATAGGTGGAGTAAGAAGCCAATGTTGACCTGATTTCCTTTCTGTGGTAATATTGTGTCCTAGGTACCATATGTAATATCTATGCAACTACATATATTTGATATATATTATACATGTATATAAATAATATTTTTGCCAGTTCTAGGGCTGGAATTCACACACTGGGTAATGCTCTGGATTTTTTTTCTTCTAGGAGGTTAGCTTTCACATCACCCAGAGCACAATAGAGTTACCCAGTCCCTGAGTTCAAATTACAATTATGGCAGATAAAATGGCCCAAACTCCTATCCAGGACCTTAACTTTTTTGGAGTGGCAGGCCCCGAGCTTGAACTCTGGTCACCACAACTCTTCCTCAGCCTTGATTATCCTAGGCTGGGGTGCAGCTTTTATACCCACAGATGATCCAGGGATCCTAGGACCCGTGTTCAACTCCCAGCTCTGACAAAAAAATAAACCAACCAAGATGGAGGAGGAAAAACCAGGAAGTTTTAGACAACAGTTTTACCTTTGTTTCTTTTGCACTGTGATCATCTTGGATCTCAATGACTCGGCTTGAAAATTGTACATGACCTTGCATGGCTGAAGGTTGGCATGCTGTCAGTGAAGCCTCAGCCCAACCCAGAAACCAAGACCCTGAGTTTGATCCTCGGACTTCCACCTACTCGTTCCTATCTATAAGAACAATAATAGAATCTTTGTAATATACCAATTGAACTACTAATTAGCTAGTCATTGTAGTATAAGATTGTACGCAATAAATATAGGTCATTGATTAATTTAATATTTTATCGTCTCCCACTATGATTAATTAATGGAGGCATAATTTTAGACCAAATAATTCATAATAATAGAGTATATAAAAATAAGATATAGACATCACTATACAGTAGAATCCATATAAAATGTCTATCTGTCTCTCTCTATAACTTTATTTATAGATACATATACATATGTAAATACACACCCTGCAATATACATATCTATCTGTTTATATATTGGCCACTCCTAGGGCTTTATCTCAGGTCCTCAAATTTGCCTGACAACTTCACTTGTGTCAGACTGGTGTGCTAACATTGACACATTCATGAAGTGGGCCTTCTAGGCTCAGAGTTCAAATCACAGAACTGCCAAGAACTTAATCGTGGTAGAAGAAGCCAATTGTCTCACTTGTTTTCCTTATCAGTGAAAGTCCTGGGTCTCAGGAATGATGTATAATACATAGTCAAATCTGTGTTCTATTTAATAGGATGTAAATAATGTTATACATGTAATCATACTCTCTAAAATATATAATAAATAAATAAAAAACAAAATAAAATGAATACCTACACTAAATGCAATATGTCATAAACATGCATATGTAAATATAAATCGTGTTTTTAAAATGTATTCGAATATTATTTTTGCCAGTGCTAGGGCTTGAATTCAGACCCTGGGAACAGACCTGTCTTTCTTGTCTTCCAGCATTGTGAGTTTTCCCATCCCCCACAATACTGCAGATTTACCCAAACCCTGAGTTCAAATCCCAGGCTCGGCAGAAAAAATGGCTCGAATACGCCAAGTAGCCTCATAATTATTTAAATATTTTTAATGTATCTATGTATATATGTATGTATGCATGTATGTATTTTTATTTTGTCAAGCTCAATGGTAGCTCTGCCTCAGCTTTGATCACTCTAGGCTGGGTTGTAGCCACTGGACCCACAGCCAAACCTAGGTTCCTGGGCCTCAAAGGCTGACAGGAAAAATAAATAAATAAAACGACACAGAAAAAAAACCCAGTAACTTTCAGATGTCTGCCGATTTTACATTTGTTCTCTTTTCAAGGTGACCATCCTGGGTCTAAAAGACAGGGCTGAAAAGTGTTGGTAACCTGCCATTGCTCAAGGCTGTTGGGCTTTCAGGGAAGCCATGGGCCAACACCACAACATAGGCCCTGTGTTCGAAGCTGGGTCCTGACCCCTACCAATGGAGGGAGATCCTAAGAGTCTCGTTCCTATTCATAGGAATACCGATGGAAGATTATGAATGTCAAGGTTTAATTGGTTGTTACTGAATGATACTAGTATAAAATTAGAGAGTGATTTTAGGAGTCCGAAGGATTTTAATGAATATTTTTTGGCACATTAAAAGAATACTATTAATTATGTGGACACAATAGTTTCGGGACAGTGGTCGATTTAATTAATAATTCATTAAGGATGAAAACAGTAATATTAATTACATGGAGGCATAATAAATACCCAAGACTTAATAGGAATGTAGCCTATATAACTGAATAATGTATAGACATCTCTGGCACTCTATAAAGATCTGTATTTATTTGTGTACTACCATCTGCATGTCAATCTGTTCTTGTT
This sequence comes from Dipodomys spectabilis, assembly GCF_019054845.1. Classification (NCBI taxonomy): domain Eukaryota; kingdom Metazoa; phylum Chordata; class Mammalia; order Rodentia; family Heteromyidae; genus Dipodomys; species Dipodomys spectabilis. Next base: position 199,220 of record NW_024871331.1, read on the forward strand.
TTGTCAACCCCTGGGGCTCAATCTCAGGTGCTGGGAACTGCTTGCCGGTTCAAAATGCCCCAGGCTGGCATGTTGACACTCACCCATTCATGAATTGGGCCTTGTAGGCTGTGAGTTCAGATGCCAGTACTCACAAAAATTGAATCGTGCAGTAAGACACAGGGTGACACATGTTTTCTTTTTCTGTGAAAGTCCTGGGTGTCAGGTGTGAAGTTTCATGCATAGGCAATTCTATATCTTATTTAATAAATGTAGTAAATATTCCATGTGTTGTAGCAGTCAATAAAATAAATGGTAAATGAATAACTTCATTAAGCACAATTTAGAGTCAACATACAGGGCACTATCTCAGGGCCTGGTTACTGCAGCTGATTGACTAGTGGCTACTGTGCTGGCAGTCACCCATTCATGAACTGAGCCTTCTTTGCCTGAGTTTAGATCCCAGCACTGCCAAAATGTAATTTTGGAGTGAGAAGCTGAGCATGACAAGTTTTCCTTTTCTGTGAATGTGCTCTGTGTCAGGTAGGATGTATAATTTGGATGCAAATCTATATTCTATGTAATAGGATGTAATAAAGGTAAAAAACATCATAGGTTGAAGAATTGCCACTACAGTAAATAATAAACAGATTGAATTAGTAGTGAATCATTCTAGGATAAAATTAGATGCAATAAGTGTAGGATGTGCACTAAGTTTAATTGATATTTTATTAAGCATTAACAGAATAAAAATTACATGGAGACATAATTAAATAACTAATAACTGGTAGTAACACATGATGCATAATTTAATAATATATAGACATTGGTCTCATTCTATGAAATATCTAATTATATATATGGATATATGTACATATATGATAAACAATAATGGGATATTGAGTAATTATTAATGCTTTATTAATTGTTAACTGGGACACATCATTAAATGGAGACATAATTTAATACCTAATAATTGGTAGTAATATTATCTATAGTTTAATAATATGCAGAAATCTCATTTTGTATATATAATATTTATATACAGCAATCTCTATCTATTTGTACCTCATTCACTCCTGGGGCTCAGTGGTTGAGTGCTCCCCTAATAAGCACGAAGCTCTGGGTTCGATTCCTCAGTGCCACAAAACAGAAAAACCAGAAGTTCTGCTGTCTTTCAATTAATTGAGTGCTAGCCTTGAGCACAAACGTTTAGAGACAGTGTCTAAGCTCTTACTCATGCCCCAGGTCTGATAACACAAAAAGGTAGAATGGTCTAACTGCAATTATAGAAGGACAGAACTTCAAATACCTCATTACAGATCAAGCTAGGAGACTGGTGCTGACAGCAGCCACCTAACCTGACTTAACCACATGTAAACCGATGCAACCAAGCTCCACGGGTTACCCATATCATCCTGGCTTATGCCCATCATCCTGGCTGCTCAGGAGCTTTAAAACCCAGTCTTTGCAGGAAGTCTGAGAGACACCTCAAAATGTGGCTCCAAGAGGTAGAGCTCTAGCCTTGAGCAAATGTTATTGGAACAGTACCCCATGCTTTGAGTTCAAGCCCCATGGCTAACAACCCCTCCCCCCAAAAAACACCCCACTAAACCATTAGATGTGAACTTGTATGGTTTGTAAAATTTTCCTCAAAGAATGGTGATACTGATGAAAGCACCCTAATTCTAATGACAGCTTGTGGAATGGAGCTATGTGCTGAGTCCTCCATAGGGTGCTCTATTCTGAGTCCCGCACAGGGTGCTATGTGCTGAGTCTTTCATAGGATGCAGTATGCTGTGTCCTGCACTGGGTGCTGGGTGCTGAGTCTTTAACAGGATGTTGTGTGCTGAGTGGTGCAACGAGTGCCATGTGCTGTGTCCTTAACCGGTTGCATTCTTACATCTTGTCTATGTAAGAGCTCCACAACTTAGATGATTATACAGACAAGAATATTGAGGCTCAGATAAGTCCCCATGTCAGGGATAAAATTATGTGTTACCGAAGATTAGTGAATTGTCTACAGCAGACAACGGTTTTGTTTTGTTTTTTCTCGGACATGAACCTTGAACTCAGGGCTTAAGCGCTGACCCTTACGTCTTGGGCTCATGGCAAGCACTCCACCACGTGGAGCCATGGACTCCCTTGCAGCAGAGCCCACAGCCAATGGGTCAGTAGCTGGTCTCTCATCCTGCCTTCTCAGGAAGCTGAGTTCTAAAGATCTGGGTTCCAAACTATCTCAGACACAAAAGGTACCATGAGACTATTATCTCCAATTCACTACTAAGAACCTGAAGGGGAAGCTGGGTGCTTTTGGCTCATGTCTCTCATCTTAGCTACTCAGGAGGATGTGATCTGAGGATCATGGTTCAAAGCTAGCCTAGACAGGAAAGTCCTTGAGAAACATAGCTCCAATGAACTACGAGAAAACCGGAAGAAGCTCTGGGGCTCAAGTGGTAGAGCACAAGATTTGAACTGAAGAGGTCAGGGACAGCACCCAGGCCAAGACTTCATCTCATTCAACCGACAACAACAACAACAACAAAAGACAGAACTAAACTAACAAAGCTGAAGTAGAGGGCTGGGAATGTGCTTTAGTGGTAGAGTGCTTTCCATATACGAAATCCTGGGCTTCATTTCTCAGGAGCACATCACTAGGACAAAGCCTGAAGAGGCTCTGTGGCTCAAGTGAGAGAGGGATATCATTATACAAGAGAAACTAGGTACGGTGCTCAGGTCCTGAGGTCAAGCTTCAGGACTCATGTATGTGTGTGCACGCATACACACACTCGCGCACACACACACTGTCAGGTGCTCACACACAAACACACACAGACACACACACAGACACACACATATATATACTAGATATTGCAAATAAGGGAAATCATGGGACCTATGTTTCTTTGTGCTTGGCTTACTTCACTTAATATAATTTTTTCCAAGTCTTTCCATTTCCTGACAAATGGGCAATGTCATTCTTTCTGATGGAGGCATAGAATTCCATTGTGTATATATACCACATTTTCTTGATCCATTCATCTACTGAGGAGCATCTGGGTTGGTTCCATATCTTAGCTATGGTAAATAATGCTGCAATAAACATGGTTGTGCTGGTAGCTTTAGTGTGGTCTTGTTTGTAAACATTTGGGTACATGTCCAAAAGTGGGACTGCTGGGTCATAAGGGAGCTCTATGTGGAGTCTTTTGAGGAACCTCCATACTACTTTCCAAACTGGTTGAACAAGTTTACACTCCCACCAACAATTCAGTAAGGTTCCCTTCTGTCCACATCCCCTCCAGCATTTGTTGTTATTAGAGTTCTTGATTTTTGCCATTCTAACTGGAGTGAGGTGGTATCTCAATGTTGTTTTGATTTGCATTTCTTTTATGGCTAGGGATGTTGAGCATTTCTTCATGTGTCTATTGGCCATCCTTCTTTCTTCTTCAGAGAAGTTTCTCTTTAAGTCAATAGTCCACTTATTTATTGGGTAGTTGTTTCTTTGAGGATTTGTTGTTGGGGGATTTAATTTTTTGAGTTCCAAGTATATTTTAGATATGAGACCCTTGTCCATTGTATGGCTAGTGAAGATCTTCTCCCAATCCGTGGGTTTTCTATTGATCTTGCTAGCTATTTCCTTTGCCATGCAGAAGCTCTGCAACTTCATGCAATCCCATTTGTCCAACCTTTCTTTGATTTGTTGTTTTTCCGGTCCCTATTAAGAAAATTTTGGCCTGCGCCAAGGAGACCTAGGGTTTCTCCTATTCCATCCTGTAATGTTTTCAGAGTGTCTACTTTGACTCCGAGGTCTTTGATCCATTTGGAGTTGATTCTGGTGCAGGGTGATATATAAGGATCTAGCTTTAGTTTTCTACAAGTAGTTAACCAATTTTGCCAGCACCATTTACTGAAGAGGCTGTCTTTCTTCCATTCTATTTTTTAGTTCCCTTATCAAATATTAGATGGCTATATGTCTGTAGGTTCATTTCTGGGTTTTCAATTCTATTCCATTTGTCCTGAGGTCTGTTCTTGTGCCAGTACCAAGCTATTTTGATTACTATGGCTTTATAGTAGAGTTTGAAATTTGGTATTGATATTCTGTATTCCAACAATGAGAAAAGAGGGGCTGAAATTAGGAAAGCATCTCCATTTGTAATAGCCCCAGAAAAAATAAAATACCTATGAATTAACTTAACCAAAGAAGTGAAGGACCTCAATGATGAAAACATTAATAACTTGAAAAAGGAAATCAAAACAGAACTTAGAAAATGGGAAAATCTCCCATGCTCCTGGATTGGAAAGATTAACATCGTGAAAATGACAATACTTCTCAAGGTTATCTACATATTTAATGTGATACCTATCAAAATTCCAACCACATTCTTCAAGGAAATAGAAGAGGCAATCCAAAAATTCATGTGGAACAATAAAATTCCCCGAATAGCAAAAAGGCTCTTCAACGGTTGTGTGCCTTTATAAATCATGCAAATCTTTAGCTTGGGGTTCTCCTCCTTGGCTCTGCTGTGTTGGAGTGTAGGATGAGACTCGAGCTGCAGCCCGTTTAAATAAAACTTTAAAACAACTGTAAAATCTGACTCTTGATGGTCTTCTTGGTGGGGATCCTGCAACCTGGGTATAACATTAGTGGAGGCCTTCAGGGATCCCCCCAAAGACATCTGAGATCTCAGACTCCAAAGGTAAAACAGCGCTGTCTTTGTTAATTTGTCATATCCTGTCGTTTTCTGTTTTACTTTCATTTTCCTTTGTGAGGATGGCTGCTCCCATGTACAAAGGGTTGTCGAAGCTGAAGCGCTTGCACAACAACCCTGGAGGAACTGGGAGATGTCCCACATCCTCTTGTGGGGAGGGGGTCTTTGGAACCCCGCCGTGTGGGGTGGGAGTTGATACCCCACTGTGTGGGGTGGGCTGGGGGGTGGTTCTTGGAACACCACCTTGTGAATTTTGGGACGGGGGTCGTTTCCGTGTTGGGCCGGAACTGACCAAGAGGGCCTCCTAACAGAGGCCTAACTTGCCCAATGTGGCTCTGCTCCTTCTGCTGTGGGGCGTGGGTGGGGAACCTCACCATGACAGGAGTCAGTGGACCAATTTGGGAAATCTCCTCTTTGTAAGCTTTTTTTTTGTAACTGTCAGGCCTGCATGTGTTTTGTTTGTACTGTTTATTGGTTTTTGGGCTGTACAACTGACGGGATTGGAAACCATGGGCACCGCTCTGTCTAGCCCCCTAGACTTACAAAAAGAAACCGAGGAAGAGGTAAAGAAGAGGTACCCCCTGGTTTTTCAGGGGGATATCTTGGAAGAAGAAACGTTTCCTCCCCCATACTCTCCTTTCCAGGTTCTTTTTGCAGAATCTGAGAATGATCAAGAGGAGGAGGGAGCTATAGAATCCTCGGCAACTGCCCTTAAAGTTTCTGAGGGGCCAGTCACTCAACGATGCCATGGGATCAACCCCTCTTCTCATACAGCTGTTTTTCTCTTACACAGCGTAGGTCCTGTGTATGTGGATGGTCAACAGCAACTCCAATATTGGTCATTTTCTACCAGTGACCTATACAAAAATGCCTATACACCCAAAATGCCCCCTTTTCTGAGAAACACCAGGATTTAATTAGCTTGCTTAAACTATTCACTTTATTCATCAGCCCATTGGGATGATTTTAGTCAGCTTTTACAGGTCTTTTTTACCACTGAAGAAAGAGACTGTATCCAAGAGTTGGCACGAAAACATCCCTGGCCCCACAGGAGCACCTATCATGGATCCTGCCCTGATCACTGCCTATTTTCCTAAGATCCGACCAACATGGGACTACAATATGGTTGAAGGTAGGGAGCGACTCCTCATCTATCACCAGGCTCTGTTGGCAGGTCTCAAGGTGGCGGCTTGCCAACCTACTAATATGGCCAAAGTTTTTGATGTTAGACAGGGAGGAAGTGAAAGTCCATCAACATATCTTGAGTGGCTCATAGAAGCTTTTAGTCAATATACCCCATAATATCTTGAGACCCAGGAGTCGGTTCAGATAATTATGTTTGCCTATATAAGTCAAGCTGATCCAGACATAAAGCAAAAGTTGCAGGCTCTAGACAGACTTGGTGAAAAGTCTATTAGGGATATATTAGCTGCAGTGGAAAAGGTTTACAATAAGAGAGAGACAGAGGAGCAAAGACAGGAAAGGAAGGACAGAGAATGTGAAATTGAGTGTAAAAAGAGCAACCAGGCCAAGGAAAAGAGTCCAGACTTGTTGGACACGATACTATCGCATGCAGAGCATACCTGGTTCACAGAAGGCAGCAGCATGCCGAGCATACCTGGTTCACAGAAGGCAGCAGTTTCATTTGAGATGGAAAAAGGTACGCAGGTGCAGCAGTCACCACGGACACTGAGATAGTGTGGGCAGAAACACTCCCCCAGGGAACGTCTACACGAAGAGCAGAACTAGTGGCACTAACAAAAGCCCTACAGATGGGACAAGGGAAGAGACTAAATATTTACACGGATAGTAGCTATGCTTTTGCCACTGTGCATGTTCATGGAACCATTTACCAAGAGAGGGGGCTGTTGACAGCTGAGGGAAAGGCTATTAAAAACAAACAAGAAATTTTAAGCCTCATCCATGCCTTATGGGAACCAGCAAATATTGCCATTATGCACTGTCCTGGCCATCAAAAGGTAACTGATTCAATAACCAAAGGAAATAACTTGGTTGATCAGCCAGCTAAGGAGGCGGCCCTCCAGCCCAGAGTGGAAGTAGACCCAGGGCCACAAGTTATGGCTCTTGAGCCTCAGTACTCCCAAGAAGATTTGCAGTGAATAAAGAAAATTTCCATGGCCTAACCCCCGAACAGAGAAAGAAATGAAGACTGATGGAAAACTGGTGAGGGAAAATTTATCTTGCCACAAAGATTGGGCAAGGGAATTCTTATGAGAATCCATTGGGTCTCACACATGGGAACCCGAAGAAGTAAAAATCAGGCAAGGAAATCAACTCATTGAGGACATTGTTAAAAATTTTAAAGCCTGTCAGCTCACCAATGCCCCCAATCAACCGGTTACAAAAGGAGCTCGCCTCCGTGGAGATAGACCAGGTGTGTATCAGAAAGTAGACTTCACAGAAATTAAAACTGGAAAATTTGGATATAAATATTTGCTAGTTTTTGTAGACACTTTTTCAGGATGGGTTGAAGCCTACCCAACAAAGCATGAGACCAGGAACGTCGTGGCTAAGAAGATCCTGGAAAATCCTACCCAGGTATGGCTTCCCATCCACCATTGGGCCTTTGTCTCAAAAGTAAGTCAGGGAATAGCCGCAGCACTGGGGACAGATTGGAAATTGCACTGTGCTTATAGACCCCAGAGTTCAGGGCAGGAAGAAAGAATGAATCGGACTCTAAAAGAGACCTTAACTAAATTGGCCTTGGAGACTGGTGCAGACTGGGTATGGCTGTTTCCTTTTGACCTGTTTAGAGTAGGAAATTCACCCTATCAGCTTGGCTTTACTCCTTTTGAAATAATGTATGGACAACCCCCAACCTAGCCTCCAGACTGAATTGCTTGCTGATTTGGATTATACTGAATTTCTGTGTAAGCTTGACTATTTAGAGCTGGTGCATAAGAGGATGTGGCCCCAGCTTAGAGCATTATATGATTCTGCTTCTATTCCTGCCCCCAATTTGTTTAAACCAGGGGACTAGGTGTTTGTTTGAAGGGACAACTTGAGATCTCTGGAACCTTTGTAGAAGGGACCTTACATGGTGCTACTGGCTACACCTACTGCCCTTAAGGTGGATGGCATTGCTGCTTGGATCCACTGCTCCCACTTCAGACTGGCTGACCACTTTGCCCTGGACAACTGTGGGGAAACATGGGGAAGTCTCCAAGCATCCTATCCAACCACTCCGCATATGTCTCAAGTAAAGAAAAATGAACTGCTTGTTATTGGTATTGATGTTTAATAGAATGGCTAAGGTCAGAGAGGGACCATAATCCATTCAAAATCAAGAGCTGTTGGAGTTTAGTTTTGGGCCAGAGCCATAAGATAGTGTCTCAGGACTATAAGTCAAAGGGGGGAAATGCAGGGTTAAAGTTTTGAGGCAGTGACCACTTGTTGCTTGTTTCTAGCAGAGCAACACATGGTGGTAATCCAAACACCTGGTTGGTTGTGTCCCTTTATAAACCCTGCAAATCTTCAGCTTGATGCTCTCCAACTAGGCTCCTCTGTGTCAGAGTGTGGGACGAGGCCCGAGCTGCAGCTCATTTAAGTGAAACCTTAAAACAGCTGTAAAGTCTGACTCTCGGTGGTCTTTTTGGTGGGGGTCCTGCGACTTGAGTTTAACAATGTTTCCATTTTTTTCTAGTACCCCTCGAGATTTAGACTAAGGGATTGTGTGGTGCAGTTCCTCGGTGAATTCTTGAGTAAACCACTTGAAGCCTCCTCAGGAGATTGCCATTCAAGCCAGCCGAGCAGGAGAGTCTCTGAGACTATTTTATCCAATAAACCACCTGAGAACCAGAAGGGGAGCAGTGGCCCAGAGGGTAGAGCTTCTGCTTTAAGAGAGAAAACTGAGCAGGAGATACAATCCTGACCAGGCAGGAAAGCCTGGGAATTGCTTATGTCCAGTTAACTACGAGATGGTGGTAAGTGGAGCTGTGGTGGTGGTAGTGCCTCAGCCTTGAGCAAAGCATCTCAGGAACACATCAGGCCCTGAGTTTAAGCTCCGGGATGGCCACAAAAAAAATTCAAAAAGAGAAAGCCAAGTTTATGTATCAGTGTCCTACCTACTTATGTGTGTATGTATATTACCTCCCATAGTGCAAACAGACTATGCAATGCTTCTGCTTTTATTTACTGGTTTATTTTTTAGATATGCTAGTTGCACATACTGCATCATTCTCTTTATTTCAGGCCCATTGCTTTTCTCTTCCAGGGTTCTAGGCCTGTGTCTTTATATGATGCACACTGAAGATCTCAGCATCCTTTATTTACATTTTATTATGAGGCCAATGCTGAAACAGTCACAAATCAGGCAGGGGAAGAGAAGATCAGGTTTCTTAGAAGTAACCGGTATTCAGAAAATTAAACTTGAGAACATAAAATGGTAGCATACTTATGTAAAAACTACCATTAAGAAAAAAATGAAGGGGCTGTGAATATGGATTAATGAGAGAGTGCTTGCCTAGCATGCAAGAAGCCCTGGGTTCGATTCCTTGAGTTCAACCCAACAACTGGCAAAGAGATAGCTACCTAGGTAGGTAAGTAGGTATAAAGAAAGAAACAAGAGAGAGAGAGAGAGAGAGAAAGAAAGAAAGAAAGAAAGAAAGAAAGAAAGAAAGAAAGAAAGAAAGAAAGAAAGAAAGAAAGAAAAAAAGAAAGAAAGTTGATAGATGAAGCTGTTTTTCACATCAGAAGGAAAGAAGGGAACATTTTCTAGTCATGAGGCTTTCTGCAGTGTGCCAGGACACCAGCATCACTTTCACACAACCGCAGAGCAGGATGACTGTCTCTGTCCCACTTCTCAGGCAGCCAAGCACCCCAGAGTCAAGAGGGCAGAGCCAGGTTCTAACTCAGCTGCTTGGAGACAGAAGAGAAATGGCCCTACCTCTCCTTGGACTGGGGATTTGCATTAATGATTTGGAGCATGAAGTAAGGAGAATGGACTGGCAGAGATAGAACGGTCTTCAAACCGGACAGATGGAGAGTCAAAAACCCACTCCCTAAGACCAGGAAGCAGGATTTTTCTACTCTGTTCCGCCCCTCTCCCCCACTAAACTGGCTCTCTATTGGTAACCTAAAGATAGCCTGAGGCTCCTTTCACCTGAGGGAGGAAGGTTAATTAGTCATCATTTGAAGAGGCTGAGAAAAGCCTGACCCTGCTGAAACTCTAACAAATGTTTCAGGTTTCCCTCATTACTGGTTGTGCCTGGAATGAATGAAGTGGTTTTGCAGCTCACTTCCCTGTTGAGTGTGTACATTCTGCCTCTTAATCCTGCAGGTCTAGGTCTCTCCAAATAGCCTGGCTTTTGAAACTGTTTTCTGTCCTTCAAATAATGTTACACTGTAGTTCTTCCTGCTAACAGGGCTAGGGCTTGGATCCTGAGACCTTCATTTGAACCCAGGATGGGTCAATAATGTTTCTTTCCTTCTATAGCTCAAGAACTCCAAGAACATTTAGAGCGTAAGTAACTTCTCATCACCAAGGGAAACACAGGAATCTCTTGAGCATCTGACCTTTCAGAACTGGAAGTCAGGTGTCCTAGACTTCCCTGCCCTGGCTGTTTTCACCCTGTGATACTGAGACCTAGGCCTCCTGAGATAGTGTGTGGGCTTGAGCTATTGGTTCTCTGCTAGGTTCAGAACTATAATGACATTGACAATACAAGTCAACTGCTTATCACAAAGGACTTGGGGAGCATATTAAGCCTTTCAACAATGGGCCTTTCAGAACCCTGCAGGACACAAGTTTATAATGCTAGAGTCTGAGAGGCTGGGCTTATGTATGTGCTACACTTGAACCTTGAGGTCTGGCTCCAAATCTGGTGTACAACAGCATTCATTTACGAAAAAATATTCTCATAATTAGGAAATAGGAAAAGTACTTTGATTATCCCTCACTCTTTTTCCAGTTGTGTGTCTCAAACTGAAGCCTGGGCGCTGTCCCTGAGCCATTCAGCTCAAGGCAAACACTGTACCAATTGACCCACAGTGCCACATGGGGTTTTTTGATGGTTCATTGGAGGCAAGAGTCTAACAGGCTTTCCTTCCCTAGGCTGTCTTCAAACTGTGATCTTCAGATCTCAGCCTTCTGAGAAAGTAGGTTTCCAGAGCCACTGGAATCTGGCGTATTGTTTTTGCCAGACCTGGGGCTTGAAATTAGGGCCTGGGTACTGTCTCTGAGCTTCTTTTTCTCAAGGCTAGCCCTCTACCACTTGAGCCACACCACAGCTTCTGGCTTTTTCTGAGTATGTGGCAGTGAGGATTCAAACCCTGGCAATCATGCATGCTGAGCAAGCTCTCTACCACTAAGCCACATTCCCAGCCCCAACCTTATGATTTCATCCCTCGACTTGCCTATCCATAAGAAAAGGATTCTGAGTATAAGTCATCTAAACAAATCACTATAGGAAGTTGTCCAAAGATAAATAAGACAAAGCTCATACTGGGGACAGCCTCTAACCATGTGATGACTTGACAAATGCCTCGATTTAATTATGTATCATGTTTCAACACTTAATAAAGTATTAATGAAAAATGAGCATGAGTCAATGTACTAAATTATTGTGTATAATTTTATAATAGATGTACAAAACGTAATTAATATTATGTGTATAATACTAAATCCAATAAACAATATAATGAATAAATTAAAATTAAATACAAAATCAATAATAATAATCATAATATGAAATAAACATACATATGTACCTATATATCATATATTACAAATGTATACAAATATTTTTTTCTATTGGAGGGTCTTAATTCAGGCCCTGCGAACTCTAGCTTGAAAATCTTTTCCTCAAGAACAGTGCGCTTAGCCTTCACCCATGGTGCAAAAGAGTTACTTGGACAGTGAGCTCAAATCCCAGCAATGGCAGAAATACTGGCCCCAGTTCCAAGACAATGACTTAATATTTGTAACAGAAGCAGTTATGTTTATTCAGTTCCATAATGAACATTTAAAAATATCAGTGTAGAATTTTGTACAGCTACTCAGACATCCTTCACTTACCCCCAAAGTGCTTCTTGAGCACTACATATTTTTGTATGTTTTTTACTGTAAAAATATTGTACAGAGGGGTCACAGTTATATGAGCAAAATAATGAGTACATTTCCTATTGAGCATTGTTGCCTCGTCGTTTGTTTTCACCCTACCTTCCCTTCCCGCCAGTCTTCACAATTAACTTTCCCTGTCGAGGTCAGTGACTTAATTATTTATTTTGGCTTGGCATGGGGTTTGAACTCAAGTAGTGGCAACTCTGCGCCTTCTGTCACATTGCTATACATTCATCAAGTCTCTGAGTTCAAATCCCAGGCTAGGAAAGAAAACTGGTAGAAATTCCAAACCAGGGAGCTTTATTATTTCCAGTTAGTTTGTTAGTTAGTTAGTTCATTAATTTTGCCAACCACGGGTCTTGAACTCAGGTCATGGCAACTCTGACTCAGCTTAACTCTCCCTAGGATGGGGGGCAGCCTCGGGACCCACAAACTATCCTGGGACCCTAGGCCCAGATGGCTTGCAGGACGAAAAAAAAACAGAACAGCAGAAATAGTAGGGAGCTGTAGAGGGCTCAGGGTTTTATAACTTTTTCTTTGCAAGGTGACCATCCTGGGTCTGAATGACGGGAAATCCTGAGATACTGGTTTCTGGACCAGGAAAAGTCATGGAATGCGATCGATCTTATCCTTGAATGAGTACTTCATGCATGATGTGACTAGGAAATGATGGGCAAGACTCATGGGATATCGCTTATTTGTAAAGCAGTGTAGATGAAGCATGACAATAATCATCACAGTCATGAAATGAAGGCATCTGGAAAGATCCAAGAATCAGTAGACACATGGTAGATTGGATTCCATCACAGGTTATCGTCTCTCCTACTCTATACAAATGTGTACTTATTTGCATACTACCTTCAACTTATGAATGGATGACTGCTGTGTGCCCTCCCCCAATACCCCCACCTGGGTGACCATCTCAGGTTCTGGGAACAGCCTTACTCCTTAGTGGCTCACAGACTGGTGTGCTCACATGGACCCATTCGTCAATTGGGTCTGCTGGTCCCCGAATTCAGATCCCAGCAGTGCCAAAAGATTCATCCTGATGTCAAAAGCCAATTGTTGCACCTGTGTTCCTTTCCTATGCAAGTCCTGGGTCTCAGCTAGGATGAAAAATGCATGGGCCACCCTGGGGCCATGGGAATAGGTTGTTATCATATGAGCCCAGTTATACCTGTCATCATTTACTGAAGAAAATACACAATACATCCATGAATAGCATACAAAATAGAATAACTACACTAAATGCACAATGCAGTCCACACACGGATTTGAATATACATTCCATGTTTAAATGATGCATTCAGGACAATTGTGGCCTCCCTAGTGCTCGATCTCTGTTTCTGGGAACAGTCCAGCAACTTAGTGGCTCACAGTCTAGTGTGATCACATGGGCCTATTGGGCAGTTGGGCCTCCTAGGCCCAAAGTTCAAATCCCAGCACTGCCAAAAATTCACCCTGATGTGAGAAGCAAGCCATTGCACAAGGTTTCCTGTGCTGTGCAAGTACTCAGCTAGGATGGAGAATGCATAGGCAACTCTATACTCATGGGAATAGGTTGTCATCCAGGTTACCACAGTTATATCTGTCATCCTATACTCAAGGTAATACACAATACATCAATGAATAAGACACAAAACCAAGACAATGACTACACTGAATGCAAGATGCTGCTCATCCAGCTATGGAAATATAGATCCTCTGTTTAAATGATGAATTTATGACTATATTGGCCCCACCTGGGCTCCATCTCAGGTCCTGGGAATGGCCTAGCTCCTTAGTGCCTCACAGGCTGTTGTATTCAACATGACCCATTCACCAATTGGACCTGCTAGGCCTTGAGTTCAAATCCCAGCACTGCCAAAAGATTCATCTAGATGTGAGAAGCCAATAGATCCACCTGTTTTCCTGTCCTGTGAAAGTCCTGGGTCTCAGCAAGGATGGGAAATGATATATAGGCAACTCTATAGCCATGGGAATAGGTTGTCATCCATGTCAGCACAGTTATATCTATCACCATACTCAATAAAATACACAATACATCCATGAATAAGACACAATTAAAAGAATAACTACACTGAATGCAAGAAGCATACCACACCTGCAGGTAAAGAGAAACCCTATGTTTAAAAAAGGTGGGCTTGTTATTTTTTCCAGTGTTGGGGCTTCAAATCAGGCTCTGGGTCAGGCCTGACATTCTAGTCTTCAAGGATTGTGAGATTCTCCTTACCCCAAAGTGCAACAGAGCTACCCATTCCTCAGTTCACATCCCAGTACTGACAAAAAATTCATTCTGTTGTCAGAAGCCACTCTTTGCACATGTTTTCCTCCCTTGTGCAAGTCCTGGATCTCAACTAGGATAGAGAATGCATAGGCAACCCTATAACCAGGGGAACAGGTTGTCATCCATGTCAGCACAGTTATACCTGTCACCATACTCAATAAAATGCACAATACCTTCATGAATTAGACACAAAATAAGAAGTGCACCAAATGCAAGATGCTGTCTTCACAGGTATGTAAATATAGATCCTATGTTTAAATTATGAATTTATGCCTATCCTGGCCCTCCCTGGGACTCGATGTCAGGTTCTGGGAATGGCCTATCTCCTTCGTTGCTCACAGGGTGGTGTCCTCACCTTGACCCTTTTGCCAATTGGGCCTGCTAGGCTTTGAGTTCAAATCCCAACAGTGTCAAAAGATGAATCCTGATGTGAGAAGCCCATCAATTCACCTGTTTTCCTGTCCTGTGAAAGTCCTGGGTCTCAGCTAGGATGGAGAATGCATAGGAAGTCCTATAATCCTATAGCAATAGATTGTCATCCATGTAAACACTATTATATCTGTAAACATGCTCAGGAAAATCCACAGTACTTCCATGGATAAGACAGAAAATAAGGAGAAGAAGTACACCAAATACAAGATGCTGTCCACACATGTAAATATAGATCCTATGTGTAAATAATGAATTTATGACTACTGTGGCCCATCCTGGGGATCAATGTCAGATCCTGGGAATGGCCTAACTCCTTAGTTGCTCACAGGCTGGTGTGTTCACCGTAAACTATTCACCAATTGGTCCTGCTAAGCCCTGAGTTCAGATCCCAACACTACCAACAATTGGATCATGGAGTATGAAGCCAAGTGTGCAACTTTTTTTATTTTCTCTGAGAGTCCAGGTTGTCAGGCATGCTGGAGTACACGTCTAAAAATCTAGATGCCATGTTATAGGATGTAATCAACGTAATAAATGGAATGGGTGTCATCATAGTAAAATCAACGGTAAATAAATGAATAAAACAAAAAGTACAAGGAACAACCACACCAAATGTGTATGGACTCAACATCCATAGGTAAGTACAAATCCTATCTTTGCAATGTATACAAATAGTATGTTTTCCAGGGCTGTGGCTTGAATTCAGGCCTAGAGTACAGGCCTGATTTCCTTATCTTTAAATATGATGAGCTTCCCCTTCTTCCACAGTGCTGCAGATTTACCCAGACCCTGAGTTCAAATCCAAAGGCTGGCAGAATAAACAGGGTGAATTGCAAGCCAGGGAGCTAATTTCTTTTAATTTTTTTTCCTCAGCATGTGGCTTGAACTCAGGTCGTGGCAACAGCTTCAATCACCCTATGCTGGGGTGCAGCCACTGGACCCACAGCTGATCCCGGGATCCTAGACCCCCAGGCCTTGTGTGGAAAAAAATGCACCGAAAAAATATGGCATGATGGTCTTTTTTAGGTTTTCTTTCATAGCCCGGTGACCCTCTTGGGTCTGAATGACACTGTTGCAAAGAGTAATTCACCTTGCAATTCTGAAGGTTGGCGGACTATTGGGGAAGCCATAAGCCCACATGGCAAGGTAGGTTCTGATTTCGAATCCCCTTCCTGGCACCAACCAAAGGCAGGAGATACTAAGAGACTAGGTCCCATCCATAGGAATAACAATGGAATGTTATCAATGTTATGGTTGAATGAGTTGATTATGAATGATGCTCGTATAAAATTAGACAGCATCATTTCAGGAGACTGATTTCATTTAATATTTATGAATCATTAAAAGAATAACATTACAGGAATGCAATAATTTCAGGACACTGATTAATTTACTTAATAGTTTGTTAATGATGAAAACAATAACATTAATTACATGGAGGCATAATAAATACCCAAGAATTGGTAGGAATATAGTCCATATAACTGAATAATGTATAGACATCTCTGTCACTCTATAAAGATATATATTTATGAGCATACTACTATCTGGGTGTCAATCTGTTCTTATTTTTTCAACTGATGGGGCTCGATCTCAGGTCCTGGGAACTGCCTGTCAGCTCAGTTTTCCCAAGGATGGCATGCTGACACTAACCAATTCATGAATTGGGCCTTGTAGACCATGAGTTCAGATGTCAGCACTCCCAAAAAATGAATCGTGGAGTAAGAAGCAGGTGGTGACACATGTTTTCCTTTTCTGTGAAAGTTCTGTGTGTCAGGTATGAAGTGGAATACATATGCAGACCTATATCCTATGTAATCAATGTACTCACTATTCTATGTGTCATAATAGTCAATAAAATGAATAATCAATACAGGAATAAAACAAAAAAATAAAGTGAATAACTACACTGAACGTAATACCGAGTCAAAATATGTATATAAATATAAATCATATATTTAAAATTTATACAAATAGGATGTTTTCTAGTGGTGGGCATTGATTTCAGGCCTAAGGAACAGACTTGAATTTCTTGACGTCAAGGAGGCAAGCTTCACCTTCCCACACAGTGAAACAGCGTTACCCAGACCATAAGTTCAAATCCTAGTCCTGGCACCTTTACACTATGTGATGCCCAATTCTTAGGTATTTCATTATGCCCACATTTAAATGAATGTGATTGTTTAAATGATTCATAAAGTATTAATTAAAATTGATCAGTGTACCATAATATAATTGCATATAATTTTGTCCTAGAATCATTCCAGAACTATTCAATCATGACACACATCACATTCCATTATATGGATAAAAATGAGTTTCTTAGGATCTCCTGCCATTTGGAGGTGGCAGGACCAGGATTTGAATTGTGGGTTCCAGCTCCTACTACTTTAACCTGAGGATAGGGAACTCATTGGTCTGTCCAAGAACATCAGCAAGACCCATGATTAGCCAGGCACCAGTGGCTCTCACCAGTCCTCCGTGATACTTACCAAGCTGTGATAGAAGGATCATGGTCAGTCACCCTTGGCAGGAAAGTCCTTGAAATTCCTCTCCAACTTGTGCCAACAAATCCAGAAGTAGAGGCGTGTGGCTCCAGTGGTAGTGGAGCAGCCTTGAGCAAAAGCAGCTCAAGGACTGTGCCTAAATCCTGAGTTCTAGGTCCAGGACTGGCAATAAACAGCCATATACAACAATCTGTGCAGCCATCCTGCTAAAGCAGGTCACCCTCTTGTTCCCAACTGGATTGGACAGAGTTTCCTGGGAAAGGTTCTGCTATTATTTGACTCTGCCCATTCTTTCTGCATCACAGGATTCCAGCTACACCCCCATTCTTTCATGGTTCTTTCTGACTAATGGGATACAAGAATGGAAGCCACATCCCATATTCCCCCTTCCTCCCTCCTGGCCCGGACCTGCACCTCTACAGTGCCCCACACTCTGGGCCAGGCCCTGCGGCAAATGTGCCCCAGGGGTGGGAGTGGGTGTTGACCTGAGGATCCCACCCCCATCCCTACTGGCCAGTGTCCCAGGAAACGGGAAGATGCAGGCTTGGATGAGGAGTGGGCACCAAAGAGCCCCCGGCATGGAGCAGTGGGAGCCACACAGCAGCACATCTGCACCCTTCTCCCTGGTGAGAACCTGAGGCTTTAGTCAGAGGTGGGGAGCTGCATGGCCACACCTGCCTTCTGGGGTCTTTTCCTTTTTCCTGGGGGTGAGGGTGTTGGATGCAGAAGATAGACCCCCCTTTCTGTGTGAGACCTTGTCTTCTGTGCTTGGTAAACTTTTTCAACTGAAGAGGGTCCAGAAAACCCAGCAGGGATGTAAGGATGCTGGGGTCAGAACAGAAGGTGAATATCTGGGAAGACCTCCTCCTCCCCCCACACACACATACAATCCCCCGCCCCCAACTGTCTAAAGTTCTCACAAGTTGATCACATTTCCCATGTCTACCAGCTTCTACTGGTGTTCCCGGTCCATCTGGTCTCCAACAAACTCAGGAGATGCACAGCTCTGTGTGTGTGTGTGTGTGTGTGTGTGTGTGTGTGTGTGTGTGTGTGTGAAAGAGAGAGAGAGAGAGAGAGAGACAGAGTCAGAGACAGAGAGAGTCAGAGACAGAAACAGAGACAGAGGCAGGGAGAGACAAAGAGAGACAGAGAGATCAGAGAGACAGAGAGACATACATAGAGAGGCAGAGAGAGACATAGAAAGAGAGGTCATGTTTCTCTTTGTACAGCCTGACTGTACTAAGGTGAGTGATCTGTTGGCAAATTGCAGGTGCTGCAAGGAAGAGTGTTCTGTTCTGTCACCGTTCTGAATGTGTGTGTGTGTGTGTGTGTGTCTGTGTGTGTGTGTGCGTGTGTGTGCATGTGTGTGTGTGTGTGTGTGTGTGTGTGTGTGTGTGTGTGTGTGTAGAATTGTGTTGTAACAAGGAGGCTGGATGCTTTTGGTAACTTCTACCTGCTATCTTTGGGGGGTGCATGGGCTTCACAGCTGAGGTCTGGGGGCCTAGAAGGGGGAGAGGCTTGAAGGGGACTCAGCATTGTTAAATTACAAGACCAAAGGATCTCTGTTCCCTGGAGCTGTGTACTCTCTTGGGCCTGGTTGGTGGCAGTGGGAGCTTTGGAGGACCTGGGAGTGTGGCCTGAAGTGGGTGGCTTCCCAGGGTGAAAGAGAGCATGGCCAACACTTAGTAAGGATATGAGCCCTGCTGGTATGGAGTACAACAGCATAGCTCAGACTCCAGGTCTTCTCATTATGATGTCTGAAGGGTGAAGCCAACCCTACTTTAAATCTTGAGCTGTGATCTTCAGATCTCAGCCTCCTGAGTAGCTAGGATTATAGGCAAGAGCCTCCGGCACTGGGCCTCTGGTTATTTTTTGTATATTAGGGTTTGACCTCAAGGCCTTAGGCTTGCCAGTCAGGTCTTCTAACATTCAAGCCAAGCTTTTATGTCTTGGGGATTTCTGAGATGGAGACTTAATATATGCTCAGGCTGGGCTGGATCATGGTCTTCCTATCTGTGATAGGCATGCACCACCAGGCCTTGTCCTCTGTAATTGGAATTGTAGACATATGGTGCCATGCTCTGTCATTGGTTTAGATGGATTGTCCCAAACTCAGTCCATGGCAGCCAATTCTTGACCACAGGTGAAGCTCTGGGTTGGGCCTCGACCATTGGACTTCAATCTCCTCATGTGACAGTTGTTAGGAAACAAGGGATTAATACAGAGGGAGCAGGGCCAGGCAAAGGGAGGGGCCTTCAGATACAGTTCTCAGCAATCCTGTGAGCATATGACAGTAAGATACCCAGAAAGAGATAAGATGTATGTGTTATTAATGGTGCGACAGGCATGGGATTATGAAACAAAACATGGCTTTCTTTCATTATTACCCTATCCCCATGAGGAAGGGGATCCTTCACTTTGTTCACTTATGCAGCTGGGGAAACTGAGGCACAGAGTAGCCGAGTGACCTATTCATGACTCCCAGCTGAGAGGAAGCACGGCCTGACTTCTCAGCCATGCTCCCTAGGAAAATGGGTGCTATTCAGTCCACTTCTTTTGGTGGGAAGTCCACTTCTTGTCAGTCGTGGGACTTGACCTCGGCCTGGACCCTGTTCCAGAGCTCCTCAGCTCAAAGCTAGAGCTCTACCAAGTGAGTCACAGCACCACTTCCGGTTTTGTAGTGGTTCTTTGGAGATAACAGTCTCACAGTCATTCCTGCCCGGGTTTGCTATGAACCATGATCTCATATTTCATCCTCCTGTGTACTTAAGATTATAGGTATGAGCCACCTGCACCAGGATTAAGTGTAATTCTGACATTCTTTCAATCTCTCTCTCTCTCTCTCTCTCTCTCTCACAGGATCTTGTTGAATGGGTGCTGGAGGAGGTGGCCCAGCGTCCCCATGTGGCTGGAACCAAGGTGGCCCTCTCATCCTGGAGGTGTGCTGTTGGTCAGGAGATATCTTGCTCAGTCTGTTGTACCAGCTCCATGAGGTAAGCCCTGCTGTGCCTGGCTAGACCAAGACGGTTATTCATTGTCCATCTAGCCTTACTGTACTCAGTATTGTGTTCAATGTCCTTTTCTAGCAAAAAAAATTCTGGCCAAAATTGATACATAGTTAAAGAATGAAAATGTAATGCCATCTTAAGAAAGTCATTTAGGGCTATGGGAAAGTGGCTTCATGGTATGGTGATTGCCTAGCATGCATGAAACTCTGGGTTCAATATCTCAGAACCACATAAACAGAAAAAGAAACACTGGAAATGATGCTGTGCCTTAAGTGGTAGAGGGTTGGCCTTGAAGGAAAAAAAAGCTGAGGAATAATTCTCTATCCCTGAGTTTATGCCCCAGGACTGGCAAAACAACAACAACAACAAAAAACAAACATTTAGTAAATGAAAATAAAGAACCCATACTAGGAATATATAATTGCTGGTTCCATACTGATACCTGACAATAGTCCCTAATTCATGCACTTTAGCTAAATTAGGATACTTTGTTGAAAAAAAGTTTTGTTCATAAGGTCACGGCAATTAATGCCAGGAATGTTCTTAGATGTCAGGTGAAGATTAATTCAGGAAATTCAAAGATTCCAGGCTTTTGAGTATTCACTGCTAATCTCAATGAGAAGGGTAGTCTAAGTGAGATTTGGAAATCTTTTTGGCCAGTCATGTCACCAAAATGGCAGAGGCTAATTAACAGTTGTGACAGAAGAGAAGAAATGACTCCAGATGGAAGGAATAAATGATAGTAACTAAGGTATAGCAGAAACCATTCTAGGGGAACTAGTTGTCAACTAGGCATATTCCTCATTGCCTTTAGCATTCTAAATCTCTTAGGCCAGTTCTTAATCTCTGTGTGATAAATATATCTCTTTCTATGCTGTTCTTGCATACCTGGTCTCCTTTGGTTTCCTTTTTTTATTATTTTTTATTGTGAAAATACAGTGCTTTCTAAAAATATGTCTTTCTCAATTTCTCTATGAATATTTCCTGATAATAAATATACCTACACAGATGGAAGAGGCTACTAATGTAAGGGTCCCATAGCTCCTGAGTCATTAATGTAACAAAATGGCAAAGGAAGACATATTTATTGCTACCTCAATTATTCTAAAAACTGCAATGTCAAATCATTTCATTAAGTTTTCCATTCTTGTATACTTAGTGTCATTAACTTCACTAAATACAAATAGGAGCCGGGTACTGGTGGCTCATGCCTGTAATCCTAGCTAGTCAAGAGGATGAGACCTCAGGATCGTGGTTCAAAGCCAGCCTGGTCAGGGAAGTCCATGAAACACTTATCTTCAATTAACCACCAGAAATCCGGAAGTGGTGCTGTAGCTAAAGTGGTAGAGCACTGGACTTCAGCTGAAGAGCTGAGGGACATTGCCCAGGATCAGAGCTCAAGCCCCATGACCAACAGAAAAAGTGCAAAAATGACTTTAAGTTTCCCCAAAAGGAACGACAAAGTCAATAGTAATCTTCCCAAGCAGAGAAAATAATTCCAAACTGATTCAGTGCACCTACTTTTGCTGAGTTACTTAAGTTATGGATTCTTTGCTGAACATATTCTCTTCTTTTAAAAATTGTCAAATATTAGCTTTATTGTAAACTTCATCTAATATGTCTAGGATCAAAAGAGAAGTCCATAAATTGATGTCACTTGGATTTATTACTATCTCAGTTCAAAGCCAACCCAGGCATCAGAGTTGGTCAAACTCTTATCTGTAATTAAACACCATAAAATGCAAAAGTGGAGTATTGGCTCAGTCAGTAGAGTTAGTCAGTCAGTAGGGGACAGGTAGGCAGGAAAGACAACTGTACAGGGACAGGGTCCAACCTCTGAGTTCAAGCACCAGAACCAGCACAAACTAAAAAAAACAAGCAAACAAAGAAACCTCAGGTATTTCTTTGGGACCCTCTGATAGGAGTACTGGTCTGAGAAGAAACTCCTTTTACTGATCATACTCACTGGATCCTGCTCTTTTGAAATCCTTATTGCTATGGAAAACTCAAGACCACACTAAAGGAATTGATAACTCCTGCAACAAGAGAATGATCTCAGGAGTGAAACATCCATCCATAAGACACTTTAAACCTCCATGTCTTTGCTCCTTTGCAGGAGACCACTTTTAAAATGAAGCTATTTCCTTTGTCCTATGTTGGCCTTCAAATGGCATATTGTTTCCTTTTGTAATACTCTCAACTAGACTAGAAGTTTATAGACAAGTTTTATATGAGTAAAAGACACACTAAAAAAAGTCAGGAACAGAGTTTCTTTCAAGCCTTGGATTCTTTTCTTGTATTGTAAAAAGGAAAACAAAACTTAACTTGAATTTTGTCATTCCTCTACATTCAATACCTCTCCTGGGATCAGTTTACACTTTCAGTAACAGTTACTTCCACTTACTTCCAGTAACAATCTATGGTGCTGCTCCAGATAAAATGTAAGTTTTCTGGCTTCATTGAAATACCACAAGGACACCTTTGGGCATGTGGTAACATGTGTTTCAGAGACTTAGTAAAGAGAAAATGTGAAATTTAAATTGCTTATAAATACATTATCCATTAGTATATTGAGTTCAAACTTCTTAATTGCTCTGTAAATTAAGGCGAATTTTAAATGGGAAGAAGGGTTTCAGATCATTTTTTTTGAGTGTCTGTGCTGTGCATTAATTTCCCAAGAATACATGATTTAACAGTAGGAGACATAATAGCAATAATAATAGAAAGAGAAGTTCTGTGTTTATGTATAAGGGTTCAATACAATAGAGAAGATTCTACAAATAAGACAGCATTGAAACAATAAAGTCAAGTCCAGCATGTAGAGTTATGGGAGTGATATAGAGAAAGCATTACTCCTAAGTGGAACATGAAGCATGAGGCCACTCCCTTTCTAAATCATGCTTGCTAATCACGTAAATTTGTAAAAAGTAGAATGGAAGAATAATCCTGTTTCTAATGCAAGTCAGATATTCGATCATGGACTTAACTGGAAAAAAAGAGTCCATATTGAGAGAACAGGGATTATACTAGCAATGAAACTGGTGGCTAAGATCACATTAAATTTCATTCATTTTCTTATATTCTTTTTTGCTGTTGTTGGTCATGGCAATTCACCTCTGGGACTGTGAGCTGTCCCTCTGCTATTCAGCTCAAGGCTACTGCTCTACCACTTGAGCCACAGTGTCACTTCCAGTTTTCTGGTAGTTGTTGGAGAAAAAATTCTCCAGGACTTTCCTACCCAGGCTGACTTTGAACCCCAATCCTCAGAACCAACCACCACTAGGCTTGCGATCACCTTTCTAACAGTGTACATTCAGGATATGTAATGTGTATGTTAATCTATCTTTATATGAATTCTTGAGTTAAAAATCTGGGCTACAGCTTACACTTTACACTCACAAAAATGTTTGTAGCTTAAAAGTTGATACTCCAAGAAAAATAAAACCTAAGGATGTAAAGGATTCTGGGAAGTTCAGTTTGTATCCAGCCTTGGCAGAACAGGCTTTGAGACACTACCTATAATTAATCAGGCAAACCTGGAATCCTAGACATGAGCAAGATTGCTGAATAAGAGCTTGAGACTTTTGCATAAATACATACAAACATACACATACACAGAGAAGCACTTACATGTGCACACACAAATACACAATGAAACAATTCTCAGAATATGTAGAAATGTTAGAAAACAATAGAAAATATGTCCTGAATAAGACTACAATCAAGTGATAATTTTTAGTATTAGAAAGCCCTCAAGTGAACTTTCTTTAAAAAAGTTGAGAATATTATATAGCTAGGGACCAGAGACAGTAAGAGATTCAAGTAATCATTATTAATGGGATCAGATCCATGGAGGAATGAATCAGAGACCCCTGCAAGTACATCTGAAAATGTTCATATCCTGTGTCAAATGATAGAACATCTTTGAAAATAGTACATAAACAGTCTGAGCAGTCAGTCTAGTGGATAAGATCATAGGAGAAGTTCAGAATTGCTAGTCTTTATCTAGATTAAATAAACCAACAACCTATGGCAGGGTAATGCGGTACAATCCTGGAGACTAAGACAGGAGATTAAGCAGTGGAACTACACAGTGATACCTTCCCTGGACCAGGTAGTATACTTTTTTCTCAAAAAAGCAAACCAAACAACAAGAAAGGAATACACAGTTGGAAGTTCGGGCTAATTTCATTAACATGTTTTGAGAAGTCAAGTTTCCTATTGATATGCAACACATATACAGTCCTCACTTGTTTTAAATGCTCTCTTCATTACAGAACATACCTAGATGCAAAATGGCTCATGATTCCCTCCCCCAAAATTGCGAAAGTAGGTATCATTCTGTTAGATTCCAAAGAACTGATGAAGGATTACAAAAGCTCAAGCCTGGAGAAATAGCAAAGTATGTCTAACGTAGAACTTTTTAGACCTTGCTAAACTAGAATTGAGATTTAAAATTAATATTTTGGTTTTCTTTGTAATTTCATATTTTATAGGATACAACAAAAGTCTTTTTAAGTAGAAGGTTTAATTGACAAATTCACAAATTATATTGGCATTCTATTTTCCTAGAATATATTTTCAAGAGAGTTATAATTAGAACTTAGTTAATAAATAATACCAACAGTTCATGTATAACATGATAATGTGAGTAATCTAGACAGAGTTGCCAACAAATGGATGACAGTAATTTATAAATTTGGGAAAAGAGCAACTTTTGAGGGTGTGGTATAATATGGTGTGAAGAGAGTAATTGTGTGACATCTTCTTTCTTCTTCCTATATGTAACACAGGAAACCATTTCCTTAATTACGTGCCTCTTTATACATTGAGAAAAATTCTAGGTATGGGGTTTGTTTTCATTTTTGTTTTTGTTTTATTTGCTTGTCCTAAAGCTTGAACTCTGGGCCTGGACACTGTCACTAAGCCTGTTTATTCTCAATGCTCGTGCCCTACCACTTCAACCTCAGTGCCACTTGTGTCTGGCTTTCTCTGAGAAGTTTATTGGAGATAAGTATCTAAGAAACCTTCCTGCTTGAGTTGGCTTTGAACCATAATTTTCCGATCTTAGCATCCTGAATATCTATGATAGCTAAAAAGTAAAATATAAATAATATTTGCAAGTGTTCTGATCTCAAGAATGCCACTGGGGGAAAAATGATGCAGCTCAGTTTATTGTGGCATTCTTTCCTGTACAAGGAGGGCATCACATTAGCAGAGGTGTAGTATTTTTTCACAATAGGGTTAAGCTATTCATGATGTGAATTAAGGAATTTTAAGGTGCACTTTTTACAAGATGGAAACTGTTGGTCTAGGATGACTTTATGGCATAAATCTTGGGATTGATGTTCATACAAATAAAGCTTACTCTGATAAACAATTGCTTACTTTTGAAGAATTAATTATTACAGATGCTTCATAGTCTTATCCTCTATAATAATGTGGCTATTTTTCTGTTGACTTCTCAAGTTGTAACAGCACATTGTAAGCTGTATTTATGGCAGAATTTCATAACATGCAAACAGGTACTGTTTTGAATCTCTCAGGTATGGAATGTTGATAATTTAAAAATCAATAATTAGTCATAAGGATTTTTATTTATTTTTATTTTTATTTTTTTGTCGGTCGTGGGGCTTGAACTCTGGGCCTGGGCTCTGTCCCTCAGCTCTTCAGCTCAAGGCGAGCGCTCTACCACTTGAGCTACAGCACCACTTCCGGTTTTCTGGCAGTTTATTGGAGATAGGAGTCTCAAGGTCTCTCCTGCCTGGGCTGGCTTTGAACAGCGATCCTCAGATCTCAGCCTCCTGAGTAGCTAGGATTACAGGCTTGAGCCACCAGCGCCCGGCTAGTCATAGGGATTTTTAATAACACATATATTCTGTCCTTTTAACAACTTATTTACTTTTAAATGTTATGGGTTTCCATGTAATTAATCTCTTTTCAGTTTTAGTATGAGAAAGTACTAAATTTATTCTTTTTCAAAATATTCGCAAGTTTATTGTGAAAGTATTGTCTAGATGGATAACATTCAATTTGATGACCCGCTGATAAAGAAAGGGTAATTAATTCAAATTAGAAGTCAAATAGTTTTGATTTTTAAAAAGTTACTACATAAAGAATAATATTTACTATACCAATACAGTGAAATTATATTTTATGCAGCTTATTTTTAAAATTTTATTATCAAAGTGATGTACAGTGTGGTTACAGTAATTGTAAGGTAGTGAAGGCATAACTTTTCAAACTTGTTACCTCTCCCTCATTTTTCTCACAGTTTTCATTTCCCCCTTCACCCCTCACAAGTTGTAATGTCCATTTCCAAAATATTGTCTTGGGAATATTGCTATTGCATTGGTTTGCCTTTCTGCTTTCTCTCACCATTTTGTTGTTCCTCTTCCCTTCCCTAGTTAAGGTAAATGTGTACACAATACACAGGGTACCAAAATCAAATACAGCAGGGAGAAACCATAGGGAAAATCCTAAAGAAAATAGCTATTACATAGTACATCAAAAACAAAAACCACAAATAAAAATCTGTTTCCATATCTTGAAGTTCGTTTTTCTCAGCATCAGCTTATATGGTCATATACACACATAACAATGACACTGGAAAATAATAGTTGCATGAACACTAAATCATGAAAACAACTTGTTATCTTTTTGCTGGTAAAGGTGGTATTAGGATTGGTGAATTTGCGATTCTGATAAAGGAATTTCAAAAGAGTTTTAAAGTTATGACAGGTAAATTTTAATTGTT
Organism: Dipodomys spectabilis; assembly: GCF_019054845.1. Taxonomy (NCBI): domain Eukaryota; kingdom Metazoa; phylum Chordata; class Mammalia; order Rodentia; family Heteromyidae; genus Dipodomys; species Dipodomys spectabilis. The sequence continues at coordinate 225,980 of NW_024871331.1, forward strand.
CAAAATTTTTAACACCTTAGCCTATTAAGAAAATTTAAAATTGCCTGGGAAAATAGGCTTTCATGCAAAATAATCCATGGAGACTTTGTAGAGAGGAAGCAATGTGGGTAAAGATGGCTCTTTTTCACACTAAACAAACAAACCTCGGAAAACGTGCTATAAATCCAGTAGGTTCCCTTGAGAATTGTCATTACCCAGGAAATCTACTCACTGTGTGAAACAAGGCTATAGTGGAATTTAAATTCAAATTCTTAAAAAGTAAGACATCAAAATTTGTGAATTAAACTTTAATTATCAAACAGATAATTTGGGTCACTCTGGTAAGGTGACTGCCCAGGCCCAGACTTTCAGGCCCCATCACTGGACCCACCCCCAAAAAAGTTTTGGGTTCAGAAAAGAATTTAGCAAATGGGAAAGTTTAGAAAATAGTGTTCTTAGAAGCCCTAGCTAAGTGTATTGGATTCAGCAGTAAAGGGAAGCCAAAACTTTTTGATATAGATTGTCTTAATATTTTTGCTACCTAAAGTGATTTTACAGAGCCTATTTGGCTCACTACAATGCAGAACTGATTGAATGAAGACATGAAAATAAATTCCACATCCAAATGAGGCAACTTAAAAGAGTGTTAAAAGAGAAAACATGAAGATGTAGCAGTGGCTGAAGCTTCACTAGACTTGAAGCCAAGAAAATCAGGGAAGAACTAAGAGGAGGACATAGAAGTAGGACACAGACGCGTTGTCCTTTTGTAACAGACCTGTCTTCAAAGGTATGGGTGATTTAACTCTATTCTTCTCCATACATCTTGGTGATCAAATGCAAGACCACGAGAAAAATAATCTATATAAATAATTTTGTAAAGAATAACTTCACTGCTTCTGATATGGTATCTAAGGAGAGTCTTAAGAGAGAAGACAAAAATGGAGTATTTTTTTGGTTTCCTCTAAGCATCTTGTTAGCAAAATATATCCTTGAGGTTAGAATTGATTGAAACAAAAAGTGATGGAGTACTTATTTGTCTGTGTAATTTAGACACAAGAAGACTTTCAAGGTAAAAGAAAAAAGAAAAAAATATAGCCAAGTATTTGTGATCATAGCTTCTTGGACTGGTTTTCTGGAGACAAATTTTACATTAGATTTGTCCACATTAACATAGATGTTGTTTCATGGCAACCAAATGCAAGAGGAAAGTTTAATGGACTCGCTTATTCAATTAAACAGCATAATCAAAAAAATGGCAAATAATATTTAGTGAATTATTTGACCAATTACTTTGCCAGAATAAAGAAGGAAAATGTAATTCAAAATGAATTGACCTAAAAGTATGAATAAAAAGTAGTGAAGAGAGATGAGAGAAAAAATAGAGGATTGTTTTCTCTACAGTTTAGTAATGGGTTCTTCATCTTGTTTCTTACATTCCATCTTCACAAGCTATCAGTTGTGGCTCAGGACTGGAGTATCCAGTTCAGACAAAGAGAACTCATAGGAGAAAGTTAATATTTGCAGCAGATATAGGTGATTTATAACTTTAGATAATCTATTTAAATCTGTTTAGAATCCTCCCCTACGCTAAACTGCCCGCTTTGAACAGTTTTGTTTGCTTTTACCAACACTTCCCTTCATTAACTGCTTAAAATTTTTGAGAGGTCATATTCGTACTCTCTAGAGATTGCTGTTTGGTGATTTTTGTGTGTTTTTGTTTGTTTTTGTGTTTTTTAACTGAATTTCCAAAGGTTGTGCAAGTGTCTCACAATTAAATATGTCCACCTTATTATCGATTTCTCCTGGATCACAGTGACTCCTTCTATCATTCTCAACCACCCCTTCTACAAGATTTATTTCTGGTTTACCACTTCCTTTCTCAAATGTGTACATTGAGTATTCTAGCTGTACTTGCCCCTTGTTCCATTTTTCATTCCTTCTATATATTTACTATTATTCCTCTTTGGTTTCAACTTCCTGATAGTCATTCTGCTAAACTGTCTGTTAGTACTTTGAAAGGTTTATATACATTCCATGGAGTTTCTGTCCTGCATATACTTGAACTGATGTCAGGTTATATTTCCATAATTCATTCATCTGCAATAAGAATTTGCAAGACTGGAGACTTGGAACACCTAGACATGATTATATTCTCATCCATTTGCAGATTAATCTTTAGTCAACAAGAAAGTTTAAATATGGCTTTGAATGTATTCTTAACTACCAATTTTTATAAATGGCTTTGTACAATGGTGTGTGATTATTATATTTTACATGGGATAAGACTTTATACTACCTATAAGTTTTGGAGAAAAGAGAAAACTAACATTTACTACTATAAAGAAATATGATAGAAATAGAAGATAGATTTTGTCACATCTCAGATGAGTACCCATATTCAAGACTTAAAGACATATTTCTAACTACGTTAGACAGAGGGAAAACAAAACAACATATGATAAGGCAAGTATTTGTGACTTTTTAAAATGTCCCTTATTAAGTGATGAAATTTACTTTATTAGCTAACGTTTGGGGTTAAAATATGGGAGTCTGATCTATTTAACAAATTTCTGGAAGACACCTACTGAACAACACAAATGGTGCATGGTACCACTTCTGCACTTTAAGGAATGGTTGAACCTGTTTCGCATTAGTGATGGGTAAAGAAATCAACTCTATTGTAACTTGCTCCCTACACTTGAAAAACTCGTAATGTCACTAAGTGTCATCTACTTAGCAAATGTTATTTTGGCAAGTGTGATTTCAAAAAGTTTATTTGAAAAGGAACACACTTTCAGGAGATTAAATGTAGATTACCATTGGTTTGAGAATGACATTTTTATAACACAGAACCAAGGTGTACTAAAGTACCAGTGTTTTGAAGCACAAACGATCTTCTCAATTAATGTTTTGCTGAATTACATTTGACCTCTAAGTCAAGTTTTCCTGGCCATGATAGATCAATCACTGATCTATCCTTCCAGGAACTATTTTTGGGACCACTTATGCTAGACTGAAATATTACAGTAATCATTAGGGGAAGGGCATTAAAAATAATCTTGTGACACTTTCTGGTCTTGTTCATTCATATGGGCTGGTCATCTGTAAATTGAGATTGAAATACAGTACTTTCTTTCGATTTTGTGACCTCATCTTTCATTTTAAGTTGCCTTGCATTACACAATTGCTTGCTGCTAATTCTTGTGTCTCAAGGAATTGGGGCCCAGAAATATTATAAGAAATGAGAAATTGAGGGAGGTTCCAGGAAGATGGTGGAGGAGAAGCTGGAGGCTAAACAAGCTCTCGCATAGAAAGCAGTTTTAGAGTTCCAATGAACAGTCCTAAGCCAGAGAATCACACCAAGTGTGCCTTCACAGGACAGAGAGGTAGGCCAGAGAGAGAAAATACAGGGGCTGGCAACCAAGCTGGGTGACTTTTCCCTGGGTGGAGCTGAGTCTGGCAGGTCAGGTTAGGCTCTTGTGATCTGCTAGATGACTCTAGATTTATTCCAGGGCCTGTGTTGGAACTAGCAGCTCCGCCGGGCTTTGTCGGTATCCAAGATGGAGATCTCAGGTACTGGGGGGGGAAGGGTGGCCTTCCTCCTCTGCTCCCTAAGAAGGAGTGAGAACATCAGGCTTCTACTCACGCCGAGTCTTGCTTCCTGGGTCATCTCTGGTCTGCAAACTGCAGGGAGACAGCCCTGAGAACTTTCCAGCAGCCGCCACGGCGGCAGCCATGGTGGCAGCGGCAACTGCCACCGCCATACCTGAATCACAGAGAGTCCGGGACGAAGGAGCCAGACGCAGCCGGCGAGCGGATTCCACTCAACACCAGTGAGAACCGACAAGGAGCAGACATCTTCATCCTGCAGTTTGCAGACCAGAGATGACCCAGGAAGCAAGACTCGGCATGAGTAGAAGCCTGATGTTCTCACTCCTTCTCATTGAGCAGAGGAGGGAAGGCCACCCTTCCCCCCCCCCCCCCAGTACCGGAGATTTCCATCTTGGATACCGACAAAGCCGGGCGGAGCTGCTAGCTCCAACACAGGCCCTGGAATAAATCTAGAGTCATCTAGCAGATCACAAGAGCCTAACCTGACCTGCCAGACTCAGCTCCACCCAGGGAAAAGTCACCCAGCTTGGTTGCCAGCCCCAGGAGTGACTTTCTTCACCGGGTAATCAGACCCAGAGGCTGCCCCTCCATTTAGCAGCCTCAACAATCAACTGAAATTCAGTAAACAGAAACCCTGAGAGTGGCTCCAGGCTGGGCTCTGTGAGTTTCTCACAAACCAGCCCCCGGGAAAAGCTACTGTTTGCTGAAAGGCCTCAACTCTACCCAGATCCTAGCCTCATCACAGCATCTCCAAACTCGATGGAAAAGCCATCTCCTCCCATTGAACGAACCTGGGAGGAGGATCGCAGAGCATTTTTCTGTCTGTTCAAAGAAACTGACTTGAGTAACCAACCAAGCCACAGAAACACAAGACCAGAGACTCCAACAAGTGGCTGGTTATGGACACAAGAGAGACACAGTATTTTTCCCACTGCTCCCAAAGAAATCAAAGAACTTTTTTTTTTGTTGTACCTTTATAAAAAAATTTTTTTTCTTAAAAACATTTTGTAATTTTTAATTTTAACTTTTTTTGAAAAAAAATTGTTTTCTAGTAATTTTTTTTCTCTTAGAATTTTATTTTAGGGGTAGAAGTGTGTGTGCATTTTTCTTCCCTTTTTTGTTTTTGTTTTTTGTTTTGTTTTGTTTTGTTTTTTGTTTAGCTCTACTGAACTTCTGATCTTTTTTTCTTTCTTTCTTATCCTTTTCACCTGTTCTTCTCTTTCGTTCTTTATGTGACTTAATTGCTGTTCTGCACATCCTCAGACAAACCCGTAGTCGATTATTAGACCTTATCCCCCATTGTGTACACACTTAATCCACAAATTTATTACTCAATTCAAAACCTCTTACACATAAATTCCTTAATAGCAATACTACATCTTTGTACCTATATAATATTTTAAGTATATTTATTTTTAAGTTTTTCATATCTCCTTTATATCCCTCCACTTCTTTCATTATATTCATGGTCTTCTCTGAATAGTTTGTTTTCTTTGTGTATAATATTTTTAATTTTTACCTTTCTATTTTTTCTGGTCTCTTTTTGTTCCCTTTCTCTTTCTTCTTTTATTTCTCTCTGTCTTCTTTCATCCTATCCAACCTATTGCCTACTTTAAGGTTAGGACTTAGCTAACACTCCCTGTGCCTTCCCACATCACTCTATTCCTATTTTTTACCCACATCTCTTCCTAAACCTAATAATTTCTGGTTTACCAAATTCTTCTTTGCAGTTCATAGCCCATAAATATATAGTTGTTTGATGTTGAATAGATGTAGCTGTTGAACTACATTGTATCTGCAGACTATTGACTGTACAAATACAGACTTTGGTTGATGCTTGCCTTAACATAGTGTTCTAGCACAAAACTGGTGTTAATTTCTTCCTAAATGAGCTGAGTAAGCCGGAAAAACACAAGAAAAAAGGCAAGTCCGGGTATCTCAACTCCCACTCATGATAACCAGGGGACAGAACAGATAATGAATAATACAGAGGAGAGTTCCCAAAAAGCTCTACAAACACTGCTGGCAAACATGATAAATGAAAAGATTGAAAACATAGAAAGGACTCTGTATGAGCATGATAGGGAGAGAGAGGAGGCAATCTAAAACTTTATACAATAATATCATAACCGTGAGGTAGCTACTCAAAAACTGATACAGGATTTGCGTGAGTAGCTTGAGACTACTCAAGGAGAAAGGCAGGAATGGAGTGAGCAGGCTGAGAACACTCAAAGAGAACTACAGGAATCTCACAAATGGGAGGAAGATAATCAAAGAGTAATACAGGAATTGAGAGAGCAGGATGAGAATACACAAAGAACACTAAAAGCATTCATGGAATCCATTAACAAAGATCTGAAGGAAGTCAGGGAGACCACAAAGGGAATGCTGAATGGAAACCAACAGAAGGAATGGGAGTCCAAGGAAATCATAACCAATCAACTAAGTGATTTGACAATAAACACTGAACACCAAATTAAGGAAGTAAAGAAGTTCATACAAGATCTAAAACAAAGCTTCAACAAAGAATTTGAAGCCATCAAAGCTGACCAACTAGAAGAAAAAAATAAAAAACAAAGTAGAAAGTCTCAACAGCAGGTTAGACCATGCAGAAGATCAAATCTCGGAGATTGAAGAGAGCCTAGACATTATAGAGAAAGAAGATACAACCATCCAAGACAAATCCAAGAAATATGATAGATCTATCCAACACTTGGAAGACACCATCACAAGGCCTAATCTAAGGATAATGGTTGTAGAGGAGCAACTAGAAACAGAAGTTAATGGTCTAGGAAATTTCTTTAACAGGATCCTAGAAGAGAACTTCCCAAACATGCAAAAAGATAGGTCTATTCAAATACAAGAAGCTTTTAGAACTCCAAATCGACCAGACCAAAATAGGACATCCCACCATCACATTATAATCTGCACATGATCAATTCAGACCAAGGAAAAGATCCTTAAAGCTGTCAAGGAGAAAAGATTAATCACCTATAAAGGGAAACGAATTAGAATCATCTCAGATTTCTCAGCAGAGACAATCAAAGCAAGAAGAGCCTTGAATGATGTATCCCATGCCCTAAAAACAAACAACTATCAACCAAGAATACTGTACCCAGCTAAACTCTCCTTCATAACTGAAGGCCAAATAAAAACCTTCCATAGCAAAGAAAGATTGAAACAATACATCTCCACCAAACCAGCCTTACAAAAGATTCTTAAAGACGTCCTACACATAGAAAACCAACAAGACCAAAATAAAGGCCAAGAAACTGCACCCAAACTGAGAATCCAAGAACCATAGGAAGAACCCAGTTTTTGCAGCCCCCAAGAAGGTGGATAACATGGCAGGAGCTCCCAAATAACTCTCAGTCCTATCTCTTAATATTAACGGACGTAACTCAACAATTAAGTGACATAGACTGTCTAGTTGGATTAAAAAACAAGATCCTTCTATCTGCTGCCTTCAAGAGTCACATCTTGCCCGTAAAAACAAACACATTTTCAATGTTAAAGGCTGGAGCAAAATCTACCAAGCAAACGGCCCTCATAAACAGGTGGAATTTGCAATCCTAATATCGGATAAAATAGACTTCAAATAAAAATTGGTGAGAAGAGATAAAGAATGTCGCTACATACTAATTAAGGGATCTATCCTTCAGGAGGATATTAAACTTCTAAATATCTATTCGCCAAACAATGGAGCACCCAAATTTATCCAAGAAACACTACTTTCCCTGAAATCCCACATAGATCCAAATACATTAATAGTTGGGGATTTTAACACACCACTCTCCCCCACTAGATAGATCAACTCGGCAAAAACTAAACAGAGAAACCGCAGATCTAAACAACTGCATTGATCAACTAGATTTAACAGACATCTACCGAATATTTCACCCAGCAGCATAAGAATAGACGTTTTTCTCAGCAGCACAAGGAATATTTTCTAAAATAGACCACATTTTAGGCCACAAAGCAAACTTGTCCAAATTCAGAAACATTTAAGTCATACCTTGCATTCTCTCAGACCACAAAGGAATAAAATTAGAGCTCAACACCAAAAGCCACCAAAGAAAGACAGGTAACACATGGAGTCTGAACAACACAATGCTGAATCACGAGTGGGTCAAGGAAGAGATTAGAAAGGAAATTCAAATGTTCATGAATTTCAACAAAAATGAGCACACAAATTACCAGCTCCTCTGGGACACAGAAAAGGCAGTACTCAGAGGCAAGTTTATAGCTCTGAGATCTTACATCAACAAATTGGAGAGATCTGAAACCAAAAATTTAATGAGACATCTGAACCTCCTTGAAAAAGAACAGCAAGATAAACCCCAATCTAGTAGATGGAAAGAAAAAATTAAAATTAAATCAGAATTAAATGAATTAGTATCCAAAAAAAAACTATAGAAAGAATCAACAAAACAAAGAGTTGGTTCTTCGAAAAAATTAACAAAATTGACAGACCCTTAGCAAATCTTATAAGAAAAAGAAGAGAACACACACAAATAAATAAATTCAGAGATGTGAATGGAAACGTCACCACGGAACCAAAAAAGATTCAGAACATTTTAAGGGAATACTTCTCAAAACTTTATGCTAATAAGTATGAGAACATGGCAGAAATGGACCTTTTCCTAGCAAATATTGAAATGCCAAAACTAAACCAAGATGAGTTAAACCATCTTAACCGGCCAATATCAAGCATTGAAATAGAAAGAGCAATAAGAGAGCTCCCAGCTAATAAAATCCAGGACCAGATGCTTTTACAGCAGAATTCTACAAGCCCTTCAAAGCAGAACTCACACCAATACTCCTCCAACTCTTCAATGAAATTGAAAGAGAAAGTTTACTACCAAACACATTCTATGAAGCCATCATCACCCTCATCCCCAAAACAGGCAGGGACTCATCAAAGAAAGAGAACTATAGACCCATTTCTTTGATGAACATTGATGCAAAACTTCTCAACAAAATTTTGGCAAATCGACTTCAACAATTCATCCAAAAAATCATACACCAGGATCAAACATGATTCATTTTAGTGATGTAAACCTGGGTCAACATACGCAAATCAATTAATATTTTTCATCACATCAAAAGGAGCAAGGATAAGAACCACATGGTTACCTCAATAGACCCAGAAAAAGCATTTGACAAGATCCAACACCCCTTTATGATGAAGGTTTTGGAAAAATTAGGAATCCATGGAACATTCCTCAATACAATAAAGGCTGTATATGACAAACCTACAGCCAGCATTATACTTAATGGTGAAAAACTAAAGCCATTTCCTCTTCTCTCAGGAACAAGACAAGGATGTCCACTCTCTCCACTTCTCTTCAACCTAGTATTAGAATGCCTCGCTACAGCAATAAGACAAGATGCAGACATAAAGGGGATCCAAATAGGGAAAGAAGAAATAAAAACTCTCCCTCTTTGCAGATGACATGATCTTGTACTTAAAGAATCCCATAGACTCCACTCCCAAATTACTCACGGTGATTCAAAACTTTGGCAAAGTAGCAGGGTATAAAATTAACCCTCAAAAATCAATGGCTGTTTTGCATGCCAACAATGAGAAAAGTGGGGCTGAAATTAGGAAAGCAACTCCATTTGTGATAGCCCCACAGAAAATAAAACACCTAGAAATTAACAACCAAAGAAGTGAAAGGCCTCTATGATGAACTTTAAAAACTTGAGAAAGGTTATCAAAACAGAACTTAGAAAATGGGAAAAACTCCCATGCTCCTCGATTGGAAAGATTAACATTGTGTAAATGGCAATACTTCCAAAGGCTATCTAAAAATTTAATGCGATACCTTTCAAAATTCCAACCTCGTTCTTCAAGGAAATAGAAGAGGCAATCCAAAAATACATATGGAACAATAAAAGACCCGAATAGCAAAAAACACTCCTCAACATAAAGACCACGGCTGGAGGAATATCAAAACCAAATTTCAAACTCTACTATAAAGCCATAGTAATCAAAACAGCTTGGTACTGGCACAAGAACAGACTTCAGGACCAATGGAATAGAATTGAAAACCCAGAAATGAACCTACAGACCTAGAGCCATCTAATCTTTGATAAGGGAGATTAAAAAAATAGAATGGAAGAAAGAGAGCCTCTTCAGTAAATGGTGCTGGCAAAATTGGTTAAGGACTTGTAGAAAACTAAAGCTAGATCCTTATATATCACCCTGTACCAGAATCAACTCTAAATGGGTCAAAGACCTCAGAGTCAAAGCAGATACTCTGAAAACATTACAGGATGGAATAGGAGAAACCCTAGGTCTCCTTGGCACAGGCCGAAATTTTCTGAATAGAGATCCGGAAACACAACAAATCAAAGAAAGGTTGTACAAATGGGATTGCATGAAGTTGCAGAGCTTCTGCATCGCAAAGGACATAGCTAGCAAGATCAATAGAAAGCCCACGGATTGGGAGAAGATCTTCACTAGCCATACAACGGACAAGGGTCCCATATCTAAAATATACTTGGAACTCAAAAAATTAAATCCCCCAACAACAAATCCTCAAAGAAACAACTGCCCAATAAATAAGTGGGCTAAAGACTTAAAGAGAAACTTCTCTGAAGAAGAAAGAAGGATGGCCAATAGACACATGAAGAAATGCTCAACCTCCCTAGCCATATAAGAAATGCAAATCAAGACAAAATTGAGATACCATCTCACCTCAGTTAATATGGCCAAAATCAAGAACTCTAACAAAAACAGATGCTGGAGGGGATGTGGACAGAAGGGAACCTTACTTCATTGTCATTGTTGGTGGGAGTGTAAACTTGTTCAACCAGTTTGGAAAGTAGTATGGAGGTTCCTCAAAAGACTCCACATAGAGCTCCCCAATGACCCAGCAATCCCACTTTTGGGCATTTACCCAAATGTTTACAAACATGACCACACTAAAGCCACCAGCACAACCATGTTTATTGCAGTATTATTTACTATAGCTAAGATATGGAACCCCCCCTGATGCCCCTCAGTAGATGAATGGATCAAGAAAATGTGGTATATATACACAATGGAATTCTATGCCTCCATCAGAAAGAATGACATTGTCCCATTAGTTAGGAAATGGAAAGACTTGGAAAATATATATTAAGTGAAGTAAGCCAAGCCCAAGGAATCATAGGTCCCATGGTTTCCCTTATTTTCAATATCTAGTATATGTATGAGTCAAGCAGAAAATGCCAGATAAGTTGATGTTAGGAAAATGAACCCTAAGATATGTATTCAAATGTTTATTTCTTTCACGTGATTGTTTCTAACACATTAATAAGATCATTTCTTTGTTCCTTTTATGTCCCTCACCCACAGTATAACCCCTGCTTTCACTGTTTTCATGTCGTTATAATTTGTGGAGGGGAAGGGGAAAAACAAGTCGTTTAAATAAGGATACAGGTCGGCCCATTGCAACAATAAGTACAAGTTGTCATGAAGAAAACGAACTTTACAACTTTGGTGGTGGGGGGAGGATTGGGTGGGTGGGCGGTGGGAGGATGGGAAGAGATGGGAAGGGGAAACAAAGGAGGAGGCTACAATGCTTAATAAGAAATATACTCATTATCTTGCCCATGTAATTGCAACCCTTCTGTACAGTATTTTCACAGTAAAAAATAATAAAAAAATTAAAAAGAAAGAAAAAAAAGCCTAGGACCAAATGGATTCACAACAGAATTGTATAAGACCTTTAAAGAAGAAATAATACCTATGCTCCTCAAGCTCTTCAGAGAAACAGAGGAGGGAGCTATCCCAAACTCATTCCATGATACCAATAACACACTCATCCCCAAACCAGGCAAAGACCCAACAAAAAAAGAAATACAGGTCAATTTCCTTGATGAACACAGATGCAAAGTTCCTTAACAAAATTCTAGCTAACAGAATCAAGAAACACATAAAAAAATACATACACTAAAACCAAGTAGGCTTCATCACAGAGATGCAGGGATGGTTTATCATACGTAAGTCAATAAATATAATCCAACACATCAACAGAGCCTAGGTCAAGAATCATATGATTATCTCCACAGATACAGAAAATGGTTTTGTTAAAATTCAACATTCATTCATGCTAAAAGCTCTGGAGACAATAGGAATAGAAGGAACATTTCTTAAAACATTAAAAGCCATTTATGACAGACCAATAGCTAATACTATACTTAATTGGGAAAAGCTACAACCAATTCTCTTAAAATCAGGAACAAGGCAAGGATGCCCACTGTGTCTACTCCTGTTCAATATAGCCCTGGAAAACTTAGCCAGGTCAATAAGGCAAGAAAAAGACATTAAAAGGATATGCATAGGGAAAGAAGAAATTAAACTATACCTTTTTGCATATGACATGATACTATACCTTCACAATCCCAAAAACTCCATCCCCAAACTCTTAGAAATCAAAAATCACTTTGGCAATGTAGCAGGATACAAAAATCAATCCAATAAAATCAGTTGCCTTCCTGTACACTGACAATGTACAAGCAGAGAGGGAAATAAAGGAAGAAACACCATTCACAATAACCTCCCCTAAAATAAAATATTTAGGAATTAACCTAACCAAAGATGTAAAAGAACTATTTAATGAAAACAATAAAAAGTTAATGAAAAAAATTACAGAAGACACTAGGAAATGGAAAGACCTCCCATGTTGTTGGATAGGTAGACAATATAGTGAAAATGGCAATACTGCCCCAATTAATATACAAATTCAATGCAATTCCTATTAAAATCCCAATGATGTACATCTCTGAAATACAGAAAACAGTCCAAAAATTCGTATGGAACCACAAAAGACCTAGAATAGCCAAAACAATTCTAGAGAATAAAGACAACATGGGAGGGATATCCATGCAGCACTTCAAACTCTACTATAGAGACATAATAACAAAGACAGCATGGTACTGGCACAAAAACAGACCCGAAGACCAATAGAATAGAATAGAAGATCCAGAAATAAATCCACATGCCTACAGTCAGCTGATATTTGACAAAGGAACCAAAGACAGACAATGGAAGAAACACAGCCTCTTCAACCACTGGTGCTAGGAAAACTGGGTGGCCACATGAAGAAGAATAAAAGTAGACCCCAGCATATCACCATACACCAATATTAACTCAAAATGGATTAAAGATCTTAGCATTAAACCTGAATCTTTGAAACCACTGCAGGCAGAGTAGGAGAGACACTTGAACTTATAGGCACTTATAGGCACAGGAAAGAATTTCCTGAACAGAGTCTCAGGCTCACAACAAATTGGAGTGAGACATGACAAATGGAACTACCTTACAATAAAAAGCTATAGCAAAGCTATAGCTGTAATGCTATAGCGATCGCAACCAAGCTAGAAAGACAACCAATTAATTGCAAAAAACTACTTACCAGCAATATATCCGACAAGGTGTTAATATCCAGTATATACAGGGATCTCAAGAAAGCAGGGCCTCCCAAACCTAACAAACCAATTACTTAAGGGGAAAGGGAACTAAAGAGAGACTTCTCAGAAGAAGAGATAAAAATGGCAAAAAACACATTAGGAAATGTTCACCATCCCTGGTTGTAAAGGAAATGTAAATAAAGACAACCATGAGATACCACCTTACCCCAGTCAGAATGTCCCACATCCTCAAGTCAGCCAATGACAAATGCTGGAGGGGATGCGGAGAAAGAGGAACCCTACTACACTGCTGGTGGGAATGTACACTTATACAACCACTTTGGAAAACAGTCTGGAGAGTCCTAAGAAAGCTAAATATTGACCTCCCTTATGACCCAGTCATACCACTTCTAGGCATCCATCCTGAACAACAGGAACCAGTATACAAGGACACACGCACCTCCATGTTTATTGCGGCACTGTTTGTAATAACCAGGATATGGAAACAACCCAGATGTCCCACCACAGATGAATGGATCCCAAAATTGTGGTATCTATTCATAATGGAATATTATTCAGTCATTAGAAATGACAAAATAATGGCATTTGCAGGGAAATGGATGGAGCTAGAAGGTGATCATGTTGAGCAAAGAAGCCAAGAGCATTGAGACCAACAGTACATGGTCTCCCTGATAAGTGGATGTTAAAACCAAAATGTTAGGTAATATGACATATTTAACAGGACTTCGGAAACAAAGGACTTTCACTCATCTGGTCAAATCTCTACTAAATAACCTCATGCTGCTGATCACATGTATGGTATATACGTGTACAATGAAGGGGAACCAGGAAGATGACATAGAACTAGAGGAAATCAGGGAAAAATCCATTAGTTGCACTGGACATTGACCAAAATGAACTAAGCAAGTTAATGGCAGGGATAGAAGGGAGGGAACAAGTGGGAAAAAGGGAACAGCTGATGTTATGCAAAACAAAATAAATGTACATACCAACCAATATGGAAGGAATAACAGTATCGCAAAGCTCATGGAACTCATAAATGTTATAGACTGTGATAGACAATTTTCTCCAGAAATGTTAGAATGTGTTTGTGATTTTAACTGAATGTCAATAAACCACAATACTGTGAAATTAGGGAAATTATGTAACCACTTAATTACAATAAAAAAGCAAAAACTCTCCAGAAATCATTATAGATATATACAACTAATTCTTGAATACATTTTGACATCAAAGTAAGGCAATTGACTTGGAAGACTTCCATGGAATCCATGAATTGTTGCAGCAAGCTATTGTTAGTTGGATTGTGAAAATATTTTGTATGGAAACAGAATGAAATGGCATTTTTGAAATTTAAGAAACTTAACCGAACCATTATGACTTAGGAGAGCAATTTGGACAGCCTTCCAAATCTTCAAAGAGGAAGTGATACATACTTATCCTTTTGGCAATATCAAATACAGTTTCTTCCAAGTTGTTCTTCAGACCTGATTTGACATAATGGTTCAACAGAAGCAGATCCAACATGTCTTTGCTATCTCTACTTCCATCAGCAAGATGCAAGGGGGCCCATTGGTATCTCCATCATGATGAAGTAAGAAAAAAGCCACTCTAGTATTATTCCACATATAAGCACTGCACAGGGTTGTCCAGCCACCTACAGTTATTGCATGAATATCTGCCGCTTCAGCCACCAACTCACAGACAGTGTCTAAGTGTCCACTGTAGACTTCTTGATGAATATGTGTATACTCATCGTCATCCCTAGTATTCACATGAGTGGCCTTTTTGGAAAGTAGTCTCCGCACTGTAATAACCTGATTATTTTCAGCAGCCAAAAGAAGAAAGTTGCATGGATCTTTCTCCATTTTTTCTTGCAATTGATACCATTCCTCACTTTTTCATCATATTCCTCGTCTTCATCAGAATTGCCTAACCAGAGACTTTGAGTGACAGTGGGAATGAGGTGTCCAAGTATTTCCTTAATAGTTCAAGTTAGTTGAACTGTTCAGAAAAATCCGGTGAATTTTCTGCATCAGTTTTTTCACCATGATTTATTTTCCCTTTTTACATTTTTACTATTCGAAATTATTCTAACTGGAGAGTAGGGAATTGATGGAAGCAGAGGAAAGATTTTCCTCCGTATTCAAAGATACAGACTGAAAATAAGGACCAGTGGTGTCTTCATGTGCAGCTTATTCTAGGAATGAGAAAAGATGAAATAATGCCTTCTATATAAATGATTTGGGAAATGGCAGAGCAGAAAGTAAAATGATGCAACCAAAAATATAAAAGCAAAATAAATTACGATAATTATAAAGCAATCCTATTATCTATGAGAAACATTAAAGAGAGAGGAAGAGAGACAGATTGCAATGACCTAGATAGCCACAAATGCATGCCTCTGATCAATTTATAGAGCAAGCAGAATTTTATGTTTTAAAAAGATGGAAATAGAATTTATGTATTTACTTGAATTTGGTAAATACATTTTTAGCAGCCTACATGAAGAGACATAGGTTTAATCATATTGCAGACAAGAATCTAAATCCTTGATAATTCTAGGAACAGATCTGAATGAAATCAGTTGAATCACACTTTTCATGTACAATGAAGGAATAGGTCCAGGCTATGAAAGCAGCAAGAGAAGGCAGGCCGATTGTATCTGTGACAAAACTTTGTGGAAAATGATATTGAGGATTACTTATTGTTGATCCACTTGCACTGGAAGCATGATTCTGAACAATTGCTTGCTGATTCTCAACTATTTCTTTGATCATTATATTCTCCAAAAAGAAAAAGTGAGATTTAATTGATAGCAAAGGACTACTAATACATTTTGATTTCTCATTAAGCACCTTCAATCATTGAAACCACATGAAGACAATAGACAGGCCTACTTTTTTAGATGAAAACAAGTGTCTTAAAAAAACAAGGAATGTAAGTAGTAAAGGACTTCTATTTTAGTACTACATTATACATTTTTTTCTAATGTTGGGTACCAATAAATAATGGATCTATTAGAAAGGTCTTAAAGCTCATATGTCCAATTGTGAGTTCTCTTATACTATATCATGGTATTTTTTGTGTGTGTTCTTAAGAAGAAATTTACATTACTAACTTGAATTTCTGACAGGACAGTATCATCACTGTACATCTTGCTTCTATACTCTCATTTTTAAATTACTATCTAAGTATGTGCATTAGATAACTATAGAGGAAAAATAGAAGCCACACTGGTGGCTCATGTCATTAATCCTAGCTAATCAGAAAGATGAAGTCTGAGCATTGTGGTTTGTAACCAGACCAAACAAAAAAAAGTCCATTAGATTCTGATTTGAAATAAACCAACAAAAGCTAGAACTGGAGCTGTGGTACAAGCAGTAAAATGATATCCTTGAGAAAACTAAAACAAAAAAATAACAAATTCTGGGACAGAGACAGGCCCTGAGTTCAAGCCTTAGTATTAGCACCAAACAAATGATTGAATTAATTAGTTAATTAAGTAATTAAATATAAATTAAGTGGTCACATGTGGATAGGCAGGTAAAATGTAACATCCGTGGTGACTGGATTGTGTATTATTTTGTAGTAAGGCAAATTATCATTTGTACTAATCATTAATTTTTTATTTGAACTTTTTTTGAACAATAAACCTTGAATTTAGCATGCATGTATAGGTGTGTGTACATGTGTGCATATGTGTGTATTTGTATATGTGTGCATGTGCTGTTGCAATGTTGCTTGCCAATGTGGACAGGGTGAGGCTGAAAAGAGCTAAATTTGTTGCAATGTTTTTATGTATCAGTATTCTGTCATGTCATTTCAGTTGGACCACCCTTTTGTACATTTTATTTGTCAAATAATATCATCAGAATCAAAGGATTTACAATATTAAGTTAGATGAAAGAGAACGATTTCAGCTCTTATTATATGTTAGGTGAGAAGATTCAGACATATTTAGGTAGTAAATTAGTGCTGGAAGATGATTGTCGGAACAAAATATGTATTTGACTTCTTAAATTTGTTATACTTTTAACATATGCTCATGGAGTAAGTTTGACCAACTGGACCAAATAGGTATTGCTCTCTGGTTATTCCCGTGAAACACAAAGTGGATAAACTCTTTCTGGCTTTCTGTTGAAAATAACTTTCTTTGTAAGATCATATCTATTCACACTAAGAGGTAATCAACCCAATATTTATCAAGTTTGAATATCCCATCATATTGACTGAAAATTAGTATTGTTGATATGCTTGTTAGCTATTCCTTTCAAAAACAAACAAACCAAAAGCATGTGTCATCTTTAGATAGTGGATGTATCTGAAGTTGTTTTGTACATGCAAAGGGCTAATGGCTCTTTTGTGGGATTAACTATGGCAACTTAACAAATAAGGCTTTTTGAATATCTTTTCCAATATGAATAACATCCCAGAGTGAGTCTTGCAATTTCTGAAAACCCTTTGAATATTTTAGTATTATTTCAGTTCATTCACTATGGAGCTAAAGACATTTCTGAAATAAATATTGTTAAGATCTGAAAATGTATGTGGGTATATAGGCTTTTTATGCATCATCTTATGAAAATCCAGTTTTTATGAAACTAAATGAAATAGAATAAAAGAATGTAAGTGAATTTGGTAAGCTAATTATTAGTTTAACTTTGTTTTCTATTAACACAGTCCATTGAATGTAGATGATGCAGTTAAATTACTTCCTTTGTGTTTCTGTACTTCAGTTATTTTTCGTATCATTGTAGTTATGGGAGTGAATTTGTAGTATAAATAAAGGTCCTTTAAAATGATTAGGATTAATCTTGTGCTTTGTGTCCTACTCCCAAGAAAATGAGTTATTTTCAACTGTTAATAGTTTATAATTGAATCTTCACAAGAAAAATTTAAAAATGCAGTAGTATTGATGACTTTTTAAACCAATTGTATGGACAAGTTGGAGAGTCTTTAATTCATGCTTCGGTCTTGGTGTCTATGATTTTTAATCCCTTGTTGCTAACATTAATGATAGCTCAGACGGCATTTTGGGGTATATGAAAGGTAAAATATTTATCTGGGGTCAAAGGTGATTTTTATATCAGTCTTGCTTTAATAACATTTTAAAGTAGTATATTTCTCTCAGAATGTTTGGTATAAAAAACAATCAAAATACTTCTAATGGTAAAGAACCTAGGTGAGCTACAATGTGGAAATGATTGGTCCATAACACCTGCAGTCTGTTTCCATCAGGAATTGGGCAGGACACTCTTTCGGTATGACTGTGTTAAACAGAAATGGGATCCCCAGGCAGTGCAGTGTTGAGTGAAGGGATAGATTATGATTTCTACTATTTTGAGCTAGAAATCAAGAATGTTATACTTTAGCAGTTCCTTTCACCAGTAATGTATAAATTGTTTATGAACTTGGAGTTTTCATATTATAGCTACCTATTTTCTAACAAAGATAAAGTCAAATATAAGTAGAGTGTACACAATAATTCTGGGAAATTTTCCTAGAATTAGTAGACTAAGTGCTGGTATTTTAGTCATAAAATAAAATGAGGTTATTTGATACAGCAGGAGATGGGCCTCAGGCTAACACTTACCATGTGTGCAATGCTGTACTAGTAATTCCAATTCTGAAGACGTCAATACCATCATCTGAGAATTAAAAATGGAAGTAGTTCCACTTTATGGGATTATTGTGAGGATTAAGTTAGATACCATAGGTAAAGTACTTGGAAAAACTATAATTCATCATTTGATACTTTCTACCTGTTATTATTTCATGTGATGAAGTCTAAAAATTTTACTGTGATTTTTATATTGTGTCTATTTACAATAGGCAATGTGATATATTGATATTCATTGCATTGGTCAGTTTTCTGACATTATGAGGAAAATACCTGCAAAGAAAATTTCTGAGGAGGAAACTATTATGTTGATTCATGGTTTAAGGGAATACAGTTGAAGATCAGATGTCTCCATTGTTTTTAATTATATTTTTATTAAATAGTTGTTCAAAGGAATTTCCATTCCACAAATCAGTTTATAAGTACAATGGATCTTTAATAACTTTCTTATACCCTTCCAAACCTCACCCCACTTTCATGTTTTCTAGTTCCATACTATCTGCATTGAATATTATGCCTTCACTCTCTTCCTCCATAACTCTCTTTATTCCTTCCCTTTGACTTCCGCTCACATCTTCCAAGTGATAGAATCCTGGTATTCATTTTGTTGGATTAAAAGTTCAATTTTATAAGAAATTACACCTTTTAAATACTCCTCTGCAAATAGCATGCTTTGGTTAATACTGTTGTGTAATTGTAACCCCTCTGTATGGTATTTTCACAATAAAAATCTCAGTTTTATGGTCAATAGATTTTGAAAAGGATGCCATGACTTTATGAAATAAAAATAGAATCTTAAATGGTTGTTGTGGCACTATTGCCTCCCTCTATTTAAAAAAATTTCTTAGACTACTACCTCAATCCTTATACAAAAATTTAAAGTTTTTAAATAGAAGATGATTATCAAACTAAATGTGAGATGTAAAAACATAAAATATAAACATAAAAATTCATGGCATTGGATCAGTAAAAGTTTCTAAAATATGACATGGAAAGCATTAGTGGGTAAAGAAAAGCAAGAATAATCTGGATAATATCAACTTATACTCTTTCATAATTCAAAGGACAATATAACAGAAGTGAAAAAATATCTAACAGATAGAAGACACATATTTGTTAATGCTACAATGATTCTGAGTCTAAGTATTTTTATATCTTCTAATTCTATATAACTTTTCCCAAAATAGGATATTTCTTTAAAGAATATATGTAGATAGTAGGAGCATATAAAATAAGTTCCTCTTTAGTATCCAAGAAAAAATAAAGAGAAAACTCACTAGTAGGACTATAATATAAAAAGATGACACAAAATATAGTAATGCACTTGTAGAGAAATTGATATACTCCACATAGCAAATGAATTTGTATAATACTTCAATCATTAAAGCAAGCAAGTTTTCAAAAGGTCAAAGAGAATTGAATAGGTTCTATCCATTACACGGCTATGTATGTATTAAAGAGAAGTAAAAAACTTATTTGGACAGGGAATGTAGTTCATTGAGATTGCACTTGAATACTTTGTGTGAGACCCTGGAAATAATCCCCAAAACCAAGTTTTGAAAAGGATCACTATCGAGGATGTATGCTGGACAAATTCCTGTAAATGAATCTCATATCTACTTTAATGTCTGTTCTAAAATTTACAGCATTTCTATTTGAAGAAAAGCAAATTTGTGAAAATTTTAGGCTTGGAAAACCTATGATTGTACAATTCACTTCCAAATCACTAAAATGCATACAATAAAAGGAGATAATATATTTCAGGTGAATTACACGTCAGCAAAAAAAAGCTATTGTTAAAATACTTCACACAAAATGTAGAATAAGTAAGAAGATATTTTCTGTGTTTGCTTAGAAACTTTGTAAACTGCAACATTTAAAACAATAATATGATTTCTGTTCATTTTAAGTATTTTTAATTGTTTATTTTAAGTTTATTCAGAGATAACTAAATCAAAAAGTGTATGTGATAACTGGAATACCTAGGAATTAAGCAACACTTATAAATAATTGATAACCTTTACTGGAAGAAACTTTTGGCAAATGACAGAAGACACAAATCTATGCATCTGCATCTTATGAAAGCCATATGTTACTTGGTCAATCCAATTGTTTTTCTCTACTTTGCTAGGGAAAAAGTATTCTTAAGATAAGAGCCAATGGCAGTGAAAAGAAACAAAATACACTATCATCTTGATTTATTTATGAAAGTAACAAATGAAATAAAACAATTCCACTTAAGGGACTCCAATATTAGTATCTATGAAGATGTTCCTGAATGCCAGCATCCATTGAATTTTTGGAATTTTAATTTCTATGTACATATGAAAACTAGAACAAGAAAAGAAATATAGTCTTAAAGCAAACCAGCCGTGGAATAATTTTCTCAATTGCTTTGAAATTACATAAGAATTGATATTCCTTTCCATTGGAAACATTTAAAAATGTTTATCATTTATTATAATTCAAATATAAAGCAAGAGTAATTTAATATAATCATTATAAATATCATAAAATAGAATAACAAACCAGTCCCAATATATTACCTACCCATCATTATTCTTAATTCCTAATCATTACCTAAATATCTTAAACAATCTAAATAGTCACGTCTTTAATATAAACGTAAATATTCTATACTTTTTACTTAACATTTTCCAGAGGCTTGTATTCATGTTTCTAAGAAAGGTTCACAGCAGTTAAAAGATGCTTTTGTGAAATTAATGTGATACATTTTGTTGTTGTTGTTGTTGTTTTTTGAAAGGCCTGGGCATTATCCCTAAGCCTTTTTATCTTCAAGGAGAGCAATCTACAACTTGAGGCACAGAGCTAATTCATGTTTTTAGTGGTTAATTGGAGATAAGAATCTAACAAGTACTTTTCTGTCTGGGCAACTTTCAAACACATTTCTAAGATCTCATTACCCAGAATAGGTCGAATTATAAGAGTGAGTCACTGGCACTTTTTGATGTACTTTTTATTTTAATTATGTTTTAAGATTTTTGTTTCACTATAGTGTACATCATTCTACCCATAAATTTAGATATGTATATATTTCTGATGACAATCTCTAAAAATGTCATTCTACACATGACATTAATATATATATATATATATATATATACATATATTTCTGAAGACGGACTCACTCTATTTTTTGCTACTATTTTTGACCTTTTACATTTCAAAGATATACAGTCTATTTTTCTAAAAGTTTCCTAAAATAAAATAACTAATATTTCAATAGAAAGTAGAGCTTTTACTTTCAAGGGAATTTTAGATACACATATGGCTTTGTAGTAATATTTACATTATATTACTTGAAAAAGTTCTGTCCAAGCACTTAAATATTTGTGTGTAGTGAGGGGAAGAGAGGAAGTTAATTCATACTGGTTAGGAATTAGCAATGCTTCAAAAATCTATTCCATAATTTGTTATAAATACATAGTCAAGCTACCTGATATGGTTTAGTTTTTTTTTTCCTTTATTTGTTCAAAATTTTAATATGGATGCATGCACAGTGTTAACATTAAAAATATTAATCAAAAGACAAATAATAGCAAAACCATAGGCACATATAAGATTTTCATTAATTAGTACTTATGATGCCAATAATAATTTTGATGAAGATGATGATGATGACCACAGTGTAGCCTGACAATGATAAGGTGATTGAAAAGGAAAAAAACTTTACACTTCTTTGAAGCTAGTGTTCCCACATTGAATACATAGTTATAAACTGAATTGGATTACATACAACAATAACAAAAGGAGAGTTTCTATACCAAGAAATAAAATTACATTAATAAGTACAGACAGTAAAAACCCTAATGTTATTCCTGCAGTCTCTCTAATGTATACTCACTTTTCTTGCTGGTATTGTGTTCTTATAAATAAAATTTTTTACTTCCACATTTTGATGGACTAAGATATAGTGTTCAATTCAGTGTGATTAATTCAAATAACATTGTCTTATAGGTAATATTCAATAACAAATGTTTCCAATAATTTATTAAGAGTATGTCCTTCAGTACAGCTGTAAACACGTGACACAATTTACATAATACCACATACATATCTGAAGTTACCACAAAATGACATAGGCCGTAGTGCCAGGAGTTAAAATTTATTTTTATTTCTGCATAAAACAACTTTTGACTTCATACCAACAAACTGAATTTGACTCTTTCCTTATTTGTAAGCTAAAGTGGAAAATGTAAGGACTCTTCACATTTTTTTCTTGTTCTAGAAGTCAACAAATATTCTTCAATATTTCTGGTAGATTACATCCATTTACAGATGAGAAATGTAAGGCAAACTGTCAATGTAGTGAGTAAATAATGATACTAGAATTATTGTCTGGGCTCTTCACTCTGTGTGCTTACAAAGAGAGTAATTTGGTGATGGAGAGGACCAATATGAAAAGACTCTGGGGAAAAAAGCATAATTTGTAAGCGGTTGTTTTAGGACTAGGTTACCAGTGATGAATACTTGTAACAGGCTGGTGTCATGGGCATAAAAAGGAGTACATAGAAATTGTATTAGTGACAGAAACTGAGAAAATCTTAATCATTCATCTTATCTAAGGGGAGGGTAAGAAAGGTAAAAAGAAAGGTAAGAAGAAATCTAAAATGCATCCACATCTCTGACTGGCAACTGTTAGTTATATTCTTGGTGAAAAGGACTACAGATGGAAAATATGGACTTAGAGGAAAAAACTCTCAGTTCTAAGGTTTATGTTAAAGAGATGCAAATATATGTCTGTTTAGACATCATCAAAATATCCACGACCTTGAATATGCAAAAGAATAATAAAATCGGGGGAATTATTAAAGTGAGAAGGAAAAGGAAAATTCTGACACAAGTGTGAGCAATGTGAGCACCAGTGTGGACAAGATTGGATGAAAGAGATAAATAAGGAAACAAGAAATAAACACAGATTTACAGAAGTAAAGGAAGGAAAGAATTTGCAGGAATATTTTGAAGGAAATATTCTATTTGGATTTGAAAAGTAAAAGGACATAGATAAGTTCAATAAGAACAGTGTTTTGGTGAAAGTCATATTGATAAAATTTTGTGATATGAATGTGAAGCTATAAAATTTTGGATCCATGAATTCAACAGATCCTGTTGATTTTAAATGCTGGGAAGAAATGCTTTTATCCTGACCTTAGAAGAATTATACAGTTATAACTCTCATGAACTTTCCTTAGAGGTATTTTGTGAATATGTTTCAAGACTGTTTAGACATGAGATTAGAGATTGAACTACAGCACAGACAAGCCTAATTTGTCCTACAGTTACAATGAGTGATTCATGTATCCACATCAGTTTGGGATTTTATTGAAATATTGTTTGGATATCTTATCAGCCTAATCATCACAAATGTAGGACAAGTAACACCAAGTATTAGGTTAAACATACAGCTTTACTGATGTGACTCAAGACTCCTTGAATTGATTCTTCTTTATAACAGAAAATACCTCAATAAACATTAACAAATTATAACTGCCATATACCTTATTGAAATCTAATTCTTGTTAGAAATATCTCCATGCTTAAGTAACCCTGTCAATCAACCTGCCACAAATTCTTTTTTTTTGGGGGGGGGGTGTCCGGTCGTGGGGTCTGAACTCTGGGCCTGGGCGCTATCCCTCAGCTCTTCAGCTCAAGGCTAGTGCTCTATCACTTGAGCCACAGCACCACTTCTGGCTTTTTTCTTTTTGCTTATGTGGTACTGAGGAATCGAACCCAGGGCCTCATGCATGCAAGGCAAGCACTCTACCACTGAGCCACATTCCCAGCCCCTGCCACAAATTCTTATATGTAGGAAGTGCTATAATAAACTTCACGCTTTTATTGAATGGAAGAGTTCAGACATTAACCTCACCATTTAATCCAAATCTTTCATTTTCTCATACACATTGGCAAATAGGAAAGAATTCTGATATAACAATAATACAATGGTGACTTGAATTAACACAACTTCTAGGATCTAGTATTAAATTGATTACTTACTAATTAGCTCCAAATTTTGTGGATATTTATATTTCTCCTGGGAAAACTAATGAGCTCCAAGCAAATGTCCCTAGGGGGGCTTTCACTTCTAATATCACTGTTTGTCTCAAACTGCTTTAAATTCTAAACCCTCTAATGTGGGCATAGGGTTACACTGTGCAATTTTTTCCTCAGAGAGTGAGTACTACCCTATTGTTTATCATAGACAAAGTACCTTGATACATACACTGGGTGTGTGCAACAAGAAGTGGTAGTTGAACAATGTTCTTAGTAGTTTATAAAGATGAAATTGAAATAGAGCAACTATGAACTCAAAAGGAATGTGTAAAAAAGATAAAGGCACAAAGTAGAATGTGCCAAGGAAATGCTGAAGTATAATTTCAAATTACGTACTCACGTTTGAGGGTGTGTTCAATGTACAGCTTCAGACAATGCAGTTGGATATCTTGGGGAAAAAAAAACTGCTTTAAACTATTTTGGGATAATTGTACAAGTAGAAGCCCCTAACTCTGACTCTAATCAGCCACAACACCTTCAACTTATGGACTATTTTCCAAGTGCAATGTGAGAAAAAGAGGGCTCATCACAATTAGTGTTCTGGTTGAAGTAATGGCAATCACATAACTTTTCTTATAAGTCTTTATTTTGGAGCATTAAAGTAGAAAAAAGCCAAGTAAATATTTTGCATGTACCTAAATTAAGTGGGACGTATTATATTGGTCTCCTTTTAACTGGGAAGTTATAGATTATTTCTTTTTATACTCTAACTTGGAACAATGATCTGCTGTCAGTTATTTCTTCTCTTCCTCTTCTTTTGCCCTTCCACTTACATAATTTTTATTTAAAGAGACATACTTGAACTTGCATTTCTAAATTCTTCAAAATTATCTGAATTTCTTCATATTTCTGGAAGCCTCCTAAATCTTTCTCAAAGGAATATTTTGTCACTACCATTTTTATCCTATATGATGTCTTCCTGCCTAACTCAGTGCAAGAAATACATTAGACTTATCCAGGTATCTCAACACTTGTACCACCATAAAAAACTATCTTACTTAGAAATCATGATTTTAGTATATCTGGGGAGGTGGCATCTGTCATTTTTGTATGACCCCAATGATACTTACATGCAATCATGATTTAAACCAATATGCCACTCAGAAGATGAACAAATCCATTAAACACACACACAGGATGGAATTCTATGCTTCCAATTAATAAGGAAATGGAAAGGCTTGGAAAAATCCTACTAAGAAAAATAAGCAAGACACAAAGAAACAGATTCCATGGTTTTCCTCATGTGTAATAATTAGGTAATGGCTAAGATAGTCCTAGCGGATGAGCAGAATGGCTCAATAGCTATGTATATATAACCATATAAGAGGATGCTGAGCAAAATGAACTCCTAGACATGGAAACAGAGGTTTTTCTTTGTGGTTATTGTTTTTACAGTACTATGTGATTTCTTTTAGGACAAAGGGCAAACCAATGCAATAGCAATACTCACAAGACAACATGTAGGATATTCACGTTACAACTTGTGAGGGATATTGGGGTGAAGTAAAAGTGTGAGAAAAATGAGGGACGGCATAAAAAGTTCGACTTTTAGATGTTTACTACCTTTCAATTACTGCAACACCTTCTATATACCACCTTGACAATAAAATTAAACTTAAAAATAAGCTACATAAAATATAATTTCACTATATTTCTATAGTAAATGATACTCTATGTGTACTACATTTTTTTAAAAAATGAACAATATTTGGCTTCTAATTTGAATTAATTGCCCCTTTCTTTTTCAGATGGTCATCAACTTGAATGCTATCAAGCTATACAAACTTTTCAGAATATAATTGCCATTATTTTTTTTAAAAACATTATTTTAATATTGTCTCATACTAAATAGAAAATAGTTCAATTCTCTGAAAACTCCTAATTATTAAAACTGAATATTTGTTAAGAGGACAGAATATATGTGTTCTACTAACTACTCATTTTTAAATTCTGAGTATGCCATACCAGAAACATTTAAAACAGTGCCTGTATGCATTTTATGTAATTCTGCAAGAGATGCAATTTCCAATGGGGCATTACATATTTAAATGTCAACAGAGAAACTAGCCTCATTCTGGTAGAAGATAAAACTATGAAGTATCTATAATAATTAATTCCTCTAGAGTAAACATTTGTTCATCATAGTAAGCTATTATTTCAATGACAATCAATACCAAAATTTTATGCAGTAAAGTCATTCCAGCCCAAACAGTTTCCACCTTGTAAACTGCACCTTAAAATTCCCTAAATTCACAGCATGACTAGCTTATCACTATTGTGAAAAAATTCTACAATTCTGCTAATGTTATGCCCTTTTTATTTTTGAAAGAACACTACACTAAATTTTGCTGCATCGTTTTCCCTCAAGTGGTATTCTTGAGATCAGAAAACTTGAAAATATTATTTATACTTATCTTTTTGTCTACCATAGATATTCAATAGGGAAAGATCTGTATATTATGGTTCAAAGCCCACCCAGCCAGGAAGGTTCCTTAGATTCTTATGTCCAATAAACTGCTCAGGAAAAGCCAGACACAAGTAACACTGAGGTTCTAGTGGTAGAGCAGTATCCTTGAGCAAAAAACAGGCTCAGGGACAGTGCCCAGGCCCAGACGTCAAGCCCTAGGACAAACAAAACAACAAAAACAAAATGAAAACAAACCCCAAACCTAGCATTTTTCTCATTGTATACAGAGGTATATAATTAAGGAAATTTCTTCCTATGTTATGTACAGGTAGAAGAAAAAAGATTTCAAACAATAATTCTCTTCATACCATGTTACACAAAAGTCACAAAACATGGCTCTTTTTCTAAATTTATAAATTAATACCATCCATTTATTGTCAACTTTTTCTAGATTATTCACATTATCATGTTATACATCTACTGTTGGAATTATCTATAAACTAAGTCCTAATTACAACTCTCTTGATAGAATATTCTAGACAAATAGAATGCCAGAATCATTTGTGAATTGGTAAATTAAAACTTCTACTTAAAAAGTATTTTGTAGTATCATATAGAATATGAAATTACAAGCAAAAGATATTTATTTTAAATCTAAATTCTAATTTAGTAAGGTCTACAAAGTCCTACATTAGATAACTTTGCTGTTTCTCGTGGCTTAAGCTTTTGTATTCCTTCATTATTTCTTTGGAATCCAACAGAATGATGCTAAATTTTTAAAATTTTTGGTTCGTAATCATGACCGATTTTGCATCTAGAAGTATTCTGTAATGAAGAGAGCATTTAAAACATGACTGAGGATGATATATGAGTTGTATTTCAATAGGAAACTTGACTTCTCAAAACATGACAAAATTTGTGCAAACTTCCAACTGTGAATTCCTTTCTTGTTCTTTGGTTTGTTTTATTGAAGCAAAATTATACTACCTAGTCCAGGGAAGGCATTACTATTTAATCCACTCTCTAATCTCCTGTATTAGTCTGAGTGCTAGAATTCCAGACTTGTATCGCATTGCCCTGCCATAGTTTGTTGGTTTATTTGATCGAGAAACATACCAGTAATTCTGAACTTCTCCGATGATCTTATCCACGACTGACTGTTCAAACTGTTTCTGTACAATTTTCAAAGGTGTTCTAACATTTGACACAGGATATGAACATTTTCAGATGCACCTGCAGGGGTATCTGATTCATTCTTCCATGGATCCGATCCCTTTAATAATTATTACTTGGCTCTTTTACTATCTCTGGTCACTACTTATGTAATAGTCTCATGCTTTTCTGGGGAAAGTTCACTTGACTACTTTCAAATATTAAAAATTATCACTTGATTCTAGTCTTACTCAGGACATATTTTCTATTGTTTTCTAAGTTTTCTACACATTTTGAGAATTGTTTCATATGTGTGTTTGCACATATAAGTGCTTCTGTGTGCATGTAAATGTTTGTATGTGTGTATGCAAAAACCTCAGGCTATTATTCAGCACTCTTGTTCATAACTAGTATCCCATCACTTGAGCCATTCATCCAATGCAGCTTTTGGCTGGTTAATTATAGGTAGTGTTGCAAAGACTGTTCTGCCCAGGCTGGATGCAAACTGAACTTTCCAGACTCTTTTATATTATTAGTTTTTTTTTTTCCAGGAGTATGATTTTAAACTACAAACATTTTTGTGAATGTAAAGTCTAACCTGTAGCCTAGATTTTTACCTCAAGAATTCATACAAAGATAGATGAACATACACATTACACATCCTGAGTGTACACTGCTAGAAATGTGATCTTAAGCCTGGTACTGGTGGCTCAAAATTTTAATCCTAGTTACTCAGAAGGTTGAGATCTGAGGATTGCAGTTCAGATCAAGCACCAGTACGAAAGTTTTCTGAGGCACTTAACTCCAATTAACCACCAGAAAACTGGAATTGGCACTGTGGCTCAAATGGTAGAGTTCTAGCCTTGAGCTGAAGAGGGGAGGGACATCGCCCAGGCCCAGAGTTCAAGACCCACAACCATAAAAAAAAAATCTGAAAAAGAAAAAGAAATGTGATATTATCCACTAGCTCATTGCTACTATATTTCCTGCTCTCTCAACATTGCCTTTTTTTCCAGTTAAGTCCATGCTCTTATATCTGACTTGTTTTGGAACCAGAATTACTCTTCTGTTCTACTTTTTACAAATTTGCATGATTAGCTACCATGATTTAGATCTAGTAGAAAACAAGAGTGGCCTCATCCTTCATGTTCCACTTAGTAGTAATGCTTTCCCTACATCACTCCCATAGATCTACATAATGGCCTTGGATTTATTGTTTCAAAGTTGTCTTACTTGAAGAGTCTTCTATAGTGTATTGAACCATTATAATTAAGCACAAAACTTCTTTTTCTCCTATTATTCCTATTGTATCTCCTACTGCTAACTTATGTACACTTGGGAAATAATGTACAAAACACACTCACAAAAATGTTTCTGAGAATATTCTTCCCACATAAAATTGATATTAATTACAGAGCACTTAGAAAATTTGAACTTAAAGCAGTCCAGGATGTTTTTTTCATGTTTTTTATTGTAAAAATGGTTTAAAGAGGGGCTAGAGTTACATAAGAAAGTAAATGAGTACATTATCTATCAAGCATTGTTACCTCCCCTTTGGTTTTTCTCCTACAATCCTTTTCCTCCCCACCAACCTAACTCCCTTCCTCAAGTTGTAAAGCTAATTTTCTACATAGTGCCATGTACAACTCATTGTTACAATAGGTCATACTGTATACTTGTTTAAGCATTTTGTTATTTCCCTTCCCCTCCCCACATTAGAAAAATGTATATGCAAGATGCAGGTCTCTGACAATAAATATAGTGAAAACAGGGGTTAAACCATGGAGGAAGAAAATAGAAGAGAAACAAAAAAATCACATACTACATGTTAGATACATTAAAAAAATAACAAGGAAGAAAAAGCAAGTTGTGTCCCTATCTTGGGTTCCATTTCACTTAACATCATCTTATATGGCCATATGTACATGAATAAGGTGTTATAAGCCATGCAAATTCCGTATTTTCTCGTTATGAAGTTATCTCTGAAACACATGTTACCTCATGTCCAAAGATATAACTTGTGCTATTTCAATGAAGCCAGAAAATATTCATTTTACCTGGAGCAGCACCATAGATTGTTACTGGAACTAAGTGGAAAGAACTGTTATTGCAAGTGGAAACTGATCCCAAGACAGGAATTGAACATAGAGAAATGACAAATTTCAAGGTAATTTGTGCTGTCCTTTTATGGTACAAGAAAAGAATCCAAGACCTGAAGGAAACTCTGTCCCTGACTTTGTCAAGTGTGTCTTTACTTATATAAAACTTGTCTGTAAACTTCTAGTTGAGAGTATAACAAAAGGAAACAATATGCCATTTGAAGGCCAGCATAGAATAAAAGGAAATAAATTTGTTTTAAAAGTGTTCTCCTGCAAAGAAACAAAGATTTGGGGGCTTTAAAGAGACTTATGCACGGATATTTCATTCCTGAGATAATTCTCTTGTTGCAGGAGTCAGTTACCTAATTCTTTAGTCTGGTCCTGAGTTCTCCATAGCAATAAGGATTCCAAAAAGCAGGATCCAGTGAGTACGATCAGCAAAAGGAGCCTCTTCTCAAACCAGTGCTTTAAGGATAGTCTCAAAGAAATATGTGGTTTTTTTCATTTGCTTGTTGGTTTGTTTAGTTTGTGCTGGTTTGGGGGCTTGAACCCAGAGGGTGGACCCTGTCCCTGTACAGTTGCCTTTCCTGTCCACCTGCCCCCAAAGCTAGTACTCTATTGCTTGAGCCTACACTCCACTTCTGGCTTTTTTAGAATTTAATTACAGATAAGAGTTAGACAGACTCTCCTGCCTGGGTTGGCTTTGAACTGAAATAGTAATAAATCCAATTGACTTCAACTGTATGGACTTCTCTTTTGAACCAAGAAATATCAGATGAAGTTTATTATAAAGCTAATATTTGACAATTTTTAAAAGAAGAGAATATGTCCAGCAAAGAAACCATAACTTAAATAACTCAACAAAAATAGGTGCACTGAATCATTTTGGAATTATTTTTTCTACTTGGAAAGATTACTATTGACTTTGTGGTTCCTTTTGGGGAAACTTAAAGTCAAATTTGCACTTTTTTTGTTGGTCGTGGGTCTTTAACTCTGATACTGGACCTTGTCCATCAGTTCTTCAGCTCAAGTTGAACACTCTGCCACTTTTGGTACAGCACCACTTCTGGGTTTCATTTGGTTAATTAAAGATAAGAGTCTCATGGACTTTCCTGACCAGGCTGGTTTTGAACCACAATCCGGTGGTCTCAAATTTCTGAGTAGCTGGGATTACAGGTGTGAGCCACCAGCATCCGTCTTATATTTGCATTTATTTGCACTTATTGACACTATGTAGACAAAGAATGGAAATTTGAATCAAATGATGACATTGCAAGTTTTCAGAAAAATTGAGGTAGCAATAAATTTATCTCCTTTTCCATGTTGTTACATTAATGATTCATGTGTCATGGGACTCTTACATTAGCATCCTCTGCTGTCTGTATTTGTCAACTTAGTATCAGAAATTGTTCATAGAGAAATATAAAAGACTGAGATTTTTAGAAAGCAAAGGAGTTCAGGTATGAAAGTACAGCATAGAAGGATATACAACCTATCACACAGAGATTAAGAATTATCCTAATTACTGGAATGCTAAAGGCAATGAGGAATAATCCTAGTTGATGACTAGTTCTTTAATAACCAAAAATGGTTAACTAGAACATTTTGTGGTATAACTTAGTTATTATCATTTATTCCTTCCATCTGGAGTTATTCCTTCTCTTCTGTAAAAACTATTAATTAGCCTCTGCCTTTTTGGTGCCATGACTTACCAAAAAGATTTCCAAATCTCACTTATGCTACCCTTCTGATTGTGATTAGCAATGACCACCCAAAAGCCTGGAATCTTTGAATTTCCAGAATTAATCTTCACCTGACATCTAAGCACATTCTTGGCATAAATTGCTGTAATTTAATGAACAAAAGTTTTTGGTTTTTTTTTTTTTTTCAAAATTGTACACTAATATAGGTAAAGTACGTGAATTAGGGACTATTGTCAGGTATCAGTATGGAAGGAGCAATGGTATATTCCAAGTATGAGTTGTTTATTTTGCATTTACTAACTAAATGTTTGTTGTTGTTGTTTTGCCAGTCCTGGGGCTTAAACCCAGTGATAGGGAATTATTCCGCAGCTTTTTTGTTGTTGTTGTTGTTGTTCAAGGCTAACCCTCTACCACTTGAGACACAGCACCATTTCCAGTGATTCTTTTTCTGTTTATGTCGTACTGATGAATTGAACCGAAGTTTTCATGCATGCTAATCAATCACCGTACTGTGAAGCCACATTCCCAGAGCCTTAAATGACTTTCTTAAGATGGCATTACTTTTTCATTCCGTAACTATGTATCATAATTTTAGCCAGAAATTTTTGCTAGAAAAGGTCATTGAACACAATACTGAGTCCAGTAAGGCTAGATGGACAATGAATAAGCCTCACGGTCTAGCCAGAGCACAGAGGGGCTTACCTCATGGAGCTGGAACAACAGGCTGAGCGAGACAACTCCTGACCCACAGCCCACCACCAGAATGAGAGGGCCACATTGGTTCCAGCCACATGGGGATGCTGGGCCACCTCCTCCAGCACCCATTCAATAAGTTCTTGAGAGAGAGAGAGAGAGAGAGAGAGAGAGAGAGAGAGAGAGAGAGAGTGTCAGAATTACACTTAAGTC
This sequence comes from Dipodomys spectabilis, assembly GCF_019054845.1. NCBI lineage: Eukaryota > Metazoa > Chordata > Mammalia > Rodentia > Heteromyidae > Dipodomys > Dipodomys spectabilis. Next base: position 258,959 of record NW_024871331.1, read on the forward strand.
AGATGCTGGTGGCTCAGGCCTATAATCCTAAGTACACAGGGAACTGAGATATGAGGACCATGGTTTATAGACAGCCTGGGCAGGAACATCTGTGAGACTCTTATCTCCAAAGAACCACCAGAAAACCGGAAGTGGCGCTATGACTCACGTAGTAGAGAGCTAACCTTGAGCTGAGGAGCTCGGGGACAGTGCACAGGCCCAGAGTTCAAGCCCCACGACTGACAAGAAGTGGACTTCCCACCACAAGAAGTGGACTGAATAGCACCCATTGTCCTAGGGAGCATGGCAGAGAAGTCAGGCCGAGCTTCCTGTCAGCTCTCTCTTTTTTTTTTTTTATTATGAAGGTGATATTCGAAGGAGTGGGTCACAGTTACATAAGTAATAAGTACTTTTTTACAGTGTTACCACTTCCTCATTTTTTCCTGCTTCCCCCAACCCTGATATCCCATTTCCCCAAAGTTGTAAAGTTCATTTCTAACATAGTGTTAGTGTATATCTCTATTGCTTTGGTTAATCTTTGTCCGAACATTTCTGTGATTTCCCTTCCCTTCCCCAAATCAGATAAACTTGTATATAAGACAAAGTGTACAGCAATAAAAAAACAGTGACTACAGGGAATAAACCAAAATGGAAACAGTAAATAGAAATACATAAAAGCAGTTCACTATACAATCATCTTGTATCCATTTCTTGGAGCTCATTTCAATAAGCATCATTTTCTATGGTGACATGCATATAACTATTGAGCTGTTGTGATCTTTTATAAGAATATCCTAGACATATTCTAGTTTTTTTTAAATGAGTGAAAACATGTAGCCTATGATTCTTTAGGTGTGGCTTGTTTGACTTATTATGTTTTCCAAGTCTTTCCATTTCCTTACAAATGGGGCAATGTCATTCTTTCTGATGGAAGCATAGAATTTTGTTGTGAATATATATGACATTTTCTTGATTGATTCATCTACTGAGGGGCATCTGTGTTGGTTCCATATCTTAGCTATGGTAAATAATGCTACAATTGACATAGTTGTGATAGTAACTTTAGTGTGGCCTTGTCTGTGGTCATTTGGGTAAATGTCCAGGAGTGGGATTGCTGGGTCATAGGGGAGATCTTCTGAGGAACCTTTATACTTCTTTATGGAGTATTTGAACAAGTATACTTTTCAACCAATAGTGCAGTAACATTCCCTTTTGGCTCTATTCCCACCATACCAGCATCTGTTATTATTAGTTTTCTTCATAATGGTCATCAAACTGGGGGGAGGTGGAATCTCAATGTTGTTTTTATTTGTATTTCTATGGCCAGAAATGTGGCATATTTCTTCATGTTTCAATTCACCATTCATATTTCTTCTTCAGAGAGGTCTCTCTTTAAATCTTTAGCAAACTTATTAAGAGGGTTGTTTCTTTGAAGATTTGTTTTTGGGGGGAGTTAACATTTGGGGCTCTAAATATATTTGAGATGTAAGGCCATTGCCTGTTGCAGAGCAAGTAACTAACTTCTCCCAATCTGTGGGCTTTCTATTTATCTTTCTATCTATGTAAGTTCTCTTCTTAGATTTGGTGTCTGTCAAGTCTGTTAATTTATTGAAACAACCAATTCTGTTTTGTTGATCTTTTTATGTTTGAGTTCGTCTTTATTTAGTTATTTCTGATTTTTTTTATTTGTTTCTGTCTTCTGCTTTGGGTTAATGCTTGTTCCTGTTTTCAAGGATTTTGAGGTATATAATTAAAATACAGACTTCAGATTTCCCCAATTGCTTGATGTAGGTATTTAGAGCTATAAATTTTCCTCTAAGTATTGCACTTACTGTTTTGAAGAGGAGTTGGTATTTTGTGTGTTCAATTTGTTAATTTTCAGAAACTTTCAGATTTTCATTCTAATGTATTCAGTGCCTCACTGGTCATTCAGCAATGTGTTGTTCAGTCTTCATGGGTTAGGGATTTTATTTTTTGCTTTAGCTTTTTAATTCTAAGTTTATTCTGTTGTGGTCTGACAAGATATGGGAATTCAAATAATTTTTCTTTCAATTTGGATAGAATTTCTATGTGACATAGGATATGTTCTATTTTGGAGATTCTTCCATGAGCTGCTGGGAAGAATGTGTATACTGATGCTGAATGTATATTCTGAAGATATCTGTGAAGGTGAAGCGTTCAATGTAGTTATTTAGGTTTTCAGTTTCTTGGTTGTGTTTTTCCTGGATAACCTATCCATGCATTTCAATGATGTGTTGTGATGTGTTTTTAGGTTAAGTAGTATTTGGTTGATGAAGTGGGGTGCTCCAGGATTCAGGACATTGATACTTAGACTTGATATATACACCTAATGCAGATGTGCCTTTATCAATATATAATGTCTCTTCCTAGTAATTTTATTTTGAATTCTGTTTTATCTTATGTTAGTACTGTGGCCTGTTTATGGTGTTCATTTGCTTGAAAATTTTCTTTCCAGCCTTTCAGTTTGAATATGTGTTTGTTTTTGTCAATAAAATGTGTCTCTTGTAGATACTACATGCGTGCGTCTTGTTTTATTATACTACTATTTCGTGTGTTTTTTATTTGGAAAGTTAATTCCATTGATATTGAGAGTTAAGACTGTGAAATATCTCATAAGTCCTGCCATGTTATTCACCTGTTGTTAGGCTCTGTGTCTAATCTACTCTTAATATATTTACCTTGTTCACTGGTAGGGAGCATTTTATATAACCAATTTCTGTTCTTCATGATCTTCTCTGTGTAGGATATATTTGATTAACTTCTATCCTGCTGATTTGGTGGAGATACATTGTTTCAAGTTTTCTTTGTCATAATATATTTTTATATATCCTTTTAATGTAAAGGAGAGTTTGGCTTGGGACCATATTCACGGTTGGTAGTTGTTTGCCTTTAATGTTTGTCATATATCATGCGAGGCTCCCCTTTTTACCATATCAGCTAAGAAATTTGTATTTATTCTGACTGTATATCCTTTATAAATAATCAGTCTTTTCTCCTGACAGATTTAAGAATCCATTCATTGATGTCTAATGATCCTCTAATGGATTATGATGTGATGGTGGTTTGTTCTGTTCTGGTACACTCTGTTTGGTGTTCTAAAGGCTTCTCTTATCTGAATGAGCCTATCTCTTTGATTTCTCTGTGTTACAATTGGTTATTGTTTTAGGGCTTCTATCTCTTTATTAAAGCTTTATTTTAGGTCTTGTATGGATTTTCTTTACAACTTTTTATTGGGTGGGGACTTGGGAGGTATGTGTTTAAGCTGTGTCTTCTCTCATATCTATTAACTAGGCATCCATTTTTCCCTTGGACTCTCTTGCCTTCTCAGAATTTATTTTTCTTTGTGTTTGGAGTCTCCATGAATTATTTTGCTGATCTTTGCTTGGTCTCATCTTGTTCACAAATTTCCTTGTAGAGGTTTTGTATCTTTTCATTAATCACAATTTCCAGCAGTATTTGTAATGTATTTTGAAAACTATCTTCTAGGTAATTGATTGTTCTAATGCCTGTTTATTTACTCTGTGAATTATGTTACCTTGGCATGACTTTTGTCATATTTTTCTGATTTGTTCTGTCCATTTGAAGTATTTCTTGGCTTCAATTTAGGGGAACTATGATCTTCATAGGTGACTATCTATGTTCTTGGTTGATATGCCAAGTGTTACTTTGGTCTTCTGTTGTGATTTGCTTTTCTGGAATTAGGATTTTGTCTAGACCATTAAGTGTAGGAGAAGAGATCAGTAGTGAGAGATGTTGTCAAATGAATACTAATGGTTCCAACGAAAGTTCCGACTATCCAGTGGTAAGGTGAATTATGTGTGTTTATATGTGAGTGTCTCTGTTCATGATTTTTTTTCTCACGTGGCCCTTTCATTTCCACACTGCAGTTGTGTTTTTGAATATGTTGGCCAACACAGTCACAGCAGTCACCTTCCTGGCTGGGTAACTTTTCATAGATTTCTGTTTTCTTGTGAAGACAATATAAAATATTCTTTTGAATTGTGTATCCATATATAATTATACCTAACTTAGTGTGACACTCTAGAAATGGAGTACCTTCTAGGATTCTAAATCTCTGTTTCATTAGAGAAATCTAGGATAATTTTCTGTTGTTATTCTGCCACTGTTTATCCTCTTCCTCTGGTTTATTTATGATATTGTGGATTTTTGTCACATAATTTAGGATTTGTGATGGCTGTATCAAGTTATTTTTGTTTTTCTGTTTGTATTACTTTGAAATAGTGATTTCAGGCTTGTATGAAGAGACAGTAACAATATGAAATGTGAAGAGCTTAAAGCTTAAAGAGGCACAATGAAGGCCTAAGTAACTCCATTACAGGCTAGCAACCATCTTGTGAGGTATGAATTATGAAAATAACCATGGGTTGGACCCAGAAATGACACAAAAAGGAAATCAATTCCTGGACAACTGAGACATAAACAATCCTTGGAAAGCCACAGGAATTTTCTCCAAATGCATTTACCAAACATTGGGTGGCCATGCAGGACACAGTGACCCAGTGGCCAGACACTTCCTGTCAATCACACCTCAATAATATTAGCCAATCACATATGTATAGCTTAGTTTGCTTAAAATGTTAATCAATCAAGTAATTTCTCATGTAAATCTTCTTCAAAGTTGTTTGTTCAATACTCTAAAAACTGTGCTGATTCTATGCTTTGGGTCTCTTAGTGTCATGGGTTAACGATTGCACAGAGTACCAGCTTGGAGCTTGCAAATAAAAGACTCCTTTGTTATTTGCATTGGTTGAGGTCTCTGGTGGTCTTCGGGTGGTTTTGAGTCTAAGTAAGACAAATGTAAGTTATTACATTGCAAGAAAGAGAGCAGACATTTTAACCTATTTGCTACAAGTAAATTAATATTAAACAAGGCTAATTAACTCTTATTTACTCTTCAGAGGTTGAGTATAGTACTATTGGATATATTGGAGGAAAAGACTTTAGACTGATTACAATTTATGCCTTTCACAGAAATTACTGGCTAACCATTCTTCTTCAGAAAGGCAAATGCTCCATTTTTTTCATATTAGTATCATAAAATCATAACATCTGCATGTTGAATTGTTTTCCTCTGCTATTTTCAATACCATTCTTCATCCATTAGGTGTCTAGGGCTTGGAATGAACTGTTCCTTAAAATACCTATATTGCTTATATTGTGATATAAATCTCAGTAATATTAATATGAATTTATCTCTGAGTTTCATCTTGAGCTACATTCACATGTAATTTACGCAGTTTCAAGCAAGAAACCTATTTTACTCTTTTCTGTTCTTTAAACAATAAATCTATTATCTTTAGAAATACATTCTAAAGAAAATATGTTCTTTTATATTGTTTCAGTAAACATCATTTATTTCTAGTACTTTTACTGAAATAAATATAAAGTATGTCACATGGAGACAACCCCCCCTTATCACTTTAAAGTATATCCTTGGGGACTATTTTATATATAAAAATAAAAAAGTACAATGCACATGTTTATACATGAATCATCTAATGGTTAAGTCAATTAGACACAAGAACAATCATACCACATCAAGTCTCAATTTACTTAAAGGCACATTGTTCATGAATATCACTCATTTTTAGAAAATAACTAGTCACAACAAAGTTTATATTTCAAATTTAAAAAATAAAAATTACATCCAGATTTGATGTGAATATCCTGTTTCCAAGAATACATTTATCCAGAAAACAAGGAAACAAAAATATAAGGGCTTGTCATATAGAAAGAAAGATGTAAAGCATACTGTCTTTCCTTAAGATGATACATACATGCAAATCTTGTCATTTATTCAAAGATACTATAGAAATTCATGAGCGGATTTGTGATCAGAAGTGATAAGTAAGCAAAGTAACTGGAAAACTGTATTTGTAAATAGTGCTTTCAATATATGATGACGTTTTCAATAAATAAGCCTATAGATGAGGATTTTGTATCTGCAACACACATCCAGTATTCTACATTTTAGACATACTCCCATTGTCTTCCCTAAGTTCTTGATCAATATTATTCTACTTTCATGATGTCAATTGCTACTAAAGTAACAAGGTGGGTGTTCTCTTGGTTTCCACATCCAATAAATTTTAGTATTTTGCAACGGTGTCTAAAGTCATGGAATTTGACTTGGATGTGAAGTTTGAGGATACTGTATTCAGGGTATTAATTGGCCTGTAGCAGCCAGGAACTTATTGTGAATACACAGACACACGGGATACTAAGAATTAGGGACTTGATCTCGGGGAAAGATAAAGGTCCAGGCAAGATCTTGAAGCTGAGATAAAGCAATGCAGCAAACATTAATCAACTATCATTACAAGGGAATGGAAATTATCTCTGATGTGTCTGGTTGGCTGCTGTGTGTGTGTGTACGTGTTTGTGTTTATGTGTGTGTGTGTGTGTGTATGTGTGTGTGTGTGTAGAGAATTTTAGTGTGGCTTCTATATTTACAGTCCATAGAGCATTACTTGCTAAGGAGAAGGTGCCTTTACCAGAGCTCCGATACCAATGTCATCACTTTTTACTGCAAAAAAACCACTTGCTTAATCTCTAATTAAAAAGGGAAAAATAAACTAACATCTTAAATGATTGTTTTGAAAATTATTTGGCAAATTGAAGGCCAAAGGGAGAAATTGGAGATTAATATAATCTTTTTCCTCTCTTCTGATTATTAAACCACCATAGCTGTGATTTTCAGGAATCTCCTGTAATGTACTTACTGCTGAATTATTAATATGTTTAATAATATGAAACATATGATAGAGAAATAGATCAGCCAGCAAGCACAAAAAACTAGTGATAAGATCAAGCTTTTGAGCAGGGTTGCCACATCTTTTAGGAATGCAATTCCTTCATATGAATTTCAAATTTCATGGCTTTCCCTGTGTGATTAAATGGCAAGAAAGTACTGTAGAAACAAAAATTCCTGTTCAGCCAAGAAGAAAGTGCTTATGTTCCCATCCTCATGTGGCAAATTTCCATTCCATAAAGAGTCTTCGTTAGAATGCTTTCATTTAATATACTTTAGCACATCATCCTTCCCTGTTGGAGACAGCAAAAAAGAAATTTGTTTGAATATTATCTCACGTAAGTTAGTGTGTACCGGCATGATTTGTATAATTACAGAAGTTTGTAATAAATATAAGTAGAGATCATGTCACAACTATAAAATATAATTAAAATCACATAAGACTAGAAGTCACAGAATTTTGTGCATGAAAACATGTTAGATTAGTTGCAGAATTTCTATTTTGAGACAGACTTTATATTAAAGTATAAAGCACTTTACTAAGGGTTGAAACATTTTATTGAAAAATATATATTTCTTAGAGATATTTTGCTTCATATTTTAAGAAGAAAAATCATCTCAAAGTAATTATTTTTTAAAATTTTTTCCCGTTTCCATGTGATTAACCTCCAAATTAGAAATCCAGATATTTAATTCAAATTAGCCAAAAATTTTTATTGAGTGTAAGAACCTTCTGCTCTCTACATTCTTCACACTAACTTTACCAAATATGATGAGTCTGAAATAATCAGTCTTTTTGCGACCTGTGTTGATATTATTTACAATGTGAGCAAAATGTTTAAAAAGTAGTATTTAGTTTAGCTTAATTGCTCTGAAGAGACAACAAATGATATAATCAAAGGCTAAAACTGAGTAGATTTAAAAGTTAGAATTCAGGAAATGTTTTTGACCACACTGGTTACTAACCATTATTAATCTTAACTGGAACATTGAGAATAACCATAAACCTAAGTGTAAGTAGATTCTAAAATTAATAGCAATACTCTAGTTCACATTCATTCTAATTCTTACCTGGCATAATATGAAATTTACCTTCAGGGGCTGGGAAGGTGGCTCAGTGGTAGAGCGCTTGCCTTGCATGCTCGAGGCCCTGGGTTCGATTCCACAGCACCACATAAGCAAAAAGAAAAAAGCCGGAAGTGGTGCTGTGGCTCAAGTGGTAGAGTGCTAGCCTTGAGCTGAAGAGCTAAGGGACAGCACCCAGGCCCAGAGTTCAGGCCCCACGACCGGATCTCCCCTCCCAAAAAAAAGAAATTTACCTTCAATTTGACCCTCAGTTTTTCTCTTACACTCTTACCCTAACCATGGCTAGAATCCTAACCATAACCTTGACACTAATGGTATCTCAAATCTAAAATTTATGAAAAATGATTGTTTGTCTCATCCTAACTGAAATTCCACTTGTAATTCTTGAAATAAATTTCAGGTTTTCCTAAACCCTATAGAATTTCTCACTCTTAACTTTGAACCTATCTTGTTCCATAAGAGGAATCATTATACCCATTGATCTCAAATCCTAATATTATGAAATACATTGTATTTCCATTATCCCAGCTATTCCTGAATTCCTAGAACTTAAAATAAGTTCAGATTTATTTAACATTTAACCCATTCCTTATTTTTTCTTTTTGTTGTGCGTGCAGATTGGTTTCTGGGCCTGGGCAGGATCCCTGAGCACTAGGCAAGGGCAAGATCCCTGAGTTCTTTAGCTCAAGGTGTGCAATTTAATACTTGAGCCACAGCACCACTTTCAGGTTTTCTGGTGGTTAATTGGACATAAGAGTCTCACAGACTTTCTTGCCAGGGCTGGCTTTTAACTGCAGTCCTCAGAAATCAGATTCCTGAGCAGCTCTGATAATAGGTGCAAGCCACCAGTTTAACCAAATTCTTTACTCTTTCCTCAACCCCCTTTAACCAGAAACCTAATCCTAATCACAATCTGAGTTAACACCAAATGGTTAATGTAAGGAAAATTGTCTGGATTCTATTCAATCACACATTTTATTGCTTCTGCTTCTTAGTGAAAAACTAAATTTTACCCTAATCCTATCCTTCGCTAACCCTAACAAGAACTAAAACAGCAATTCACAATTTAAACCAAATAATATCTGAATGTTAAAAGCAACACAGACGTTGGTTTTCATTCATTCTAACTTTGATATCATTCATTCCCTTACGACCCAGTCATACCACTTCTAGGCATCTACCCTGAACAACAGGAACCAATATACAAGGACACGTGCACCTCCATGTTTATTGCAGCACTGTTCGCAATAGCTAGGATATGGAAACAACCTAGATGCCCCACCACAGATGAATGGATCCAAAAATTGTGGTATCTATACACAATGGAATATTATGCAGCCATTAGAAATGACAAAATAATGGCATTTGCAGGGAAATGGATGGAGCTAGAAGGAATCATGTTGAGCGAGGTAAGCCAAGAACGAAGAGACAAACAGTACATGGTCTCCCTGATAAGTGGATGCTAAATCCATAAGGTTAGGTGATACGACAAAACTAACAGGGCTTAAGAAACAAAGAACTCCCGCTCATCTGGTTGAACCACTACTAAATATCCCCATGCTGCTGATCACAAATATGGTATATAACATGTGAACACTGTTATATATTACAGACTGTGGTAGACAATTTGCTCCAGGGAAGTTAGAATGAACTTGTGACTTTGAAATTATGTAATCATTTAATCACAATCAAAAAAAAAAAGAACCTCGGGGAAGGGAGGGAGGGAGGGGATGGTAGGGGGAAAACAATGGAGAGGGTAACAATGTTCAAGAGGAAGTGTACTCATTACCTCACTCATGTAACTGTAACCCTCTGTATAGTAGCTTTACAATATAAAAAAAAAAAAAAAACACTTTCTGAGCCAGGCGCAGGTGGCTCCCGCCTGTCATCCTAGCTACTCAGCAGGCTGAGATCTGAAGACCGCCAGCCCGGGCAGGAATGTCCACGAGACTCTCATCTCCAATAAACCATGAGAAAACCGGAGGTGGCGCTGTGGCTCAAGCGGTAGAGCGCTGGCCTCGAGCTGAAGAGCGCAGGGACAGTGCCCAGGCCCAGAGTTCAAGCCCCACGACCGATCAAAAAAAAGGTGTTTTTTTTTTTTTTTTTTTTTAATGGACTTGAATGACTTGTGCGTGGACCCCGCTCCCCAAACTCCCCATGCGCGGGAGGTGCTGTGTTCAGGCTGATCCCGAACCCGCTGCAGGCTGGGGCAGAGGCCGGGCCCTGGCAACCCCACACCTCCTTCCAGCCTGGGGGCCGCCAGCCGGGTCCCCCAGGCTTGGTCAGGCTTCTCTCACTGGAGCTGCGAGTCCAGGCACCGATAGGCCAGGAGGGGCCCTGGGAGACCGGGGTCAAGGTCAGGGTGGTCAAGGATGTCTGGGAGGATGGAGAGGACGGAGAGGATGGGGAGGATGGGGAAGACATCCAGATGGACCGGCCCAGAGCCTCGCCCCCTCTGGGCGGGCCCTAGCTCGGTGCTGGCCAATAAGAACACAGGGAGAGCTGCCACGCACTGCATATACAGGCTGCCTGGAACCCATGGAGCTGGAGGCTCACCAAGTGTTCAAGGCCAGCCTGGCTACATTGTAAAACTAAGGGAATGGAACAAGGAAGGTGAGCAAATCCAGTCACTGCATTCTGTGTACACTATGTTAAACAATGAATTACGGGGCTGGGAAATGTGGCTCAGTAGTGGAGAGCTTGCCTCACATGCATGAAGTTCTGGGTACGAGTCCTGCAGTACCACATATACAGAAAAAGCTGGAAGTGGTGCTCTGTTTCAAGTGGCAGAGTGTTAGCAAAAGAAGCCCAGGGACAGAGCCAGGCTCTGAGTTCAAGCCCCAGGACTGGCACACACACACACAAAAATCACAAGCAGGCATGAGTGGCTCATGCCTGTAATCTTAGATGCTCAAGAGGCTAAGATTTGAGGATTGTGGTTTGAGGATTGTTGGCCTGGGCAGGAAAATCCATGAAATTCTTTTTATGTCCATCATGGGGCTTGAACTCAGGGCCTGGGTGCTGTCCTGAGCTCTTTCACTCAAGCCTGGCACTCTGCCACTTAAGCCACCAGGGCCACTTCTGGTTTTCTGGTGGTTTATTAGAGATAAGTGTCACAGACTTTTCTGCCTATGGCTGGCTTCAAACCGCAATTCTCAGATCTCAGCCTCCTGAGTAGCTAGGATTACAGGTGTGAGCCACCTATACCCAGCCCCATGAGATTCTAATTTCCAATTAACCACCAAAAATCTGGAAATGGCACTGTGACTCAAGTGGTAGAGCATTACATAATATCTCAGGGACAGCACCCAGGCTCTGAGTTCAAACCCTAGGTCAGGGACCAAAATATTAAAATTTAAAAGTGATGAAAATTAGAGTTAGATATGTTACTTATTGGGAAATGATGTAGCATATACAAAAGGCCCAGGTCTTAATATTTGGTCTGCACTGAAAAAAAATGTTTATATATATTATATGTGTGTGTGTGTGTGTGTGTGTGTGTGTGTGTGTGTATACCTATACAAACATGCAATTTAAACTGAGCATGAATCTGATACATTCGGCAAAATCCAGACTGGGAAATTTGAAAGGACATACAAGTGTATTTCTTTAACAAACCAAGAACATTGGGAATGAGCAGACCTCCAGATGAAGAGACATAAATGGTTGCAGTGTGCAAACTTTCCTGGTTTGCGAAGATTACATGATATAACCCAGGCAGACATCTCATTTGGGGAACTTGCAGAGTAGTTCGCAATGATTATTTGGCAGAAAGAAACTCTTCTGTATTTTTTTTTTTTTTTTGTCAGTCTTGGAGCTTGAACTCTGGGCCTGGGCGCTGTCCCTCAGCTCTTCAGCTCAAGGCGAGTGCTCTACCACTTGAGCCACAGCACCACTTCCGGTTTTCTGGTGGTTTATTGGAGATAAGAGTTTCACAGACTTTCCTGCCCGGGCTGGCTTTGAACTGTGATCCTCAGATCTCAGCCTCCTGAGTAGCTAGGATTACAGGCATGAGCCACTGGCACCGGCTACTCTTCTGTATTTTTACCTCTTCAAGATGCAGATACCATGTAGTGAAGAATGAAAGTATAAATAAATGAAACATTATAAATTATATAATGAAATAATATAAAAAAAATAAAAAGAAAAAAATTTAAAATACATTGCAGTTTTACACAATACCTTACATCTTTTTCTCATCCAAACCCCATCTCTACTTGGAACACCTTGTTGAATCCTAAATCTACAGATAACTGAATCAAAATGTTAGTAGCAAGCCTCTATTTCACATTTATCCCAACTCTTGCTAGGTATGTAGGTCTAAATTTTACTTGCATTTTGAACCTAAAGTTTTTAAAGTGTTTTCCTATTTCCTGTCAGGTTTTATTTTACATTTTTTAAAATTTTAGTTATTGTAAAAGAGGCTGACAGAGGGATTATGGTTATATGTGTAAAGTAATGAGAACACTTCTTGTTGAACATTGTTACTCTCTTCTTTGTTGTTCTCCAACTATAACTTCCCTCTGCCACCTCTCTCACTCCTCTTTCTCAATGGTGTAAAGTTCATTTTCAATATAGTGTGTTGAGTATCATTGTTGCAATGGGTCATCTTGTGTTGAACCTAAATTTTCTTTTTCCCTAACCCTAATTCTAATTCTGTCTGGTATCCTAACCCTAACCATAATAATAACAATAGCCCAATTCAGAAGATAAGAAAAAATATTAAAGTTTTTATTCATCCTGTTCATTCACTGTACATATTGAATTAAGTTGCAGTTCACCTTAAATCTTCCAAATTAGACTATATGTGCATATTTAAAGATGTAATTTTATGTGAAAAACAGAAATCTTTGGAGGAAGGAGTAATGAAAAGGAAATAGAGGGAGTATAATCAAATGCTTTAAATATATTTTGGAAAGAGCATAAGGAAACTGCCACTTCTGATAATTAATAACCATTAACAAAATAACTAAAAATTAATAAGTAAATAACACACTGCCATCTAGTGTTCTTTAAGAGAGCCATAATATGTCTTGTGAATAAAATACTTGTGTGAAACAAACTTTGTTCATGCATAATTCATATTGGCATTGGCCAATTATTTAACTTAATCAATAAAAATATATCAAATAAAATTCCATGATAAAAATATAAATCAGTTAGTAATTGTTTGAGAGAAAGTAGTCATGTGCTGCTGAGAAAAACGTGTATTCTTATGCTGCTGGGTGAAATATTTGGTAGATGTCTCTTAAATCTAGTTGATCTATGCAGCTGTATAGATCTGCGGTTTCTCTGTTGAGTTTTTGCCGAGTTGATCTATCTAGTGGGGAGAGTGGTGTGTTAAAATCCCCAACAATTAATGTCTTTGGATCTATGTGGGATTTGAAGGAAAGTAGTGTTTCTTGGATAAATTTGGGTGCTCCATTGTTTGGCGAATAGATATTTAGAATTGTAATATCCTCCTGAAGGAGAGATCCTTTAATTAGTATGTAGCGACCTTCTTTATCTCTTCTCACGAATTTTAATTTGAAGTCTATTTTATCTGATATTAAGATTGCAACTCCCGTCTGTTTTGGGGGTCCGTTTGCTAGGTAGATTTTGCTCCAGCCTTTAACATTGAAAATGTGTTTGCTTTTACTGGCAAGTTGTGACTCCTGAAGGCAGCAGATAGAAGGATTTTGTTTTTAAATCCAACTAGACAGTCTATGATGCTTAATTGGAGAGTTAAGTCCGTTAATGTTAAGAGATAGGACTGAGAGGTATTTGGGAGTTCCTGCCATTTTATCCACCTTCTTGGGGGCTGCAAAAACTGGGTTCTTCCTATGTTTCTTGGATTCTCAGTTTGGGTGCAGTTTCTTGGCCTTTATTGTGGTCTTGTTGGTTTTCTATGTGTAGGACGTCTTTAAGAATCTTTAGTAGGGCTGCTTTGGTGGAGATGTATTGTTTCAATTTTTCTTTGCTATGGAAGGTTTTTATTTGGCCTTCAGTTATGAAGGAGAGTTTAGCTGGGTACAGTATTCTTGGTTGATAGTTGTTTGTTTTTACGGCTTGGCATACATCATTCCAGGCTCTTCTTGCTCTTTATAGGTGATTACCCTTTTCTCCTTGACAGCTTTAAGGATCTTTTCCATGGTCTGAGTTGATCCTGTGTGGATTATAATGTGACGGTGGGATGTCCTATTCTGATCTGGTCAATTTGGAGTTCTAAAAGCTTCTTGTATCTGAATAGGCCTATCTTTTTGCATGTTTGGGACGTTTTCTGCTAGGATCCTGTTAAACAAATTTCCTAGACCGTTACCTTCTGGTTCTAGGTGCACCTCTACACACATTATCCTTAGATTAGGCCTTCTGATGGTGTCTTCCAAGTGTTGGATAGATCTATCGTATTTCTTGGACTTGTCTTGGATGCTTGTATGTTCTTTCTCTATAATATCTAGGCTGTCTTCAGTCCCCAAGATTTGATCTTCTGCATGGTCTAACCTGCTGCCAAGACTTTCCTCTTTGTTTCTTACTTCTTTTCCTTCTATTTGGTCAGCTAAGAAAAGTCCAGGACCAGATGGTTTTACAGCAGAATTCTTCAAGGCCATCAAAGCAGAACTCACACCAATACTCCTAAAATCTTCAATGAAATTGAAAGAGAAAGTTCACTACTGAACACATTCTATGAAACCATCAAAACCCTCATCACAAAACCAGGCCCGGACTCATCAAAGAAAGAGAACTATAGACCAATTTCTTTGGTAAATATTGATGCAAAACTTCTCAACAAAATTTTGGCCAATCGACTTCAACAATTGATCCAAAAAATCATACACCAAGATCAAACATGATTCATTTCAGTGATGCAAAGCTGGGTCAATATATGCAAATCAATTAATATTATTCATCATATCAACAGGAGCAAGGATAAGAACCACATGGTTATCTCAATAGATGCAGAAAAAGCATTCGACAAGATCCAACACCCCTTTATGATGAAGGTTTTGGAAAAATTAGGAATCCATTGAACATTCCTCAATACAATAAAGGCTGTATATGACAAACCTACAGCCAGCATTATACTTAATGGTGAAAAACTAAAGCCAATTCCTCTTAATTCAGGAACAATACAAGGATGTCCACTCTCTCCACTTCTCTTCAATCTAGTAATAGAATGCCTAGCTACAGCAATAAGACAAGAAGCAAACATAAAGGGGATCCAAATAGGGAAAAAAATAAAACTCTCCCTTTTTGCAGATGACATGATCTTATATTTAAATAATCCCATAGACTCCACTCCCAAATTACTCACGGTAATTCAAAACTTTGGCAAAGTAGCAGGGTATAAAATTGACCCTCAATAATCGATGGCTTTTCTGTATGCCAAAAATGAGAAAAGTGTGGCTGAAATTAGGAAAGTAACTCCATTTGTAATAGCCCCTCAAAAAATAAGATACCTAGGAATCAACGTAACCACAGAAGTGAAGGACTTCTATGATGAAAACTTTAAAAACTTGAAAAAGGCAATCAAAACAGAACTTAGAAAATGGCAAAACCTCCCATGCTCCTGGATTGGAAAGACAAACATCGTGAAAATGGCAATACTTCCTAAGGCTATCTACAAATTCAATGCGATACCTATCAAAATTCCAACTTCATTCTTCAAGGAAATAGAAGAGGCAATCCAAAAATTCATATGGAACAATAAAAGACCCCGAGTAGAAAAACGCTCCTCAACGGAAAGAACACTGCTGGTGGAATATCAGTACCAAATTTCAAACTCTACTATAAGGCCATAGTAATCAATACAGCTTGGTATTGGCATAAGAACAGACCTCACGACCAATGGAATAGAATTGAAAACCGAGAAATGAACCTACAGACCTATAGCCAACTAATCTTTGATAAGGGAGCTAAAATAAGAGAATGGAAGAAAGATAGCCTCTTCAGTAAATGGTGCTGGAAAAATTGGTTAACTACGTGTAGAAAACAAAAGCTAGATCCTTATATATCACCCTGCTCCAGAATCAACTCCAAATGGATCAAAGACCTCGGAGTCAAAGCAGACATTCTGAAAACATTACAGGTTGGAATAGGAGAAACCCTTGGTCTCTTTGGCACAGGCCGAAATTTTCTTAATAGAGACCCGGAAACATAACAAATCAAAGAAAGGTTGGACAAATAGGATTGCATGAAGTTGCAGAGCTTCTGCATGGCAAAGGACATAGCTAGCAAGATCAACAGAAAGCCCATAGATTGGGAGATGATCTTCACTAGCCATACAACCGACAAGGGTCTCATATCTAAAATATACTTGGAACTCAAGTAATTAAATTCCTCAACAACAAATCCTCAAAGAAACAACTGCCCAATAAATAAGTGGGCTAAAGACTTGAAGAGAAACTTCTCTGTAGAAGAAAGAAGGATAGCCAATAAACACATGAAGAAATGCTCAACGTCCCTAGCCATAAAAGAAATGCAAATCAAAACAACATTAAGATACCACCTCACCCCAGTTAGAATGGCTATAATAAAGAACTCTAACAACAACAGAAGCTGGAGGGGATATGGACAGAAGGCAACCTTACTTCATTGTTAGTGGGAGTGTAAACTTGTTCAACCACTTTGAAAAGCAGTATGGAGGTTCCTGAAAAGATTTCACATAGAACTTCCGTATGACCCCGCAATCCCACTTTTGGGCATTTACCCAAATGTTTACAAACAAGACCACACTAAAGCTACCAGCACAACCATGTTTATTGCAGTATTATTTACCATAGCTAAGATATGGAACCAACCCAGATGCCCCTCAGTAGATGAATGGATCAAGAAAATGTGGTATATATACACAATGGAATTCTATGCCTCCATCAGAAAGAATGACATTGCCCCATTTGTTAGGAAATGGAAAGGCTTGGAAAAAATTATATTACGTGAAGTAAGCCAAACCCAAAGAAACATAGGTCCCATGGTTTCCCTTATTTGCAATATCTAGTATATGTATGAGTAAAGCAGAAAAGGTCCGATAATGTGATGTTAGGAAAATGAACCCTTAGATATGTATTTAAATGTTTTTTCTTTCATGCATTTGTTTCTAACGTATTTGTAAGATTATTTCTTTGTTGCTTTGTATGTCCCTCCCCCACAGTATAACCCCTGCTTTCAGTATATTTGATGTCGTTATAATTTGTGAGGAGATGGGGAAAAACAATTCGTTTAAGGATACAGGTGGACCCGTTGCAACTATGAGAAGTACAAGTTGTCATGTCGAAAACGAACTCTACAACTTTATTGCAGGGGCGGGGGATTGGTTGGGGGGGAAGGCTGTGAAGGAATGTGAAGGGTAAACAAAGGAGGAGGCTTTAATGCTTGAGAAGAAATGTACTCATTATCTTGCCCATGTATTTGTAACCCCTCTGTAGATTACGTTCACAAAAAATAAAAATTAAAATTAAAAAAAAGAAAAAGTAGTCATGACTTTTAATAAACTAAATTTCTAGTTCCCTACAAAGCAATGATTTAGGTTTACTAATCTAGTATTTCTAGTAAGTGTAGAGAACATGATTGGCATAAAAATCAGCTAAATGTACATCTTCTTTCTTGAATGGGTGATGTTTGAAACATTTTCTTTTATTCAAATGAATGCTTATATTTACTTTTCAAAATAAATGCAATTTTATCTCCTTTTATCTCCCTGCAATTAAATGTATTACTATATTCAGGTACTTAAAAGCTAAATTTTCTATGTTTGTTATGTAACCCTACATATTCAGAATGACATGGTTTTTCTATTCGTAAATGTCTAACCTCTGGAATTTTTGCATCAGTAACATAAATTATCTAATAAAGTTGTTGTGAAGGCTCCAGTAAACAGTGTGGTCAAAAATATTTCCTGAATTGTAAATTTTAAATCTAATCCTTTTTTGGTTTTGATTATGTCATTCATTGTCTCTTCAAAGCAATTAAACTAAAATAAATACTACTTTTTAAACCTTTAACTCACATTGTAAATAATATTAACATACTTCACACAGAGTCTAATTATTTCAAACTCATCATATTTGATGATCTTCATGTGAAGATTATGGAGAGTAGAAGGTCCTTATACTCAATAATATTTTTGTTTAAATTAAATCAAATCATTTATCTGGATTTCTAATTTGGAGATTAATCACATGGGAACAGGAAAATAATAAGAAAAATGATTACTTTGGGAGCATTTTCTTCTTAAAATTATGCAGCAAAAATATCTTAAATATATATTAAATATATTATATGTGTTAAATATATTAAAATATATTTTTAATAAGATGTTTCAATCCTTAGGTAAAGTGCATTATTCTTTAATATAAAGTTTATCTCAAAATAGAAATTCGGCAACCAATCTAATATACGTTTTCATGAACAAAATGCTGTGACTTCTAGTTTTGTTATATAATTTTAATTATATTTTTAGTTGTGACATGATTCCTATTTACACTTAATACTAACTTCTGTAAGCATACAAATCATGCCTGTACACACTAACTTATGTAAGAAAATATTCAAAAAAATCATCTTTTTCCTGTCTCCAAAAGGGAAGGGTGAGGGGCTGAAATATATTAAATAAAAGCATTCTAAAAGAGATTCTTTATGAAATGGAAATTTGTAACGTGAGGATGGGATCATGAGCTCGTTCTACTTGGCTAACAGGAATTCTCATTTCTACAGTAATTTCTAACCAATTAGTCACACACGGTAATCCACAAAATTTGAAGTTCATATGAAGGAATTACATTCCTAAAAGATGTGACAACCCTGCTCAAAAGTTCAGTCTCATCACTAGTTCTTTGTATTTGCTGGCTGATCTAATTCTCTATCATATATTTCATGTTATTAAGCATATTAGTAATTCAGCTGTAAGTACATAGTAGGAGACTCCTGAAATCACAGTTATTGCTGGGTAATATGCAAGAGAGAGGAAAAAGATTATATTAATCTCCAATTCCTCCCTTTGGCCTTCAAATTATCAATTAATTCTCAAAGCAATCATTTAAGATGTTAGTTTATTTTTCTCTTTTTAAGTACAGATTAAGCAAGTGTTTTTCTCAGTAAAAAGGGATGAATGGTACCAGAGCTCTGATATGAGCACCTTCTCTTTAACAAGTAATGCTCTATGGGCTATAAATATGGAAGCCACACTAAAATTTACTCTCTACACACACAGACACAGACACAGACACACACAGACACACACAGACACACCACACAAAAACACACACACACCCAGCTGCCACCAAGACACATCAGAGATCAGTTCAGTTCCTTTGTAAAGACAGTTGATTGATGTTTGTTCCATTGGTTTTTCTTTTCTTGAAGATCTTGCCTGGACCTAAACGTTTCTCTGAAATCAAGTCCTTTGCTCTTAGTATACTGTTTCTATATATTCATAGTTTGTTCCTGGCTGCTTCAGGCCAATTAACAGTATCCTGAATACAGTACCTTCAATCTTGACATTCAAGTCAAACTCCATGAATTCATCCTACTATTCCAAAATACTAAAATTTATTGGGTCTACAAACCAAAATATACCCACCTTTTTATATTATTAAGAATTGACATCATGAAAGTAGAAGAATATTGATCAGGAACTGAGGTAAGAGAACAGGAGTATGAGGGAAAACGTAGAACACTGGATGTGTTTTAGAGATACAGAATCATCTTTTGTAGACTCATTTATTGTAAACTTGTGATCTTATAGTGAAGTTTCAATCTACATATACAGTTTTCCAGTTGCTTTGCTTACTTGTCACTTCTGATCACAAATTCTCTTATGAATTGCTATAGTATCTTCGAATGCAAATATTTATCATCTTAAGGAAAGACAGTCTGTTTCTACATGTGTCTTTCTATGTGAAAAATTATTATTTTTTGTTTCTCTACTGAAAAAATGTATTCCTGGAAACAGGATATTGACAACAAATCTGGTGGTAATTTTCACTTTTTAAGTTTGAAATGTAATATAAACTTTGTTGTGACTAGTCATTTTTTAAAAAATCAGTGATATTCATGAACACTAAGATTTTTGGTGCCTTTAAGTAAATTGAGACTTGATGTGGTATGGTAGTTCTTGTTTCTAATTGACTCAACAATTAGATGATTCATGTATAAACATGTGCATTGCACTGTTTTATTTTTATTTTTTATTTTTAAGTTTAATTTTTATTTTTTGTGAACATATTGTACAGAGGGGTTACAATTACATGGGCAAGATAATGAGTATATTTCTTATCAAGCATTGCAACCTACTCCTTTGTTTACCCTTCACATCCCTTCCCAGACTCCCCCCTCGCCCCCCACACAATTCTCTCCCTACCTCCCGCACCAAAGTTGTAAAGTTTGTTTTTGACATGACAACTTGTACTTCTCATTGTTGCAACGGGTCCACCTGTATCCTTAAACGACTTGTTTTTCCCCATCTCTTCCACAAATTTTATTTTTATTTTTATGTATAAAATAGTCCCCAAGGATTTATTTCAAAGTGATAAGGGGGGGCTAGTATTCATGTTCCATACTTTATATTTATTTCAGTAAAAGTACTGGAAATACATGATGTTTAATGGAGCAATATAAAAGATGAGAACATATTTCTAAAGAGAATGATTGATTAAAACAGAAAAGGATAAAATTGTCAGGTTTTTTGCTTGAGACTGCATAAATTTCATATGAATGTAGCTTAAGACGAGACTCAGAGGAAAATTCATATTAGTATTACTTTTCTGCTTGATTGAAACCTATACTAGTTATTGCAATAAGGGAAATGGTATTTCACAATAAAAAATCTATAAGGAAAAAATATTACTGAGATTTATATCACATCAAAAGCAGTATAGTTATTTTAAGGAATTGGTCATTCAAAGCCCTAGATACTTAATGGATGAAGAATAGAATTGAAAATAGCAGAGAAAAACAATTCAACATGCAGATATTATGATTTTATATTAATATGAAAGACATGGAGCTTTTGCCTTTCTGAAGAAGATAGTTTAGCCAGTAATATCAATGTAAGGCATCAGTTGTAATGAGTCTAAAGTCTTTTCCTCCAAGATATCCAAGAGTACTATATTCATCCTCTGAAGAGTAAAGACGTAATTATATTAATTAGCTTTGCTTAATATTAATTTACTTGCAGTAAATAGGTTAAAGTGTCTGCTATCTTTCTTTCCATGTAATAACATACATTTAATATTATTACTGTCTCTTCATACAAGCCTGAAATCACTATATCAAATTAACATAAACAAAAAACAAAAATAACCTGATACCACCATCACAAATCCTAAATTATGTGGAAAAAATCAACAATGAATAAAATAAATCTGAGGACGAGGAAAATCAATGGCACAATAACAACAGAAAATTACCCTAGCTCTCTCTAATGAAACAGATCTTTAGAGTCCTACAGGGTACTCCACTTCTAGAGGGTCACACCAAGTCAACTATAATTATTTATAGATATACAATTCAAAAGAAGATTTTATATGTCTTCCAAGCAAATAGAAATCTTTGAAAAGGTGCCCAGCCAGGCAGGTGCCTGCTGTGAAGGTGGTGGCCAACATATTCAAAATACAGCTGCAGTGTGGAAATAAAAGGTCCACATGGGAAAAAAGGAGGAACAGAAGTGTACAACGGAGACAGCCAAATCCATACTCAGAGACAATTGAAGATATCACTGTACAACCCGAACTGTAACTGGAACCACAAGTATTAACATCACAAAATCTTCCCACAATTGATTTCCACTCCTACACTTAATGGTCTAAACAAAAACCTAATTCCAGAAAAACAAATCAAAACAGAAGATCAAACCAACACCTAGCAATTCAACCAAGAACATAAAGAGTCACCTATTAAGATCATAGATGCCCCAAAAGAAATCCCCCAAGTGAACAAAACTAATCAGAAAAATACAAGAAAAAGATGTCAAAGTATTATAATTCACACAGTAAATAACCACGCATTAGAACAGACAATTAAGGACGTAGAAGACAGTTTTCAAAATTCATTACAAATACTGCTGAAAAATGTGATTAATGAAAAGATACAAAACCTCTACAAGGAAATTTGTGAACAAGATAAGACCAACTATAGATTAGCAAAATAACTCATGGAGACCACAAACAGAAATAAATTCTGAAAATGCAAGGGAATCCAAGGAAAAAATGGATGCCTAGTTAAAAGATATAAGAGAAGACACAGCTATAAAAACAACCCTTCCAACGGCGCTCCCCCCAGCCCAAAGAAAAGATGTAAGGAAGTCGATACCAGACCTAAAACAAAGCTTTAATAAAGAGATAGAAGCCATAAAAAATGACCAATTAGAAGACAGGAAAATCAAAAACAGAGTAGAATATCTCCACAGCAAATAGATGACATAGAAGATAATCTCAGGGGTCAAAGACCAAATAGGTCTAATAGGAAAGAGGAAGTAATAATTTAGAACAAATCCAAAGAATAAGAAATGATCTTGCCAGAACTTCAAGACTGAGAAGATCAAATTTAGGGAAGATTGGTATCAAGAAGAACAGGACACTAAATTGATGGGAAACATATTACAGAATTCTAGCAAAGAACATTGCAAACATCCAAAGAGATAGATTCATTCAGGGAAGAGAAGCCTTTAGAACACCAAGCAGAGAATTCTAGAAAAGAACAACCCACCACCACATCATAATCCATTAGAGGATCATTAGAAATCAAGGAAAGGATTCTTAAAGCTGCCAAAGAGAAAAGATTGATTATTTATAAAGGATATGCAGTCAGAATAACTACAGATTTCTTAGCTGATATGGTAAAAAAAGAAGAGGCCAGCATGATATATAACAAACATTAAGGGCAAACAACTATAAACCATGAATATGGTCCCAAGCCAAATATTCCTTTACAATTAAAGGATATATAAAAATATTTCATGACAAAGAAAACTAGAAACAATGTATCTCCACCAAATCAGCAGGATGGAAGTTAATCAAAGATATCCTCCACAAAAAAGATCAAGAAGAACAGGACGTGGTTATATGACATGTTTCCTACCAGAGAACAAGTTAAATATATTGAGTAGATGATTTACAGCTCCTAAGAGCTCCTAAGAGGACTCACCCAAACAGAAAAAATTAGAGAAAAAAAAATGAGACCACACATAAATTAGCAAAATTGAGACTGTTATATGAGAGTACTTGAAAACCATATGCCAATCAACTGGAGAATCCTGGAGAAATTTATGCTTTCCTGTACTCTAACTGAACCAAGAATTGATACATAAGAAGTAATGAAAATGAAATTTCAATAAACAATTTCTCATAACAGAAAAATGTAGGACTCAATGGATTTACCATGAAATTAAGGCTTGCAAAGAACTTACAATACTCAGATATATATCTTCTTTGGAATAGAAAGGGAAATGGAATTATCAAACATATTCTATGAAGCTGGAATTAGACTCTTCCCCAAATCAGATAAGGACTCATCAAAGAAAGAGAACTATGAACCCAACTCTTTGATAAACATTGATAGAGAACTTCTCAATAAAATTCTCACCAACCAATTTCACAACTAACAAAAAAATTGTATGCTATGATCAAACAGTATTCATCCTAGGATACAAATGGATTCAATATACTTGTCAATAAACATAACAGACACCATCAGCAGAAGCAGGGAAAAGAACCACATGATCGTCTATATTGATGTAGAAATAGCTTTTAAAATTATCCAATACCCCTTTATGATTAAAAGGTCTGAGAAGCTAGGAACACATGGAATTTTCCTCAGTATAATAGAGTATGTATATGACTAAGAGATAATAAGCACGCACCTAACAGTGGAGGCATGAAGACATTAAAATCAGGAATGAGAAAAAGATGTCCACTCTCTCTACTACTGTTCCAATATAGTACTGGATTTTCTAGCAAGGGCAATAGGCAAGAGCAAAACAAAAAGAGGATCCAAATAGGGAAGAAGTAAACTTATCCCTTTTCACAGATGAAATGATCCTGTATTTAAAGGACCCTATAGATTCTCAGTCAAGTTAGTAAAGGTGCTAACCTTCAGCAATGAAGCAGGGTATAAAACCCACAAGAATCAGTAGTTTTTCTGTGTTACCAACAATTAGAAGATCCAGGCTGAAATCCAAAAAACAACCACAGATGTATTAGCCTCAAAATCAAATCAAATTTAAGCAAAACAAAACAACAACAAAACTAGGAATTAATTAATTTAACTAAAAATGTGAAGGACCTCTACTGTGAAAACTTTAAAAATCTAAAAACGAAAAATTGAGGGAGATTCAAGGAAATGGAAAATATTTCAATGCTCCTGGTTGGAAGAATTAACATTGTGAAAATTGCAATACTGCCCCCAAACAATTGGCAATGCAATACCCATCAAAATCCCAACAATATTCTTCAATGCAGTAGAGAAAGTAATCCAAATTTAATATGGAATTGCAAAATTTCAGTTGATACAGAAGGCTTAGAAATGAACTCATGGGCATACAGTCATGTTACACACACACACAATGGAACTCTATTCACCCATCAGAAAGGATGACTTTTCACCAGTCTTAAGGACAATGAAAGGCTTGGGAAAATTATAATAAGAAAAAGGAATGCACACTCAGAGCAATATAGGTTTCATAGATTCATTCATTTATGGTAGCTCAAAAGGGCCTATATATCTACAAGTAAACAAGATAGATTCTACCTCGTCCCAGTTAAATGGCCATTATCAAGAAAATTAACAATAGCAAATGCTGACGTAGATGTAGCCAAATGGGAACTCTAGTACATTGTTGGTGGGAAATTACACATGTTCAACCACTCTGGAATGCAGTATGCAGATTCCTCAATATTCTAAACATAGATCTCCCTTAAGACCCAGTAATTACCCACATGGACAGTAATCCAATAAATAAAAAACTAACTCACATTAAATATACCAGCAAAACCATGTTCAGTGCCCAGAACCAGAGTTCAAGGACTGGAAAAAAAGTTACCACTGCTGGTATTTGTTTCCACAAATATGAACCTTTTGACAAAAGATACCTAATCATTCTATTTTCAGCAGCTAGGACAAGTGGACCCATTGCAACAATGAGATATACAAGATGTTAAGTAGAAAAACAAAATTTACAAATTTGGCTCCGGGTGGGGGGGAGGGTCAGGAGGGGGAGATGGGAAGGGATAGTAAGGGGAAACAAAGGAGGAGGTAACAATGCTTGATAAGAAATGTACTCATTACCTTACCTATGTAATTGTAACCCCTCTGTATGGTATTTTCCCAAAAATCACCTTAAAACATACTAAGGATATTTGTAAAGTATATAATGAAGGAAGAATTTTCATCCTTTACAAAAATCTATGCTAAACTATTGATACTTTACTTTTCCTTAAACAAGTTTTATTTAGTTTAATATTTGCCACGCCAAGGTTCTCTATATTGTACTGGAGATTTAATTTTTCATGTATGTATTTGTATGTATATGTATATTTACCTGTATCTGTATATGTATCTATCTATGTATGTTCCAATATGGATCATCAGACTTGAAACTTTGCTTTGTTTTGCTGTTCAGCAATTAACCTAGTCGGCTCATTCTGTAACAATATCTGTGCTCATTCTCATCATTCCTTTATTTCACACACCATCAGCCTTCTAAAATCAGCTTCATTTCCTGGAGAAGATTACCAATTAGTCCAACCAATATTCACCCAGAGGGTTTTAATAAAGGAAGCCTTAAGGAAGGAAATTAACGTGAAGTGACAATTAGAGAATTTCTACAGAGACCTGACATCTTTCACATTTCTGCCTTCTTCCTCATATTTAAGAAATCATTGACTAAGATTATGAATATACTTCATTTATAACTTGGGCTCAGTGTTTTTTTTCCAACCTGAAGCCTTCTTTTCCATGATTTTTGACATAAACGTTTGGGAGATTTTTTTGATTGTGATGGGTTTCCATCCAAAACAAAGCCATGTATATCAAGAAAGCCAATGTTTTCAACTCAGAGTACTAAAAAAAAAAAAGAGGGAGAAAATTAAGGTTAGCTATATATGTTAAGCACAGTTATAGGTAATATCAAGATATTTTGAAATTGTATACTTTCACTGAATAAAGTGGCTCAAAGCTATAATATTATCTACTTGGAAAACAGAGATTAGAGAATTCCAGTTCCAGGCAAGCCCAGACACAAAAAGAAGTTTCAGAAACTCTAACCATTTGCTGGGTGCAGTGATTTATGCTTGTGTTAGGAGGACTACAGTTCAAGAAGGCCAAGGCATAGTGATACTACCTCAAAATAAACAATCCAATTATAATCTGCAAGGTTGGTAGTAATAGATATGCTTTTTCACAAGTACAGGGTTTTGGGTTCAATCCTACAGTACTGCTAGGAATTTAGTATGTGCCAGGGTAAGAATTTGGCATGTCTAAGGTCAAGACTTCATACTCATTTTACAAGCTCTAAAGAAACCTGTACCTCTTTTGCTATTTTTTAAAAGTATAACCATAACTTCCATGTCCAAAACAATTTCCTATGAGATTTTCTTCTATCCATTAAGTAATACATTATGTGTTGGTTACTGTCCCACTGAAATTATGCTAGAGAACAAAACCCATTGTCTTAGAAAGTGACTGCATATGGAAACAGAATCTCAAATGTAGCAAGTTGAAGACTCCTACAAGAGAAGCAAAAGTGTTGGGTCTTCGTCTGTCCTGCAGAAGATGGACGGGTTGAGAGGAAAGGTCAGTGCATGGCTCACCCATTCCCCAGCCTCCCTTAGCCTCGGAGACAGACAGAGCAGGGAGTCAAATCAAGCAGGAATTTGTTTATTACCACACAGCAACCAAAAAAACAATGCAGCATGAAAAGGAAAGAAAAGGAACCAACCCATCATTGTAGAGTTCACCCTATCATGCGTGGTGCTATTGATGATTTCTCCATTGCCATTGCTGATCAATGCCCAGGTTACCTGTTGAGGTTGATGTGGATTCCGGAGGGCCATTGCTGGGACTGGGAGTGTCAGGACAGGCAACAGCTGCACTATCACCATCTGCAATTGTTAGCTAACATAAGAGTTTCTCCAGGGCTGGTTGCCATTGGGGATGGTTAGTAGTTATCTTTTTAGTTTTCCCTGTTTTAAACACAAGCCATGGCCACCAGAGCCGTATTCTTTCCTTGTTGTTTAGTTTATCCTTGGGCATCCTCGTGTATAGAGATAATGGGCAAAAACTTAAGGTTCCTGGCCGGGATCCAAATGGGGGCTGTGTCCTTTATGGGAAAAATGCATTCAAATCCCTTGCCCATGGTAACTAGTGGGTCAGGTCCGCTTCATTGTTGTTTCAGAGTGTCCTTCTACCTGACTTTCACTTGGGGCTTAGGGGTTAATTGTCCCCAGTGCTTCTAAAATCTTGATTCAGTTGCATCTTTAAAAAATTTAAAAATGTTAATGGTAAATAAAGCTATCTGTAACTGTATATGGGTGATAACTCCCCCTTTTTGTTTTAATAATTGTTCCTTAAGATATTGGTGCTTTCTTTCTATAATTGCTTGGTCTGGGTGATTATAGGGAATTCCTGTAGTATGATTAATATGCCATCTGTAAAAAAACTGACATTGCTATACAAACAAAACAGGGTTCATTTTCGGTTTAAATTTGTGGTAATAGACCCAAGGTGGCAAAGCATTGAAGAAAATGTGTTTGTGAATGTTTAGTTTTTTTCTCCTCTATGTGCTGTGGCCCAACATGTTCATGAATAGGTATTTATAGAAACAAAAATATATTTAAGCTTACCAAAGCCTGGGAAATGAGTAACATCAGTTTGCCAGAGGATGTTGGGGTTGAGGCCTCTGGGATTTAACCCTGGTGGTTGTAAAGGGAGTACTTTTAAGAAGGGCTGGTATGTTTTGCAGGTATGTCCTATCCTTTTGAGGTCCTTTACAGGAAACTGAGGGAATTTATGTTGAAAACCTCTCCAATTGATGTGGATTAAATCATGTAAATGGGTTGCGCCTTGTAACGTTAATATTTGTGGGCCAGTAGCTGACTGGTCCGCCCAATTATTGCCCATGGATAAAAATCCAGGAAGTTTTGAATGCCCTCTCAACGTTGAATATGAATAGGGTCTCCCCATCCTTCTAATAGGCCCTTAAAGGTAACCATAAGGGGGAAAATAGGGTTTCCATCCAGCTTAATA
This sequence comes from Dipodomys spectabilis, assembly GCF_019054845.1. Classification (NCBI taxonomy): domain Eukaryota; kingdom Metazoa; phylum Chordata; class Mammalia; order Rodentia; family Heteromyidae; genus Dipodomys; species Dipodomys spectabilis. The sequence goes on from NW_024871331.1 coordinate 287,031, forward strand.
TGTTCCTGCAGAATATGAGGGAGCAAGTTAATTACATATAGGCCATCAGAATAGAAATTAAAGGGTTTTTGAATATCCTGAAGGGCCATTATTACAGTGAACATTTCTTTATATTGTGCCAACCCTTGACAAGGTTGAAATCTTTGTTGGCTGGGGGTCTTTTGTTGCTCATCAAAGGCTGCATAGGCAGAGCCTGCTTTACCTCCGTCAGTAAAAACATGAAGGGTGCCAGGAATAGGTGTAGGAGAAAATAGAGAAGGCATTTTGAGGGGAACTCACCATAACATGATGGTCCATTTGGATGGCCTGTAATGGCAGTCAATATGGCTTAGAAAGCCCTCTAGGGAGAGAGCAAGATGAGCATTAGCTCGAGTGAGCCCTCAACGTCTGTCATTCGAAAAAGAAAAACAATGGAGTGAGGGTCAAGGCCATATTTCCTTTGGGCTTGGGTCCTTCCCTTGATGATAGCATCGGTAATTTGTTCTGCCTGCGAGTATAACCGAAGTGTGCCCCCTAGGGGAGTTTGAACCCACTCTAATGGCTCCCCCCTTTGAGTTAAAACTGCAGAAATCAATGTGTCGCCCACAAGCAACCAGAGGGAAATGGGCTCAAGAATAGAATACCTCTTCAAGGACACTTCATCCATGTATTTTTGAAACTGTAAAAATATTGACCGATAGCTGCTTGTAATTGTAATAACTTCTTGGGGCGTCATGTCTTTTAGTAAGGCAAATAAGGGCACAAGACAATCTTTAGGGATGGGAACCCATGGCAACAGCTAATTGATTTCCCCTAAAAGACTTTGAAGTTGGGTTAGGGTCAGAGAGGCTGGAATATCCAGCAAAGATTTATGGGGGCAGACTTAAGACAAGATAAGGTGGGATCCGAGCACCTTAAAAGAAGGTACTTTTGAATTTTATTGAGGGCTATAGTAAAACCTCCCTTTTTTAATATGACAAGAGCCTGGGCCACAAGGCCCTCCAGGTGGCCCGGGTCTTGGTGCCCCAGAATTATATCATCCATGTAGGCATAGGCAAGGGAGGTATCTGAATCCAGCACAGTTCCTAAAAGTGTGGCCAAATATTGTTGGAAAAAGGGCGGGCTATTGTCTGTTCCCTGTTGCAACACCGTCCATTTGAACCGCCAATCAGGCTGGGAAAAATTAAGAGAAGGGATGAAGAAGGCAAACTTCTCACAGTCCTCCAGATGCAGTGGGATAGAGAAAAAAACAATCTTTAACATCAATCACAACCAAGGCATATTCTGAAGGTATAGTGGGAATCCATGGCATAGCCTTTAGGAGCATTCCTACTAGGTCCATCTTTTCATTTACCTTACCTAGATCTTGGAGCATGTGCCAGGCCCTGGATGCTTTTTGGATAACAAATACGGGTGTTCCAAGGACTCATAGAAGGGTGTATGTGCCCAAGATTTATCCACCAAAAGGTGGAGGGCCACAAGTATAGGTTTTGTCAATGGCCACTGCTCTACCCAAATAGGGATTCCCGGCTTCCACCTGATGGGAGGTATTTGGGGGCAGTGGCCTTTAGGATTGGGGGTGCACCCGAGTAGGTACCATATGTTCCTCTCTATAATTATGAAAGTTAAAAAAATCTTTTTCCTTAAGTCCCTCTAGATCCCATTTAAGCCTTTGTGCTTCTTCTCCATCCAGGATATCATCATAGAATGCTCGATTGTCTGTAGTGACCATAACATCCATTTGTCCTAGCATGTCTTGCCCTAGTAAATTGGTGGTGAGGTATTTTTTTGCTACTAAAGTGCATATCTTTCCCTGCTTTCCATCTGGGCTAGTCCATTTCATAAGGGCAACTATCTCTTTGGACTGGGAGTTGTCCCCTACCCCCAATATTGTGGACCCGGGTGCAAGCTTCCAGTCCAAGGGCACTTCCTCCTCCCTGAGTACGGTTCTGTCTGCCCCTGTGTCAATTAGGCAGTGAAACCGCTTCCTGCCTATAAAAATACTCAGTTTAGGGCTGAGTCTTTTTACCAGGGGGACAGTCCAATGGGCCTGGGTTGTCTTGCCATGAGGCTGCCTGGGCCTTACAGCAGAGGGGGTTCCTCCTTGACTTAACGGGGCTGGAGGATGCCCCTACTCTAGTTTAAAGCATCCCATCTAAATCATATTTGGATCGACAATCCTTTTTCCCATGGTACCCCTTCCTGCACCTGGGGCAGGGTGTAGGGGGCAGTTTGGATCCCCTGGGCTGGGTGTCGAGGAATTGCTGTGAACAGTCCCTCTTATAGTGCCCCTCTTGCCCACATTTAAAACAAGTCCCTCTCCCCAATGGTCTTGGGGTTCCTTGGCCCAGGGCTGCCAGTGCCTGTGTGATAGCCTCAGTCATAACAGATATCTGAGCCTGTAAAATTAAAACTAGTGATTGGGACTGGTACTGTTGCATTCCCACATCTTGAGAGGCCACCACCCATCTGCTCAGAGAACTCACTCTCAATCCAGCGCAGGCCATGCAGTGGTATGCATTCATCCATTCCCAAACCATTAGCTTTATAAATTGATCCCAGAGGTCCCCTGCTGGCAGCTTATGATGAACACTCTGTTGGACATGGTCTATAAAATGAGGTAGAGGCTCACCCTACTTTTGTCTCACTCCTGCTATGGGGGATTCAGTGGACCCTTCATCCAGTTTGTGCCATGTGGCAAGTCCTGCCTGTCTCACTTGGTCACAGTACGTGCCAGGTATTGCAGCCTTTTGGATGCCAGTGGAGTACCTTTCCCTGTTCCTGTTAACATGGCATAAGTAATAGCTATTGCAGGTTGAGCCTGCCAGTTATTTTCTGCCTTAAAGAAGGCACACCACTTGATAAACTGAGAACTGGTTAGGATGGCTTTGGCCACATCCAGCCAGTCCTTAGGGACCCATGTGTGATAAGCAATGTCCTGTAATAGGGTCTGGGCCCAAGGAGAGTTCAGGTCATCTTCCACCTTTAAGATCCTTAGGTTCCCATGGATACAATTCCAAGGGTCTGTTAGCTCCTGGTGCCAGATTGACCGGGTACTCTTTGGGAAGCAAATCCTGTGGCCGAGGGTCCAGGCTCTCCAGTGGCCCTTCCTTTACAGGGTAGGCCTCCACATAGGTTACTTCCCTGGCCCTCGGCCCCTCTGTGGAATTTCGGTCATAGGGATCCAGGTCTCACAGGTCCCTCCATAGGGCGTTGTCCCTTCCCCAATTTTGGAGGCATAAGGTGGGGGCCTAGGACGGTCAGGGGCACCCGAGTCGGAGGAGGGGGTAACCTTCACCCTCGTGTTGACTTCCACTGAGTGTGCTTCTGTCTGATCAGTGCATTCTCAGTCGAATTTGACCATTCCTTTTCTTCCTCCCTTCTGAAGTCCTCCTTCTGTGAGAGAGAATTACCCATACTTAATGGTTTCACTTACCCTGAGAGAATGCTTAGCCTTGAGTGGTATATTTTCCTTTTATGCCCAATGTTGAGCACCAGATGTTGGGCCTTCATTCATCCCATGGAAGATGGACAAGTGTTAGGAAAGCTATGTGTGCTGCTTGCCTGTTCTCCAGCTTCCCTTAGCTTCAGAGACAGTCAGATGGAACAAGGAGTCAAGACAAGCAAGAACTCATTTATTACCACACAGCAAGCACTTTTTAAAGCAAAAAAAATATGTGGCATGGAAGGGGAGTAAAAGGAACCAACCAATCATTGTAGAGGTTACCCTATCATGCACCTAAGATTTCTATACTTTCCCTGCTATCCACAAGCTGTTTATACACTGACGTCACTTTGCTTGATTGTGGTATCCAGTCAGATTTTAACATAAATAACTCAGACTCTGCCCACTCAATTTCTTCTCAGCGCCATCTTTGCTGCCCATATGCCCCACACAGAAAGCCTTGAATATGCCAAGGAAAGAAGACTCAGAAGCCAAATCTGATCTTGGAATTATAGATCCACCAACAAAGAGGCAATGCATTTACAGTGTTAATGCCAAACAATCTGTGGTAGTTTATTATTAAAATTACTAGCAAACATGGGGAATCTATAAGACCTGAAAAGGCATTGAATCTTGGGGTCCATGATTCGTCTTTATAATCCTAGTTATTAAGAAGGATGAGACTTGGGGCATAATGGTTTTCAGGCTGGTAGAAAGTTCATGAGGTTCTATCTCCAATTAACTACAAAAATTTCTGTGCTGGAGGCATGGTTCAAATGGTAGACTGACTACTGTTAGCAAACAAACTGAGAGCATGAGGTATGTTCAAGCCCAAAACTGGGAGAAAGAAAAGGTCCTTAGGAGAATACCATGAGAAGCAGAATTATGAATAGGAAAGCAGAAACAACAGAAATAAACTTAGTGATATAGACAAAGCTTCCCAATGTGAAATATGGCACAAACTGTAATATTTATGGCTTTTCTTCATATACAGTAAAAATAAATGGTATTTTGACTTGACAAAACTAAAATGTAAAAGTGTATGGAATAAATAATCACATTATGTTTATGTTTCTGTAATTAAACATGTTTACCTACAAATTTCAAGAATAGTGTAGCTTTGGAAAATCAATACATCTTGCATTTTAATATAGGATTACATATCCTTGCAAGTGTTGTCTAAGATTGATCTTCACTGAAATGATTGCCATTGATATCTTTCTCAAGATTCCAAATGTTTATACTTTCAGCTGACCTTCCACAAAACTCATACCCCAAACATTACTTTTTAGTTTGCTCATGTAATTATAGGAACATAAATATATGTCTGAAAAAGTTAATTACCTTTATCTGCTGTCATTAATTTAGTATAACTAATACAATTAAGTAATTACCCTGAGGGAAATAAGATACTTCCTTCTAAATACAGATTTGCAGATACACACACACACACACACACACACACACATATTTACCACTCTGACTCAGGTTAGGTTCCTGACATTGGGTATCAGACAATGATCTAATAATAAAACTTTCCTGCCTAGACATAAAATATATTCATAATTCCACACATACAAAAACACCAGATCATTCAAAATAATGAGAATATTTAACAGAACCAACCAGCTCTTGAGCCATCTATTCCTTGATTTCATTCATTCATGATGATGAACTTTTCATATTATATTTAAAAATCTTTTTGAGTCTCTCTGACTAGCAGAACAACATATGCTATCATATAATACCAAATGTAGGTAAAATTACTTGTCCCTAGGTAATCTTTAATATATCTTATCAAAGACTTCTTTTTCCTTCTTTCAGAGTCTGTTTCTGGAATTTTGCCCTAATTTCTAATATTAAATTACAAAGGACATTCCGTTTTCCTTAATTCATATTTCCTAAAAGTTATGCTATGGAGTTGAATTTGATTTGTTTGCTTATTCAAAATTAAATTTTCTTAACAACTTGCATTATTGTTTATGTTACTCCTAAGCCATTTGAAATATCAAATAATACTGGAAATTTCCCTCAGCAATGCTTTGTGAATGGCATTAATGTTTGGGGAGGGATGAAGGACTTGAATTATCTAGAGTGCCTTAAAATTGGCACTGTGATCCAAAGGGCTCATCATTTAGTCAGCTTTTAAAGTGTGGTCTTCTTATTTCATATAAGAAGATATAAGTATGCTTTTCATCACATTCTTGTCTGCAAAGCAGTAGAATTATTTTCTTTGTACAGTTGATGTCCAGCTGCGACTGTAGTGAAACCTACAAATAACTGCAGAGCTGTATTAGCTGCTCTAGATTTTGAAATTTTCTTCCAGTAGCCCTTGTGATTTTAGCCCAGATTCATGGGATAGGCACATAATCCACAATTGCAAAGCAGCACAATGAACTTCAATTTTTTTTTATTGTTTCCTGTTTTTCTTATTGATGGTCTTCTAAGGAGCTAGAGGATCTTTATTTCTCATTGTTGTTGATGTGACTTAAACAAATTTTCCAGATTTTTCAAATACAATAAAGAGATATAAAGGAGACATATTTAATCACAAAATGCAGCTAAACCTTTGCATGATTTTTTTAATTCTAGTCCTGTTTTCAGTTATCTTCAAATAATTTTGAGATGGGCCAAGCATATGTGTAAATTGACATGTATCAAGCATACAGAACTCTGGAATCTTTGGACATTGATTTTTCTATCAACTTCACTTAAAAAGAAAATTATCATTTGCTTCATATCTTCGGTAATCTAGTTAAACAGTTTTTATTAATTTTATCAACAGATCTCATAATCTATGGAATTGATGCATTGCATAAGTATTTGATTCCTTATTTGCACTGAATGAATATTATATTTCTTTTACATTTTTACACATGAAATAATGACATTCTTGAAGATAAAACATGCCTCTTTTTCATTTTGTTTGCCAAAATGGAACTATTAGACATTTTGAAAATTTAACTTAAATCTGAACCTTCAAATTTCACTAGGACTTTAATAGTGTTACTTACAAATTTAATATTAAAATAAAAAGCATTATTAAATAGAAAGCAAGATTATGTTATCATACCTTAATCCCTGAATTGACTTTATAATAAAAAACATTTATATTTATATAACAAGATATACATACTCAAATTATGATATATGGAAATATAAAAGTCCTTTTTTGTTTTGTGTTTGTTGTTGTTTATAGTTTGTGATTATTCTGTCTTCTTTACCTTATGCCTGGTGTATTCATTGTCCATCTTCAGGAATGTGAGGGGTGGGCACAGAGCTTTAGGGAAAATTGTGAAAAATTGCAGCAGTGGAGTTCATTGAACATTGTTGAAAGTGAACTATTTAGCACATGGGTGGGGACAGGAGAGTGGGACTGGGAACAAGTGAAGGAACTGAAGACATTCCACAAAAGGAAATTTACTCATTACTTGACTCTTGTAATTGTAATCCATCTATAAATCGCCTTAATAAGAACAACAGAGTAAATTTATTTTAAAAAGGCAAACAAAATGTTGTTTCTTAGAATCCTAGATGTTTGTTTTGTTCACTGGTTTGAGCTGGTTGAGTTTATCTCTGAAAATAGCTACGTTGAGATACATTGAGCAAATTTGTGAGCTCATAGTAGATAAAAGTCAATTATGATTGTATGGTTTTTAAGACTGATTCATTTCTTCAATCTAATATGTATCATTTCTGTCTACCGTTTTTTGGTTTGGCTTGTTCTATTTTTTTAAGGACCTAGTGGTGAATCATTAGTGCTGATTCAAGATTGTTCTAATTTTCTGATGTACATACTCAAAGCTATACATTTTCCTGAGTATCACCTGTGCTGTTGTGTCCAAGAGGTGGTAGTAGTTTGTGTGTTCACTTATACTGAATTCCATAAAAGTTGGAACTTCCCTCCATATGTCTTCAGTGACTCACTGATTATTTAGCAATGTGTTATTCAGTCTGTTAGTTTCAGAATTTTTTGTGATGCCTTTTGATGTCGAGATTTAATTTGGTCCCATTGTGATCTGACAGGATACAAAGAGTAATTTCATTTTTATTTTTGAATTCTGATAGATTTTTCTTGTGATATAAGATCTGATCTATTTTGGAGAACATTCCATGGGCTGCTGAGAGTAATATATATTGTGACACTGCTAGGAGAAATATTCTGTAGATATCTGTTAGGTATAGTTTGTCAATGCAGTTATTTAGCTCTTAAGTTTCTTTGCTAATTTTTTACCTGGATGGCCTGTCCAGAGGTAAGAATGATGTGTTCATGCAACCAATAATATATTTGAATGTATGTGTATTTTTAGAGTAAGTATTACTTGTCTAATGAATTTGGGAGCTCTAAAATTCAGGACATTGATATTTAGAATTGTTATATCCCTCTAATGGAGAGTTTTCTTTACCAATATTTAATGTCCTTCTTTGTCTCTTTTTACTTTCATACCACTTTTAATGTAAAGCTTATTTTATCTAATATTAGTATAGCTACTCTGGCCTGTTTATGAGGTCCATTTTTAATTTGTAAAGATGATGTACAGAAGGGTTACAATGACTTAAGTCAGATAAAGAGCACATTTTTTTAACAGTGTCACCTCTTCCCTCATGTTCTCACAGTTTTTCCCTTTCAAGCTCCCTCTCCCATAAGTTGCATAGTTCATTTACAATGTAGTTTCTATTGAGTAGCACCGCTGCATTTGTTAACCCTTTGTCCCACCATTTCTGTGTTCTCTCTTGCCCTTTCCAAACTTGCACATATGAACAAAGGTGCACAATTTTTAAAAAACAGCATCAGAACACAGAAGGAAAAGTAAAATAATTTAAAAAAACTATCATTTCTTGGAGACCATTTTAATGAACATTATTTTTTATTATAATATTCATATAGTTATTAAGTCTTTGTGATCCTCTCCACAGAGCATTTTGATCTCACTTTATAAATGTTTAGAATCCCATATAATTTATCATGTCCGACTGTAATGTTTTCTTTTTTACCATCCCCATGTCTTTACTTGTAAAATTAGAGGAACATTCTAATGCAACAAATGAGGGAAATCAGGCAGCATATATTTATTTGAATCTGTCTTTCTTCACTTAATGTAAGATTGTTCCAAGTCTTTCCTTTTCCTTATGAATGGTGTAATATTCTTTCTAGATCAATAGAATTGCATCATACTGAAGAGTTTCTTCAGGAAAAGTAAAAAGATAGCAGGATATTTAGAAAGAAAATGGAATGGAAGAACATTTTTACTAACTAAGCATCAGACAAGGGTTTTCATAGCTAACCCATATTTAGATATCAAAATTTAAACCCAACAAAAATAGACACTCAAATAAACAAGAACCCAATTAATATATGGAATAAAGACAAAGATAAATTCTTAGAAGAAGTAAGAATGACAAATAGACACATCTCTCTCCATAAAAGAAATGAAAATTCAAACAACACTGAGATTCATCTCACCCCTGTTACAATGTCATTATGAAAAACTGAACAATCACAGATAGTGATATGGATGTGGCCCAAAGGAAACTCTATTACACTGTTGATGGGAATGTAATCTTTTCAACCACTTTAGAAAACACTATGGAAATTGCTCTCACAAGTGAATAGAGAGCTACCTACCTATGATCCAGCAACTCCCCTTATGGGCATTTATCCAACAGAGCAGAAACAAGGCCATACTGAATCTACCAGCACAATCATGTTCATTATTGCATTATTTTTTGTAGCCAACATATGGAATCAGCCCAGATGCTTCTCATTGTAAAAAGAGATCAAGAATTATATATGTATATTTAAATTATATATATATATATATATATCTAAATTTATTGATCCCAATTTACAAGTATATGTATGCATAATGCATATATACATACATATATACAACATATACATATATATATATATATATATACATACATACATAATGGAATTCTGCTCATCCATCAGAAAGAATAATATTGCACCATTCTTAAGGAAAATGAAACACTTAGAAATAATATTAAGTGAAATAAAGCAGACTCAGAGAAACTTAGCTTGCATGATTTTCCTCATTTGTGTTAGAAGGTGACTATAAATGTAAAATTAAACACACTGGATGGTATGCAAGGAGGTACAAATGAATTATCTGAAGTGGTAGAGTACATGGAGAGTGCAAATACTATAATTCTCTTAAAAGACTAAGGCAAGGTTCAACCAAATAAATACCAGTATATGTGTACTGCAAGAGAGGACAATGGGGGGGGGCAATATGAGAGGGGTAGGAAATTGAAGGGGAAAAGGGTCGAATACAGGCAAGAATCCATTGTATACTTCCCAGAATTGAAATATGCAAAGCAAGGGGTAGTGTGAAATGGGGGGAGAAGATATTGAAGTGGTAACACAATTCCAGGTGCTTCGTACACATAAACTGCTTTGTTAAATGGCAAGTAATTCCAGAACATAATATTGAGATACATAAGAATCAGGGTTGATTGGGATGGGTGGATGAAAATGTTGAATGGGGTGACATTGATCAAGATGCAATGTATCCATACACTCTTTCAGTTAATACCAACTACTTTGTACAACTAAAGATAATAAAAAATATTCAAAAAATTAATTATGATAGTTGAATATAGAGTTGAACCTCAATTAGATTCCCATTTAAAAATTTTTGGGGGGTTGCCAGTCATGGGGCCTGTACTCAGGGCCTGGGCACTATCCCTCAACTCTTCATCTCAAGGCTAGCACTCTACCTCTTGATCCACAGCACCTCTTCGAATGTTTTTTTGCTTATATGTTACTGAGGAATCGAACCCAGGGCCTCATGCATGCAAGTCAAGCACTCTACTACTGAGCCACCTTCCCAGCCCTTAAACATATTTTAAACCTGGAGACTTGGAGAATAAAATTCAAATAATAAAACTTTATTAATCTTTTTTATCTGAATTTGTGAAATTTAAATCAAAACTCCTCTGCTTTTTTTCAGCCACTGGGCTGTTAGTACATTTCAAAGTAAGTGGCTTCAAAACATCAGGAGTATATTATCCATACTCTAGAAGTTTAAACATTGATTATAAAATGGTAATTCAAAGCAATTCTTTGTCTAATGGGGTCCACTTTCTGGTTCATTATAATCTATTTTCTGGACGTTCACATGGCAGAGTAATTATATTGGGATTCTTTTATCAGGATCAATATTGCAGGGTAATCTCTGAAACGTTCATTCTAATGTCACCAGGCAGAGGAATAGAATTTCAACATGCTTATCTGGAAGGAGTTACATCGTCCAATACACTTTGCAACTTTTTTTTTAACTCAGTGTGGTGTATCATTTGGATATTATTTCATAGAAAATAATAACAAGGACAAGCTTATATCATGTGAATTATGTGAATGATTCTTACAGTGGGGATAATTATAGTGATGGCAAAGTGAAGTATGATTGTTTAGTGACTCTTGAATCACATCATAGGTAACCATGTAAACGTGGTACAGCCTAAAGCCCTTCTGATGTCTTTGAACAATCTCCGATGTGTTAATTGCTTTCAAAAATATTCGTTTGAGCCAACAAATACAGATCTCCTTTGATTTTAATTAAGGTCTGCTATTAGAACTCTCACAGTCACCAAAATCAGAGTATGCTAATATGTCTGATAAAATACAAAATAAAATTGTTACAATTAATGAAACATGAAGACTGTAATATTAATAGCACTATAAATACTAGTATTCACAGTATATAATATATTGGCAACCTTTGGTTACCTCAGTTTTAAAAATATTTATAACTAAGTTTACAAATAATTATTTGATGATGTATAGAGACTGAGAAAAAGGTTTGCATGCATATTTACTACAGATGCAAACAAATACACCTGGTATTTCTGATCCTTCATTTGCTGGTTTCATTCATACAAGGGGAACATGCAAATGAAAATTGCAAAATTGCATTTACTAAAGGGTTAATTACATGAAGTTTATGTTGGGCTAAATAACTGATTTTATAAATTAAATCGTTTTTATCCCTTCCTTCCTCCATCCCTTCCTTTGTTCCTTCGTTCCCTCATTCCTTCCTTCCTTCTTTCCCTCCTCCTTCATTCCCTCCATCCTTACCTCTCTCTCTCTCTCTCTTTCTTTCTTTTTCTTTTATTTTTTTCTTCCAATCTTTTACTCAGAATATTTCTTATGGCTATAGAAAAAATACCAACTATTGTACTTTGAGGTGTTATGAGTAATTATGAATATACTATAATAATATTGATTTTAATAACCCATCTTATATCTTAAGAGAAATTATACTAAAAACAACTTCACAAAAGTTGGAGGATATGTAACAAATATCACTTTCCATGACATTGTTTATTTCCTCAAAGTAAAATAAGAATTTAGACATAATATTGCGTATGTGTTGTTTTTGTGATTTGAACTCTCAAGGATATCGGTTTAACATTTGAGCCACAACTCCACTTCTGGCTTTGTGTGTGTGTGTGTGTGTGTGTGTGTGTGTGTGTGTGTGTGTGTGTTTGTGTGTGTGGTGATGTGTGTGTAATTGAGATTCGACTCATGAACTTTCTTTCCAAGGCTGGCTTTTTAAAATTTTTTAATTATTTTATTGTGAAAATACAGTACAGAGGTGTTACAATTACATAGGCAAGGTAATGAGTACATTTCTTATCAAGTTTTGTTGCCTCATCCTTTTTTTCTACTTCTCAACCGTTCTCATCTCCGCCCCTTCTGCCCCATCCACCACCCCCCGTCAAAGTTGCAAAGTTCATTTTTCTACATAATGACTTGTACATCTCATTGTTGCAATGGGTCCACCTGTATCTTTATTTAAACCATATGATTTTACCCTTGCCCTCCACAAATCATACCAACATCAAATAGTATGCAAGCAGTGGTTATACCGTGGGGGAGGGGGCATGTCTGTGACAAGCAGAATAGGTCAGATAAGTTGATGTTTGGTGAAATGAACCCTAGGATAAGTATTTAAATGTTTTTTTTTTTCTTGCAATTGTTTCTAATATATTTATAAGATTATTTCTTTGTTGCCAAGGCTGGCTTTGAACCCCAGATTCCTGAGTAGTGAGGATTACAAGCTTGAGAAACCCATATTAAGCACAGATATATCTAAGAATAAAATATATTTCTTATTATTTTAATTCTAGAGGCTCAATTTAACAAATTAACATTTAGATATTTATTTAGTTATTAAACCTGAACATGCACTGTGAAAAATAGTTTTCATTTTTATAAAAAAATATACACTCAAAGGTTTAAATGTCAGAATCTTTGCACTAATTGAAATGCTCTATTATTCAAAAGCGACAAAAGGATCCTTAATCAAATTTCTCATGTAAGCTAAAAGCAATAGGCTCTGTCAGAGTTAATGAAGCAATTTTTCATTAAACTAAATATTATCTACTGTGGTCACATTATTTTTTCTTCCTTTAAACCTAAGATTTTTTGACATAAAATATAGATTCATACGGTTTTTGAGTATATAAAAATTTTAGTTACTGGTCATGTATTTCTGAAGTTTGATTACTAAGACATTTCAGAGAAACACTGAATTTCATGTATTATGCCAACAGTGATTTTTAGACATTGAATCAATCTCAATATGACATAAAGCAAGATATTCCATGACTAATGCAATTATTCCTAGAATTGAACATAACTTGTTTTTGAATGGTAGGAAATTCATGTTATACCTACTCTATAGAATAATTAAGAAATGAATGATCGTGATAGTATCTATTTTTTCTTCAACTAGAAAGAAAGAACCTCACAACAGATGACAAAAACTTGAATAGAAATGTCATAAAATTATGAAAAATTCAAGTCATTATAAGTTAGATGAAATAGTCTTTTATGGGGGGGGGAATCCGGTCGTGGGGCCTGAACTCTGGGCCTGGGTGCTGTCCCTTAGCTCTTCAGCTCAAGGCTAGAGCTCTACCACTTGAGCCAGGATTGGGATTAATAATTAGCTTTCACTATGTTGCCATAAAAAGGTGAAACCTCTCATGTGGGCATAGTTGTAGAGATTTGGTCACTGAGAACTTGTGATCAAAGAGAATGTTAAGATCAAAGTCCTTTCCTCCTCTTCCTTCTTTTACTTCCGTCTCCTTTTGCTTTTCCTTCTCCCTCTCCCTCTTCCCCTCCTCATGTTTCTCCCTTTCTCCACTCTTATTCCTACTTTTCTTTACTTCCTGGCTTCCATGAATACAATACTCCATCACATGTTCCTGACATGGGGTACTGTGCCACCACCAACTGAAAGCAATGAGGATAAGAAATATAAACTGAAATGTGTAAAATCAGAAACCAAGATTAATCTTTCCCCCTTTTAAGTTAATTTTATAAAGAATTTGGCATATTAATAGGAGACTTCACAGCATGCTCTCATGTATTATAAGGGATAAGATTTACTGGAAAAAATCTGACCAACATCGCCTTAATGAAATGATTGTTTAAATTAATATTATATTAGGACAAATCTAGTTTAAAATATCAGATATACTTCAATAAGAGGCAAAAAAATCACCTCTATGGTTTCCTATGAAAAGATAGCAGAATTCAATCTGTTCCTCAAGGAAATAGACCTATAAGTGACAGCATTGTCAATTTCATAAATGATGTAAGAAGACTGTAGAACAAATTACAAACTAAACTGCATGATATAAAATTTACTTTGTCCTGTGTATTCTATCTATGTCTGGATCCCAAAATGACTTGTGTTTTATCATATTTTTAATTAACTTTAAGTAGTTGTATGGGAGTTGCTTTTTGACAAAGAAGTTAATGAATAGTGTTTAGTGAGGTTTTTTTTTTTTTTTTTTCTCTCCTGAGGTTTGAACTCTGGGTCTGAATGCTGTTCCTGAATGCCTTTGGATGAATGCTAGAACTTTCTGAGATTTAATTGGAAATATGAATCTCACAGACTTTCTTGCCTGGGCTGGCTTCAAACCTCAATCCTCAGCCACCTGATTATATAGGATTAAAGGTGGGAGCCGCTAGTGCCAGGCTTAATACAATACACCTTTTTTTTTTACTCGTCCTGGGGCTTCAACTCAGGGCCCTGGCAATGTCCTTGAGCTTCTTTTCCTCATGCTAGTACTCTATGACATGTGTCATAGTGCCAATTCCAGATTTTTTGTTTATGTAGTAATGAGGAATCAAACCCAGTGCTTCACACATGCAAGGCAAGCAGTTTACAACTAAGCCACATTCCCAGACCTATACAATGCCCCTATACATTATCCCTCATCCTTCTCAATCCTATCTCATCCCTCAATTTACATAATTTTGTAGAATATTCACTGACTCGCAATAGTATATATAGTCACTCAGAAGATATACCACGGATCATATTTTCTTGATAGTCTTATTCAGCAACATACTAATGTTATGCATTATAGAATTCTGTGATTTTAAATTCTAAATTATCACTTAGATTCACCCACTACTATTCTAAAAATTTTCCTAAGGCTAATGCAAATGCAATTTGTAATTCTTCGATAAAGTAAAATGATTCTTAGAATGTTAAAGAGTTGGAGTAAGAATGTTACCTTCAGTTCTAGATCATTTTATCCTTACTACCCTCTCAAAATACTCCCATATTTATTACTAGTCACTTCCTGTCAACATTCCAACCTACCTCCCTTGAGCAGCTATTATTTCATATTCTTCCTCTACAGATGAGCCAATCTTAAAAAGCTCATATAATTAGAAAATGTAGTCTATTTTATCCATTTTTCCCATGTAATATTATTTTTCTAAAGTAAGTCCATGTAAACTTTTCTCATGGATAGAGCATGTGTATAATGGAATAACATCCTGAATGGACATTTAAATACTTTATGATATGTTATTATAAAAGGTTTGGCTATGTATATTCTTGTACATGTGTCTCATTGGACATATGTTGCAATCTATTTTGTATATAACATTATGATTCAAAATGCTGGATCATAGAGGCAACTCTATATATAATATCTTAAAGATTGTCAGTATGTTCAACAAACTGACTATATAATTTTAAATGTCAAATACCAATGTATAAGGATTTCAATTTCTACATAATGGTTGTACAGGGCTATCTTATTGTTTCTATTTCCACTAATCTCTATATGTATGCAATGTCTAGGTATGTTATGATATTTCCATATGTTCCTTGGTTGTTATTATATTACTATAGAGATATGTATTTGGATTTTTTATAACTTATTCAGGATGGTTAAAGTTTTTCATTGGCATTCATATACTATTAATATATTTCTGATTCAAGTCTCTTTAAATAAATTTATATGTATACACACTATATGAACATATGCATATATTCATAGTTATATGTGTATATATACTAATACCTATATATATAAGAATATACAGATGTGTATATACATGTATATAGACATATATGCATATTATTATATTCATTTGTCTGTAAGTTATCATTTTACTTTATTTGTTAAACATGTCCTTTATTGATTTTACTACATTTTATATTATGGTTGATGTTGTACAGAGGAGCCAGTTGCCTGTGGCTCACCCCTGTAATCCTTGCAACTCAGCAGGCTGAGATCTTATTATCGTGTTTCAAAGCCAGCCTGTGCATGAAAAGTCCATGAGACTCTTATCTCCAATAAACCACCAGAAAACCTGAAATGGCCCTATGGCTCAAATGGTAGAATTCTAGCCTTGAGTTGAAGAGCTGAGGGACAGCACCCAGGCCCAGAATTCAAGGCCCATAACCCCCACAAACACCACGAAGAACAACAAAAAGAATACTGACCGAAATTCAATAGTAGTAAGCAGTCTTAAAGATAGGCTGAAGTCTAACATTTTAGTATAATCCTAGATTCCAGCAGCCTTCTAGTCCAATGAGTTAAGAGCCCTCAGAATGTTGATCGAATTTCTTAGTTTATTTACACAATCACTATAATTATGTATTTTCTCATCTCTTTCTTTCATTTCACCACAGAATCTGTATTTATTCTTTATGCCATACTTGAATACAAAAGCCTTTGGAAGATATTTATTAATTGGTGTATATTAATTGTACAGAGAAAACATTGAAATATTTTACACTTTCACATATTAATGAAGGGCCTGATTAACCTGTTTCTGGTTTCTTTCTTTCTCCATTCTCATTGCCTTTCATTTTTCAACTGTTTTCTGTGAATTTCTTTGTGCTGTCTTCAAACATTGACAAAATGTATTAAAGTGCTGTTCATCCATCTTTATTGAAAATTATACAATGCTGAATATAAAAGAAAAATCTAAATAAATGGAGACATAATTTTTGTGTATTGGAGGATACAATTGAGCAATAATATAAATTGTCTCCTCCCTTTTTTTTTTTTTTTTGATCATTCATGGAGCTTGAAATCTGGTCTTGGTCGCTGTCCCTCTGCTCTTCAGTTCAAAATGAATGCTCCACTCATTTAGTAACTGTGCCACTTCTGGTTTTCTGGTGGTTAATTGGACATAAGTGTCTTATGGACATTTCCTTTCCAGGTGGCTTTGAACCGCAATCCTCAGATCTCAGCCTCCTATGCAGCTATGATTACAAGCATGAGACAACAGAGCTCAGGTTCACAGTTTTATTTATGTTTATGACAATTTCTAAAAGCACCTGCCTAGCACTATTTTATTCATTGACAAAGCAAAATAAGCTGGAATATATTTCTCTGTCCAATAGTAAAACTCTTAGTGTAAAATTGTTATATTTGTAAAGGAAAGATTATACAGCTCAATAGGTCTGTAGGGCTCCAGATCATATCCACGTAAATGTTATCAAAGAATATTTAGTAAGGGGTAAATCCAAACATTTGAGGAATGATATTCGCTTTAATAAGTGGTGATAGGTTAGACAGTATTTGGGAGAATTAAAAAGTGAACATTGACTTAAACATAACAATTTATTCAAATGTTAAGTTCAAGCTGGATTAAAACGTGGCATATAAAACAAAAAAGTGATGTGAATTAAAGCAAAGAAATTTGCTTACCGGAAGTGGTGCTATGGCTCAAGTGGTAGAACTCTAGCCTTGTGCTGAAGAGCTGAGGGACACCATCCAGGCCCAGAGTTCAAGGCCCACAACCAGCACAATCACCACCACCAATAATAAAAAGAATACTGACTGAAAAAGCAATAGTATTAAGCAGTCATATAGATAGGCTCAAGTCTAACATTTTAGTACTATCTTAGATACCAGCAGCCTTCTAGTCCAATGACTCCAATTGTCAAGACATCTTGACCATTTTGGAGATGAAGCATTCTTAAATTTGGCATTAAAATTATAGGAAAGGAAAACGATATAGTCGAGCTCAATAAAAGTGTAAAACAATTTAGTCTGTGAAAGCTCATATACAAGTAGTGAATAGAAGTTGGGAGCAATTGGCTCATGTATCTCATCTTCGCTCCTTGGGAGGTTTTGATCTAAGTATTCCTGTTTGAAGGCAGCCCACAAAATGAAGTCCCTGAGAATTTTATCACTGATTAATCAGCAAAATGCCAGAAGTGAGGCATGACTCAAATGGTAAATTGTTTAAAAATACAACAAATCTCAGGGACCCTGAGTTCAAGCTTCAGCTGTAAGCAAAGATGATTCCCAGCACCTTCATGGGACTCTGGGAGATTCAGAAACCCGGGATGCCTCAAGGATCCTTTCTCTGCAACATGAAACTTGGGGACAGGATGTGGTAGACCATCCTTCCTGGCCCCAGGGGGGAGGAGAGGAGGCCCCTTGAGCCGGGCCTCAGCTCACTGGCAACCTCATTCACACCTGAGTGGGGAATTGAGTGCCACAGAGCTGGTCAGCTGCTGGACAGAGATCTTTGAGAAGATAGACATTCCACAGGCCCATGAATCCAGCTAGTACATCATGGCTCACATCCTAGGAGCCAAAAGAGTTAAGTGTGGTGGCACCAGGAGGATGGGAAGAGGGAGGAGGGAGAATTGTGGGAGAGCTTCATCAGGCTTTGCCCTCCCCCCTCCCCCCCAGGACCCTTACCTGCATCGAATGGGACTTTTCTATAGTATTGTCATAGGCAGATGCTCATATACTTATCCAAAAAAACAGTTACAGTGTGCAATAGGCTCCAGGAATCATAGATGAAATGATCCACTGCTGGTTCCATAGCACATGAAGAAACCTTAGATTGATCTGGATGCTGGTGCTTCACACCTGTCACCTAGCTACTTAGGAGGCTGAGATGGGAGGATTGAGGCTTAAGGCCTCGTCAGGAAATCCTGTAAGACTCTTATTTCCAACTAACTACCAAAAAGAAAACACCAGAAGTGGATGTGTGGCTCAAGTTGTAGTCTGTTGGCCTTGAGTAAAAAGGCTCAGGGACAGCATCCAGGGTCCAAGTTCAAGGCCCATGAGTGAGAGAAGAAAGGAAAAGAGAGTGAGAGGAGGGAAGGATGGAGTGAGAAAAAGTGGAACGGAAGAAGGGGGAACAGGTATGCCTTGGTTTGGAGTCCCTGGATCAAGGGAGCCAACCATTCACAATCTCTGTGGGCAAAGTTTCAGAGTCTAAAGACAGTATGTAGGACCAAGCCGCTGACCTATGATCAACTTCATGAAATGCAGGTGTTGTGTGGTCGCTGACTGCAGAAGGATGTAGACCCTAGGGCTCAGGATTGGTCACCAGGTTTTAATCTCTCCTGGCCCCACCAGGTTTATTTTCTGGTCAGATAAGAAAAGCTCCAACAGCTAGGTAGGTGTTG
The DNA here is from genome assembly GCF_019054845.1 of Dipodomys spectabilis. Taxonomy (NCBI): domain Eukaryota; kingdom Metazoa; phylum Chordata; class Mammalia; order Rodentia; family Heteromyidae; genus Dipodomys; species Dipodomys spectabilis. The sequence goes on from NW_024871331.1 coordinate 306,183, forward strand.
GGGTGACGCAGTGTCAAGGTGGGGGGCAAGGAATAAGAAGGAAGATGAAATGGGAGGATGATCCCAGGTCAGGTGTGTCAGGACATTGGAGCCATGATCTCGCATGACAATCGAGACCATCAGTGATAGAGCCTTTGACCAACCATAGGGTTATTAAAAGTCTTGGTGTCTTGGGTTCACCATTGAGCACCTGGCTGTCATCCACCGCAGGATGCCTTTGCAGTACAATTTTGCGGACTGGGATTTCCAGGGCTCAATCTGAAGATCACAACTCCAGTATTCATTTCAAGACCAGAGACAGAGGTAAGTGTGCCACTGGCATAGGACAGCCAGGGAATGAGGGTGGGAGTCAGGACCTGTGTTGCCCGGAGACTTCCTCTAGGGGACGCTAGGAACCTGTGACTACCATTCTCAGAGGCAGGGGTGGGTCTCTTTGCTGGCTCAGCCTTTAGTCTAGATGGCAGATCTGGGATTCAGAGAGGACAGGCTGGTGGTGGGGCAGGCTTGGGGAGGCTGGTGGGAAAACAAGAGGCACTGGGCTCTGAGCAGGGTTGTTTCTTTAAGGATAATCACAACCTAGGAAAATGCCTGCGATGGATCAAGCCTTTTCCCCTTCCCAAGAGAGACGGACCTAGAGCCTTCCAGTCTGCATCTCTTGGCCAAGAAATGCTTTTGTTCCCACATCCTGTGGTTGGATAACTAGAACTCACCTCACTGCCCAATGTTGAGGCAGGACAGTGAGAGATCCTGAGTCTTTCATAAGGTCAGGGGATCCTCAGTATGAGATTGTACTTGAATGTCCTAACTTGGAGCATGGTCAGTCCCATCTAATAGTGCCATGACGTAGGACATAGAATCTAGAGAATCAGAGCCGGATGGGGTCTGTTCGGGGAGTCTTGAGTATTATGTGTGAGCTTTCAACTCCCTTATGCCCACCTGCTTCCCTTTCTTGGGTGGGTCTTTACTAGAAAAAGCTTGAACCTAGGGACTGGGTCCTATCTCTTGCCTCATGCTCAAAGATATCACTCTATCATTTGAGCCGCAGCTCCACTTGCAACTCTTTTGGATGTTTAATTGGAGATAAAGAGTTCTCATGGACTTTGATGCCAAAGGTGGCATCCAAGTGCAGTCCTCAGATCTCAGTCTCCTTAGGGTATTGGATGACAGGCATGGAAAAATATGTTTGGCCTGTTGCCAGTAGCTCATGGCTGTCATCATAGGTACTCAGGAGGTGAGATCTGAAGATCACAGGTCAAGGCCAGCATGCTCAGGAAAGACCCTGAGACATTTTTTTCCCAACAAACCACCAGAAAACTGGAAGGGGTGCTGTGGCTCAATTAGTTGAGTGCTCACCTTAGTTGAAGAGATCATGGATAGCACCCAGGCCCAGAGTTCAAGCACCACAACAGAAAAAAAGAAAGTAAGACATCTTTGCCTGCAAAGGATGGTGGAGGTGTGGGGGAGAGAGGGGTGTGTGCTGTGGCGAGAGACCAAGTTCTAGCCTTACTGTACAGACATTTCTAAGAACTCCCCAAGTTTGCTCCAGTTAGAACCCACAGCTTCAAGAGGACATGGCCTATGGCAGGCAGGGAGTGGGCAAATGGGTGCAGGGGTGAGATTGTTGTGTTTTTATTCTCTCCATTGAAGGATGGATTTGAGTGCTGGGTGTCAAAGTCTCAAATGAAGGTTTGCAAGAAGTTTGTGGCCTGAGGAGATGGGTTTCCTCTGGGTATATGAAGGTGGCTGAAGCCGGAAGCCACTGGTGCCTCACAACTGTCATCCTAGATACTCAGAAGGGTGAGATGTGAAGAACGTGATTCCAAGCCAACATGGGTAGAAAAGTTTGTGAGACTTGATGTCCAATGGATCAACTAGAGAACAGGACGTGGTGCTGTGGCTCAAGTGAGAGAATGCTCACCTTCATCTGAAGAGCTGAGGGACAACACCGTGGCCCAGAGTTCAAACCCCATGACCAACCACAAAAAAAGAGGTGACTAAGTTTTCTGTATACCAGTGCGTACGGTAGGATATGCCATGCTGGTCTATGAGACATTCCAGATATGTGAGAGGCGCAACCTAATGGAGGGAGTTTATTGTTCTGTTCTCAGGGACTGCTGAAGCCTTGGGCTTTTCAAGTGTGTGTGTGTGTGTATGTGTGTGTGTGTGTGTGTGTGTGTGTGTGTGTGTGTGTTTGTGTCTGTGTGTCTGTGTGTCTGTGTCTGTGTCTGTGTCTGTGTGTGTCTGTGTCTGTGTCTGTTTGGAGGTAGAAGAACTGGGCTTTGAACTCAGGGCCTAGGTGCTGTTCCTGAGCTTTTGTGCTCAAAGCTAGTGCTCTGACACTTGAGCCACAGCTCCACCTCTGGCTATTTGGTGGTTCACTGTAGATGAGAGCCTCAGAGACTTTCCTGTGCAGGCTGGCATTGAACAGTGATCCTCAGACTTCAGCCTCCTGAGTATCGAGGATGACAGACAGGAACCACCTGTGCCAGCTTTGTGTGTGTGTGTGTGTGTGTGTGTGTGTGTGTGTGTAGAAGTTGGTTGTAACAAGGAGCACTGGACCCTTTGGTAACTTCTAACCGCAAACTTTGGGGGGTGCATGGGCTTTGTGACTGAGGTCTGGGGGCCTGGAAGGGTGAGATGCTTGAAGGGGACTCAGCACCGTTAAATTATAATACCAAGGGATCTTTGTGCTCTGGAACTGTCTACTCCCTTGGGCCTGGTTGGTGGCAGAGGGAGCTTAGGAGAACCTGGGGGTGAGGACTGCAGGGGGTGGTTCCCCAGGGGGACAGAGATAGCAGCTGATTCTTGACCAGAGTTGAAGTTCTGGGTTGGGCATGGAACCTTCGGACCTCAGTATCCTCACTGGACAGTTGTGAGAAAACAAGGGGTCAATACAGGGGGATCTCTGGGGCAGGGACAGGCATAGAGGGAGTGGTCATCAGATAAGGTTCTTGGCAATTCTGTGAGCATATGACAGGAAGATACCTGGAAAGGGCTCAAATGGGACCTGTTATTTATCGTGCCACAGGTATGGGATTATGAAACAAAACATGGCTTTCTTTCATCCTTATCCTATCCACGTGAGGAAGGTGATCCTTCACTTTTCAGTGTTGCAGCTGGGGAAAATGAGGCATGGAGAAGCTGGGTGACCTACTCATGACCCCCAGCTGAAAGAAAGCCTGACCTGACTTCACTGCCATGCTCCCTAGGACAATGGGTGCTATTCAGTCCACTTCTTGTAGTGGGAAGTCCACTTCTTCTCAGTCATGGGGCTTGAATTCTGGGCCTGGACGCTTTTCCCGAACTCCTCAGATCAAGGCTAGCACTCTACAACTTGAGCCAACAGCACCACTTCCGGTTTTCTGGTGATTCTTTGGAGTTAAGAGTCTCACAGACCTTCCTGCCTGGGCTGGCTATGAACCATGATCCTCATATCTCAGCCTCCTTTGTAGTTACCATTATAGGGCTTAAGTGTAATTCTGACTCACTCTCTCTCTCTTTCTCTCTCTCTCTCTCTCTCTCTCTCTCTCATAGGAACTCTTTCTCTCTTTCATACACAGGAACTTGTTGAATGGGTGCTGGAGGAGGTGTCCCAGCATCACCATGTGTGGCTGGGACTCAAGATGGCCCTCTCATTCTGGAGGTAGGCTGTGGGTCAGGAGCTTTCTTGCTCAGGCTGTTGAACTCACTCCCTCAGGTAAGCCCCTCTGTGCCTGGGCTAGATCGTGATAGTTATTCATTGTCAGTTCATCTAGTGAGTCCTTCCTCACTACCCTCTTCTAAGACAGTTAAAGGAAAGTGGATGAGGAGGCATCATGTTATCCAACTGCACAGCCGAATCAGGGGCCTCTGATCCTCACTGTCACCTATCTGGCCAGACTCTGATTAAAAGAAAACGAATTCACTCTATGTCTACTTTGCTTTGTTGGGGTGTGTCGTTTCAGTGAGGGGATGTCGTGTGCAGAGGAAAGACCTCAGACCTGATACCTCCTGGGAGATATTTGTTCTGGTGACAGAGCCAAGTCATTGCTGTGGATAAGGAGGAAGCCACCATCAGACTGACCCGGAATGATGCTCAAAGGTAGGTAGGCTGTTGAAGTATCAAACACACTATTGTCTTCTTCCAACTCAACAACAGGGATGCAGGGCGGGTGGCCCAGCACTGGCCTTAGGGAATTATAAATGGATGGTGGCGGTCAGGTGCTGGTGGCTCTAGCCTGTCATCCTCGCTATTCGGGAGGCTGAGGTCTTGACTCAGAGACAGCCCAGGCAGGGAGATTGTTATCTCCCATAAACCACCTCCCACCCCCACAAAAAAAGATATATATGGTGCTGTGGCTCAATTTGTAGAGCCTCAACCTTGAGAAAAAGAAGCTCAGTGATGACACTGAGGCCCTGAATCCAAGCCCTGGGACTCACAAAAAAATAAAATAAATGAATAGTGGGCACCAGTTATCTTACTACCAAAAACGATGGATTAATTCTTCTCTCTGGTACTTGTAGCCAAATGTAAGGGGCTTCCCTTGATGTTCCTCTAAACCTCTCCTCTCTATTATCTCTCCCAGCTTCAGTTGCAGGATAGAATTCAGATCATCCCACTTGATGTGACCTTATGAAACCTCCCCTACCCACCTTCCTTAGTGTGGAGATCGTGGATGTACTTACCATTGGGAGAATGAAGCACCGGAGAGTTGGGGGTAGGTATCCCTGAAACTCATACTCTCATAAACACACTCACCTAGGCCAACTCAGACTAGCCTTTTCCAAAGACATTTTATCTCTTTGGATTAACTGACCTAGGAGAGGAACTTGATCTCCTGTAAATAACAATTTTAATTAGGGCTTGCTAGTTGACACGAAATAAACAGAAGCTCAAAAGAAAGGCCCTGGTGCTTGTCATATCTTGCTCAGGCTCACGCCTGAAATACTGGCTCCTCAGTAGGCAGAGATATGAGGTGCAAAGATTGAAGCCAGCCATAAGCTGGAAAGCAAGTGAGACTCTACTCTCCATAGAACCACCAAAATGTTAGAAGTGGAGCTGTGGCTCAAGTGCTGGAGCATCAGCCTTGAACAGAAAAACTCAGAGAGACAGCTCCCAGATCCTCAGTTCAAGCCCACACAAAGAAATGGCCTCATTTCTTCCCCACAGACTGCATGGGCCTCGAGTGCCCTCTCATGGAGTGTGATACAGCACCGGTCCCTGGGTAGTGCATCAGAGCCTTCAGAAATTGGGTGGTGAAAGCCAGGCTTTCCCCTTTGCGCTCTCTCAGTCTACACTAGCCGGAAGGAAGAGCATGACAAGGCCTGCATTGTGTAGAGCTGAGAAGATCCCCCCACCCCTCTCCCCGCCAGGGCAACTAGAGTGGGCTTCTTAAAGGCAGCACTTGAAAGAGGTCTTTCTTAACAAGGAGGATCTGACAGGAAGCATAGAGAGTAAAGATGCTGTAGATAAAGGACAACATATTGGAGCATGTTCATTTCCAGCCAGGGCTGGTGGTGAGAAACTCAGTACAGATGTACAAGATTGTTCTGAGACAGGCCCAAGAGGTCACATAATAACACTATCCAGAATTAGGATTGTGTCTTAGCAGTAGTGGGCTTGTCTAGAGCACAGGAAACCGTGGGTTCGATTCCTAGGTCCCGCATACACAGAAAAAAACAGAAGTAGCACCAGGAGAGTGCTTGCCTCAAGAAAAGGAAGCTCAGGGACAGTGCCTGGGCCCCCAAGCCAAGCCCAAGGACTGTCAACATAAAACAGCACTCCAAGGGACATGGGTGATAGGTGGATTGTTATACCCTGTAGCTCTTAGTAGATCCATCCATGAGTCATGTCTCCTTCTTTGACAGAGGGGAGATGGACACTCCTTCTGCACTGGGCACCCCTGGAACTGGTTATCAGCAACACTCCAAACATCTTCCACTGAAACTTGGAGCAGCTGGCCCCAGAAATCCTCAGGTACTGGTTGGGTGGGGTGAGGGGATACAGGCCCCAGAAATCCTAGTGGGTCTGAACTGCCACGGAAGACCAGGCCATCGAGAGGAGGTGGATAGGAACTTAGAGATGGGTAGTGATGTGAAGGGGGCCCTTTAATGCCCATGTCCCTACCCAGATTCCGAACCTCCCTGTCCCTGAATTAGATAGCAGAGTGTCTAAGTTGTAGTTTGTAGAGGAGGACTAGGTGGAAATTCTAAAAAAATGAGATACCATAAGCCCTGCGCTGGTGGCTCACTCCTGTCATCCAGGCTGCTTGAGAGGCTGAGATCCAGAGGATTTTGTTTCCCAGCCCAGGCAGGAAGCTCCCATGAGAGTCTCATCTCCAATCTCCAACCAGAAGTGGCACCATGGCTCAAGTGGTAGACCACTGGCCTTGAGCAAAAAACTATCATCAGGGACAGTACCCAAGCCCAGAGTTCAAGCCCCTCTACCAGTAAAACAAGAAAGACAACCCTTGCTTGCAAGAGATGGTGAAGGACTGGGGTTGCTGTGGTTGGGAGACCAGGTGCTGGCCTCAGTGTACAGACATTTCTAAGAACTCCTCAGGTTTTCCCGAGTGTGAAGTCATAGCATGGTGGGCGTTACCTTACCAAGAACTCTAGAGGTTGTGGCCTGTCTTAGGCAGGGAGTGGGCGAATGGGAGCAGGGGTGGGAGGGTAGTGTCAATTATATTCTCTCCTCCCAAGGAAGAATGGGTTTGGATGCTGATGTCAAAGTCTGAAGTGAAGGACTGCATGTGCCTTGTGGCCTGACAAGTTTGGTTTCCCCTGGGTGCCAGAAGGTGGCTGAAGCTGGGAGCTGCCATTGATTCACAACTGTCATCCTAGCTACTCAGGAGGTTAAGATCTGAGGATTATGGTTCAAAGCCTGCTTGGGCAGGAAACTCAGTGAGACTTTCAGAAAAACTGGAAGTGGTGCTGTGGCTCCAGTGGTAGAGTGCACACCTTCAGCTGAAGATCTGAGGTCTTCGGGAAGGCCAAAGTTCAAACCCCATGACCTACAACTAAAGATAAGGTGGGTGAGTTTTCTTCATAGAGGTGTATACAAAAGGAAATGCCATGCTGTGTTATGAGCCATTCCAGATGTATGAGAGGCTCTTGATTTGTCTACATTTTGTCTGGGGACAGTAGTGCCATCTTCTCAGAGTTTGGGATGTTCAGATGCTCAGGGACTGCTGAGGCCTTGGGCTACCCACGTGTGTGTGTGTGTGTGTGTGTGTGTGTGTGTGTGTGTGTGTGTGTGTGTGTGTGTGTGTTTGTGTGTGTGTATCGTTCCCTCATCTTTCTCTGTCCACTTCCTGGGTGCTTGTCTGGCTCTTTCTGACCTCGGATGGTGACACTGCTTCATGGCAACTTTGCTTTTAGCCCCCATCAGGGTCTACAATGAGTCCTAAATTGTCAGAGACCTGCACATTCCAGCTTTTCTTTGGGGCCCAAGTCCGGCTGCCCATATCTTTGTCTGCCTCCAGGGGATCCTGGGTCTGCAGGGCCAGCTGGCTTAGTTTCTCGCCTTCCTCTTGAGGTGGGGAGCAGGGTCAGTCATGTGATAGCCCGTCTTTTTCCTCAGCTGGCCCTCTGGTGGCATGTCATACTTCTAGCAGTCTGGCAGTGGAATGGGGGAAGGGTGCTTGCCAGTGGCTCTGGCCAACTTAAGCTTGATAGCTGACTAAAGGCTGCCCAGGCAAGGTGGATTTGGGGCTACATGGGAGGTGAGGCCAAGATGGGTTGGAAGTATTGGTTGGTGTCTAGGAAATGTCAATGTACATTTCTGAAGGCAAGTATTTCTTCCAACCACAGCTGGGCCTCTTAGGTACTTCTAGATAATTCTGGATGCCCAGAATACAGAGGCACAGACTTTAGATTCCAGGGCCAGGAAACTGGGGGATGAGAGACTGGTATGGCCAGTACCTCAATGCTCTGGGGCATTAGCTTTGACCTGGCTATGCCCCCCTTGTGTAAGGTCACTTCTTAACCCAGTGCTGGCCACATACAGGCCACTTGTGCTGTGGAAGTGGCAGGAACAGAAGTGAGATCTAGGAGGACCAAAATCTGGATTTATGGCCTGATTGGGGTGGAGGGGTGTCTTACAAAAATCTTAGAGCTGGAACTCAGAGCTTGGCACTGTCCCTGAGCTTCCTTTGCTCAAAGCTAACACTCTAACACTTGAACCACAACTCACCTTTCATCTTTTTTAGTAGTTTAGTAGACAGAAGTTTCTCACATATTTTCCTGCCTGGGCTGGGTTTAAGTTGCCACCCTAAGAGCTCAGCATCTTGAGTAGTTGGATTGTTGGTATGAGCCACTGGCATCTAGCTGCAAGGATGTCTTTTCATACTCTCTTTTGTTCTAACAGCTGCCTACTTGCCCTGGCCTAGATCTCTGACCTCCATGTCAGCTCCCACCAGCCCCTGATTATGTGGAGAATATAAACCTCAAACCTGATCCCATTTCTTTGTTCTCAGGGGAGGAGTTTATGTTTTGTCTGAAGCCTGGGGTAGGAGGGGTAACTGTAGATGGGTGATCAGCTGGGAGAAAGGTAGTCTGTTTTAGCCAAGAAGGAGTTTGGCCAGATGCTAATAGCTCATGCTCTCATATTCCTAGGTCCTCAGGAGTTTGAGATCTGAGGATTGCTATTCAGAGGCAGCCCAGCTAGAACAGTCTGTGAGACTCTTTTCTGCAAATAACCACCCGAAGCCTGGAAGAGAAACTGTGGCTCAAGTGGTAGAGTGCTAACCCTGAATGAAAAAAGTGAGGGAGAAAGCCCAGGCCACACACACACACACACACACACACACACACACACACACACACACACACAGGAAGGTGGTAATGATGAGCTGAGCTAGAACTGGGGGCAGTCTTGAGTCATATTCATAGCAAACTCTCAAGCCAGATCAAGTGGTTTCTCCCTAAGTCCTTCTTGGGCTGAGGGGTTGGGCCATGGCAGTAAGTTCCATGGAACCTGCCCCTCCATCCATGCACAGGGCCACAGGACCAAGGGAAGGACACTAGGTATGCTCCTTTGTAGTCAGCCTACAATTGCCGACCTTCATCTGCCCCCTTCCACCCCTTTGCACTGGTGAGGAAAGCAGTGGTCTGAGCACTGGGACTCCTGGGATAGTGACTGCTACAAGCAGCAGCCAGCCAGCTGTGGATTCCGGAGCCTACAAGCCATTCATGAGCTCAACTCCACACCTGCCCAAGTTGTGCCTGACAAACTCACACTCTTGTGATGCCCGCATGAGCAGGCGTTACCTGGTGTGACATCTTGCAGCTCCTGCCCCTCCTGGCCTAGAACCGTGGTTTCTGACATCGAATTACTGCTCAGATCGATATTGCACCCATGACAGATGCCTTTCTGATGAGCTCCATACCCCAAGGCTCGACCCTTCTCTGGTACTGTGGCCGATCTGTAGGCAATGGCTTCCAAACAGGCTGCTCTCAAGACTTGTAGGAGATCTAGATATTGGGAGACCCTCAGGGCCCCACTGGAAAATACTCTTCCTAGAGCCACAGAGTAAGACCAAGCAGGCTAGGTGTTGGTCATGGGACTTGAACTCTGGGCCTGGGCACTGTGCCCCAGCTCTTCAGCTTACCACTTGAGCTACGGAGCCACTTCTGGAGGTTCCTTGGAGATCAGAGTCTCCCAGACTTTCCTGCTCAGACTGGCTTTGAACCACAATCCTCACATCTCAACTTTCTGAGGAGCTAGGAGTACAGGTGTGAGATACTGGGGCCTGGCTGATCTGGCCTTTCACCACAGTGGACTAGGAGTTCTTGAAAGCTTTTCTTTACTTTTTAGGTGCCAGTACTGGTGATTGAACTCAGGGGTCTGGGCTCTGGTCTCTTAACTTTTTCCCTCAAGGTTAGCTCTCTACCAATTGAGCCACAACTCCATTCCTGGCTTTTGGTAGTTCATCGGCAAGAAGAGTCTCACTAATTTTCCTCCCCTGAGCTGGCCTGACACACGATCTCTATCTCAGTCCCCTGAGTAGCTATGATTTACAGGGGTTGAGCCACTGGTGGCATTGGGCTAGAAGCTTTTCTTAAGCAAGAGTTCTTCCCTGCGTTTGTACTGACTCCTCCAGGCAAAGGAATTCTGAGGGTCAAGAACTGTGAAAAATAGGCTTCCAGCCACCAGAAATGGCAGGGGTCCGTGGTGAAAAGCCAAGCTATTCTTCTCCCTGGGTCCCATTCTGGAACCCCACCCTCTGCCCTATGACTCAAGTACAAACCTTGGCCCAGCCATGAAATGTCCTGACAGACTCTTCTGAAGCCACAGAAACTTCATTCCACCCACACTACCTGCTCTACAGCACACCTCAAGACCTTTGTCCATGCTGTACCTTCTGCCTTAGGCTCTCTGTCCTGTATCCACATCTTAGAACTCCTGTGGAATTTTGGCATTGGTTATATCACCTCCTGGAGCAAGTCTTATCTTCCCTTATCCCTCTTTTTTTTTAATATTGAGTTGCTAGAGATGGCACTTGTGCAGGGTGACTGGCAAATGCTCTATCTTGATGTGTGTGTGTGTGTGTGTGTGTGTGTGTGTGTGTGTGTGCGCGCGCGCACGCGCGTGTGTGCCAGTCCTGGGGTTTGAATTCATGGCCTGGATTCTATCCGATCCCTGAGCTTTTGTGCCCAAGGCTAGCACTGTACTACTTGAACCACATCTCTACTTCTGGCTTTATGGGTGTTTAATTAGAGAAAAGTGTCTCATATAGACTTCCCTGCTTCCAATTGGGATCCTCAGATCTCAGCCTCCTGAGTTGCTTACAGAGGTGAGCCACCAACAGCTTCCCTCTACTCTACCTCTTACCTATAACAATGGCCCTCCTCTGAGTCCCACAAGAATATGTCATACCAGCCTCATTTTTTTTTCTTTTTGCCAGTCTTGGGTCTTGAACTCAGGGTCTCGGTATGTTCCTGAGCTTCTTTTGCTCAAGTCTAGCACTCTATCACTTAAGCCACAGTGCAACTTTTGGCTTTTTCTGTTTCTTTGGTACTGAGGAATCGAACCCAGGACTTAGTGTGTGCTAGGTAAGCACTATACCACTAAGGCACATTTACAGCCCAAGGCTCACTTCTCATGGGAGTTATGAGGGTGGGATTTATTGGCATACCCCTTTTGGCATAGAAATTGCTGACTATTTAATATCTTTGCCAAGATTTGGGACCAGCCTGAGTCTCGGCAATGACGAATGATAAACGAGTGATAGCCACCAGGCCCCAGAGATCTAGGCTCACATCCTACAGAGGGATAGAGACTATGGAGCCAGAAACTTCGACAACTCCTACAGTCTAAGAACTGTGGTCTCCCTGAAGGCAAGGGCTGGCTGCTAAGTGTCCCGATGGGAGACATCAGCCAGAATATAAGGCTTCAGTTATTAAATGGCAGAGAAGGAGGCTTTGGCCAAGCTGCAGGCTCAGACTGAGTACTCTTCAGGGCTTGTCCCAGCTTGACCAGGTTGTGGGGCTGGCCATGGGCAACCTGATGAATGCCCATCATCCATACATCATCCATCCATATACAGAGACATGGAGTTATTGCCTCCTTTTGGAGCGGGGAAGTTCCAGGTTTGTACTATGAGCCTAGGCCATGTCCCTGAGCTCCTTTTGTTCAAGGGTAGTGCTCTGCCCTTGAGCCACAGTTTCATTCATTATTTTATTGTGATATTTTAGATATAAGAGTCTCATAGACTTTCCTGCCCCTGCTGAATTCAAATTGGCATTCTCTACATCTCAGCCTCCTGAGGAGCTAGTATTACATGCAGAAGCCCATGGCTCCTGGGTTTCTTTTCTTCTTTTTGTTCTTTTTTTATAATTGTAACAATCTGAAATCTTCATGGTGTCATTCCAATAGTTTGCATTCAAAGTAAACTACCCAGGTCTGGAGTTCAAATGATAGGGCTGCCACCCACAAATGGAAGGAGATCTTTCCTATTCATGGGAATGCTAATGGAATATTATCAAAGTAATGAACTTGCAGTTAATCCATGATTCTATTTTAGAATGCCACACAAAAATTATTGGATTTATATCTTCCATTCCAGCACCATAGTATAATTTCCCTAATGGAAGGCTATTGACTAATTTTTAATTAATGCTTTTATAAGTATTCAACCGTGATACTTCATTAAATGGAGGCACTATTTAGTAATGAATAATTAGTAATTATATATATATAATTTAATATCCTCACCTTCCGTCTCTCTGTATGCATATATATATATATATATATATATATATATATATCTACATATCTATTTATCTATCTATAAGGCACTCCTATGGCTTGATCACAGGTCCTCAGAACTCCTGGCAGCTCAGTTTGCCGGAGGCTGGTGTGCTAAGACTGTGACCCCGTTTATGGATTGGCCATTGAAAGCCTTGGGTTGAAATCCCAGCATGGCCAAAAATTTATTCGTGGATTAAGAAGCCAATTTTGACATATTTATTTTTTCCTTCTCTGAGAAAGTCCTGGGTCTCAGTATGATGCATAATCCATATGTGGATATATCCTATGTGATATGATGTAATAAAAAATGTTATATGTATAATAATACTAAATAAATAAGGGTAATAAGCATCATATACAGTAAACCAATGTATGTAAATAGATCTCATATATTAATATTCCTTTTGCCAGTGCTGGGGCCTCTATTCAGGCCCTGAGAACTACTCTGAATTTCTTGTCTTCAAGCACGGTGAGCCTTTGCCCTTCACCTACAGTGCCACAGAGTTATCCATACCCTGAGTTCAAATACAAGGCCTGCCAGGAAAATGGTGCAAATTCCAAACCAGGGCTTTATTGTTATTATTATTATTATTATCATTATTATTATTATTAGCCGAGCACAGGGCTTGCACTCAGGTCTTGGCATTTCTGCAACAGCAGAACCTTGTATCTGAGGACCCGAGTTCAAATCTTGGGGCTGGCAAAAAAAATAAAAATAAAAAGGAGAAGCATAAAACTGAGAAGTTCAAGAAGGTGGTTTTACTTTTTTTTCCCTTTGTACTGTGACCATCCTGGGTCTAAATGACAAGTCCCAGAAAGTGTACATGACCTTGCATTGCTGATGTTTGGCAGGCTATTAAGGAAGCCATACCGAAACTGGCAACTTAGTTCTGGAGGTCTAATCCCGGGATTGCCACTAATGAATGGTGGAGATTCTAAGAAATCCATTCCCATACACATCCATACAAATGGAATGTTATAAAAGGAACAATTAAGTTGGTAGTTAGTGTATGATTATAAAATTATACACAACAATTATACTACATTGACTAATTTTCAATTAATCCTTTATTATGTATTCAACCATGATAGTTAAAAAAGCAAGGAATAAGTTAATTGCCAATAATCGGTAGTAATATTGTATATGGAATTTCATAGTATACAGACATATGTCTCTTGTTTTATGCATCTACATCTATCTATCTATCTATCTATCTATCTATCTATCTACCAATCTACACATTTATCTGTTTATACACTTGTCACTACTGGGGCTCAGTGGTAGAGTGCTCGCCTACTACATGCAAAGTCCTAGGGTCAATTCCTCACTACTGTGTGTATAGATAAATCTGGAAGTCGTGCTGTTGCTCAAGCAGCTGAGCACTAGCTGAGCATGAAAGCTTAGAGACTGTGTGTCAAGACTCTAACTCAAGACCCAGAAATGGCACCAAAAAAGATAGAATGTTCTGACTGCAACTATATAAGGATATCACTGCAAATGCCTCATCACAGAGCAAGTCTGCAGTCTGGTGCAGACAGTTGTTGTCTCACCTGAATTAGCCAGATGTAAACCGTTGCAACCCAGCTGCACAGAAGCAGATGCTGCTGGCTCACTCACCCCTGTCATCCAAGATTCTTGGGGGCTGAGATCTGACAATGGTGAGTTTAAAACCCAGCCCTGGCAGGAAGTCTACAAAACTCTGAGCTGTGGCTCAAAGTGGTAGAGCTCTAGCCTTGAGCAAAAGATCTTTGGACTGTAACCAGGTTTTCAATGCAATCCCCGTGGCTGACTCCACCTCCCCCCAAAAAACCCCTCTAAATCATTAGATGGGAGCTTTGTGTGGTTTGTGACGTGTTTCTGAAAGAATGGTGATATTGTTGAAAGCACCCTAATTCTAATGACATTGTGTGGGATACAGCTATGTGATGAGTCCTTCATGATGTTTCGTGTGCTGAGTCCTACTTTCATCTGGTCCTTGTAAGAGCTCCACAGGTCAGATAATTTTGCTATAGAGAAACTTGAGGCTCAGATATGTCCCCACGTCAGGGCCAAAATTATGTTTGTCTCCTGCAGACAATTTTTTGGGTTTATTTTTCTCGGTCATGAATCTTGAACTCAGGGCCTAGCCCCTGACGGTTCCATGTTGGGCTCATATCTAGCCCTCTACCACGTGGAGCCAAGGATCCCCTTGCAACAGAGTGTTACAGTCTAGGTATCTGTAGCTGAGGTCTGTCATCCTGCCTACCCAGGAAGCTGAGATATGATGATTTCGGTTCCAAACTATCCCAGACATAAAAGGTCCCATGAGACTGTAATCTCCTTTTCAGCACTTAGAAACTTGAACTGGAAGCTGGGTGCTGGTGACTTGCACCTGTCATCCTAGCTACTCAGGAGCCTGAGAGTTGAGGATCACAGTCCAAAGCCAGGCTGGGCAGGAAATTGCTTGAGAGGCCTCTCTCCAGTGAACTACCAAAAACCTCCAGGGCTGCTGTAGCTCAAGTGGTAGGGCGATTGGCTTTAGCTGAAGAACTCAAGGACAGCACTCAGGCCTAGACATAAATTCCTCCAACTTCCAAAAAAAAAGAAAGAAAGAAACCTGAAGTGGAGGACTGGGAATGTGTCTTAGGTGTATAGTGCTGTATGAATCCCTGGGTTTGCCTCTATGAATTTCTGGGTTTGATTCCTTAGTACCACATACTAGAAAAAGCCTGAAGTGACTGTGTGGCTTAAGTGATAGAATGCTATCCTTGTACCGGAGAAACTCAGGTCCAGTGTTCAGGTCCTGAGTTCAAGCTACAGGACAAGTGTATGCACACACATACATGTGCACACAGACACACACACACACACACACACAGATACACACACACATACATACACATACACAAACACAGATACCAGAAGTGAAGGTGTGACACCAAATGGTAAAACACTGAGCTTCTATTCTGAGCTCATGGTCAGCACCCAGGTCCTGTGTTCAACCCCAAAACCTAGTCATCGGGGGCCAAACTAGGAGAGGTCAAAGGTTTCAAAACTTGATGAGCATCACCAGCCCTAAATGACAGGGAGCATTGTGATATTACACATGTGCTTAGATTTAGCAAGCTTCCAGAAACCAAGGAAGCCACCGTTGCCAATAATGAATCATTTCGTTAAGTTCAGCTCCCTTGTTTCCTGCCAAAAAGAACCTTGAAATAATTGTAACAGGTTATTTCAACACTGGAACATAGTCTAACAAAGACACGATAAATGCAGGGAACTTGGCCTGCCAAGGGAGGTGGCACAAATGAAGGTTTCCTTTCAAAACAGCACTGGGGAGAGAGATAGCTTGGGGTATAAAGAGGCCTTTTTCTCCTAGCCTTTATAGCCAGCCCACAGTCCTCCTCAGTAATTGGCCTGGATGGAGTTGTTTATTACACAGCTGTACTGGAGTGAGGCCTTTTGTCTGCCTGTTCCAACAATGAGGCAGACTTCCTCCAGCACCCTGGGGTGTGCAGAAAACCTCAGGCTACACTGGAAACAGTTAAGGGAGCCCCGGAACATGCACTGTCTTGAAAGCACGGTCTGTGCTATGAAATCATTCTATTCAAAGCAAATATTCTAGCTGGATGCCTTTCATCATAGGGACTCTGGACCTTTACCGATAGAAATACATGCATACATACATGGGGAAACATGGAGTTACTTGCTTTTTATTTTGCTTTTTTTTGGCAGGTGCAGGGGTTGTATTATGAGCCTAGGCACTGTCCCTGAGCTCTTTTTGCTCAAGGGTAGTGCTCTTTCCTTGAGCCACAGCCCCACTCATGATGAGTTTTTAATTCCTTTGGTCTCTCAGAAATAAGAGTGCTGTGGACTTTCCTGTCCTGGCTGAATTCAAACTGGCATTCTCTACCACCCAGACTCCTGATGAGCTAGTATTACAGGCAGGAACAAATGACACCTGGCTTTCTTTTCTTCTTGTTCTTTTTCCCATTGTGAGAAACTGAAATCTTCACAGTTTCATTCTAATGGTTTGCATTTTGAAGTAAACTGCCCAGGCCTGGAGTTCCAATGCCAGGACTGCCACCTACAAATGGAGGGAGATCTTGAGAAAGTCTTTCCTATTCATGTGAATGTTTAATGGAATGTTATAAAAGTAACAATTGAATTTGCAGTTAGTTCATGATTGTTTTATAGAAGGCCACACAAAAAGTATTGGATTATGTCTTCCATTTTATCTATTTTGTATAATTCTCCCAAGTAAAGAATACTGACTACTTTTACATTAATGCTTTAATAAGTATTCAACAATGATACTTCATTAAATGGAGGCATAATTTAATAATAATTCATAATATATATAATTTAATATCCTCACACTGTCTCTCTCTCATATATATTGTAAACTATACATCTATTTATCTATCTATATCTATATCTATATCCATATCTATATCTACACCTATATCTTTATCTATCAGCCACTACTATGGCTTGTTCCCAGGTCCTCAGAACTGGTTGGCAGATCAGTTTGCCAAAGGCTTTTGTACTACAACTGATCCTTTCATGAATTGGGCATTGTGGGCTGTGAGTTCAAAGCCCAGCATGGCCCAAATTTTGTATGTGGAGTCAGAAGCCAATTTTTACACATTTTTTTCCTTCTCTATGAAAGTCCTGGGTCTCAGTATGATGTATAATCCATATTCAAATAAATCAATGTTATAAGGTGAAATAAATGTTATATATGTAATAATATTAAATAAAATAAAAAATATGGATAATAAATATCATATGGAGTAAACCCATGTATGTAAATAGATCTCATATATGAATATTATTTTTTTTCAGTGCTGGGGCTTGAATTCGGGCCCTGGAAACTGGGCTTAAATTCTTGTCTTCAATTACGGTGAGCTTCCTCTCCCCCACAGTGCCACAGTTACCCAGACCCTGAGTTCAAATCCCAGGCCAGCCAGAAAAATGGTGCAAATTCCAAGCCAGGGCCTTATTTTTTTTTGGCCAGGCCTGGGGCTTGAACTCAGCTCCTGGTAACTCTTCCTCACCTTCGATCATCTTAGGCTGGGGTGCAGGCTCTGGACCCACAGTCCATCCTGAGATCCTAGGATCCAAATTCAAATCTTGGAACTGGCAAAAAAAAAAGTGCTGGGAAGGTAGCTCAGTAATAGAGTCCTTGCCTTGCATGCATAAGGCCATGGATTTGATTCCTCAGTACCACATAAGCAGAAACAAGCCAGAAGTAGTACTATGGCTCAAGTGGTAGAGTGATAGCCTTCAACTGAAGAGTTGAGGGACAGCACCGAGACTCAGAGTTCTGACTCCAAAACCAAGAAAAAAAAAAAGAAGAAAAGAGAGGGGGAAAAAAGGAGAAGGTTAAAACTCGGAAGTATCAGAGGTGGTTTTACATTATTTTTTCCTTTGCATGGCAAGCAGGGCTCGGAAAGTGTACATGACCTTGCACTGCTGAATTTTGGTGGGCTATCTGGGAAGCCATAGCCCAAAGCAGAAACCTAGGCCTGGGGCGTGAATCCCAGGACTCTCACCTATGAATGGTAGTATATCCTAAGAAATGCATTCCGATATACATCCTTATGAATGGAATGTTGTAAAGTAACAATTACATTAGTGTATTATTATATTATAAAATTATACACAATAATTATACTATTTTGAATAATTTTCAATTGATACTTTGTTATGTATTCAACCATAATACTTCAATACAGGAAGGAATAATTTATTGATAATTGTTAGTAATATAATATATATAATTAAATAATATACAGACATCTCTGTCTTGTTTCATATATATATACATATATATATACATATATATACATACATATATCTATTTCTACACTTGTCATTCCTGGAGCTCAGTGGTAGAATGCTCCCCTCGATGTATGAAGACTTGGGTTCAATTCCACACTATTACATGCACAGAAAACCCGGAAGTAGTGCTGTCAAGCAGTTGAGCACTGGCTTTGAGCATGAAAGCTTAGGGACTGTGTCTAGGCCCTTACTCAAGCCCCAATACTGGAACCAAAAACAAGGTAGAATGTAGAATGTTCTGACTGCAATTATAGAAAGCCAGGATTTCAAATACCTCATCACAGAGCAAGCTGGGAGTCTGAAACTGATGGCTGTCATGTAACCTGACTTAGCCAGAGGTCAATAGATGCAGCACAGCATCATGGAACCAGACACTGCTGGCTCACCCCTAGCTGCTCAGGGGGTGAGATCAGACACTGGGGGTTGAAAACTCAGCCGTGGCAGGAAGTCTGGTAGACTCTGAGCTGTGCCTGAAAGTGGTAGAGATCTAGCCTTAAGGAAAGATCTTAGGACAGTACCTCTAACCTATGAGTGAAATCCCTGAGGCTGATGACTCTCCCCCACAAAACATCCCTCTAAACCATTAGATGTGAACTTGTGCGGTTTGTGATGTGTATCTGAAAGAATGGTGATAGTGATGAAAGCACTCTAATTCTAATGACAGTTTGTGGGATATAGCTATGTGATGAGTCCTTCCTGGGGTGCTGGGTGTTGAGTATTTCTGGGTTGTCCATGGGGTACTGAGTGCTGAGTCCTTCACAGGGTGGTATGTGCTAAGTCTTTCACGAGTTGTATTCTTTCATCTGGTCCTTATAAGAGCTACACAAGTAAGATGAATGTGCAGATGAGAAAGTTGAGGCTCAAATATGTCCCCCAGGCAGGGCCAAATTTATGTATGTACTAAACTCTAGTGATTTGTCTACTGCAGACAATTGTTTTGATTTAGGTTACTCCATCATGAACCTTGAACTCAGAGCATAGATGCTGACTTTCTTTTTGGGCTCATGGCTCATGTTCTACCATGCTGAGCCAAGGACACACTTGCAGCAAAGTGTCATGGCTTAGATGTCTTTAGCTGAGGTCTATCATTCTGCCTGCTCAGGAAGCTGAGGATCTCATTTCAAAAGTATCCCAGATCACGGTCCGAAGTCAGCCTTGGCAGGAAATTCCTTGAGATAGTTATATCCAATAAACCACCAGAAAGCCTGAAGGGGCATTGTAGCTCAAGTGGTAGTGTGCTAGACTGAGATGAAGAGCTCAGAGACAGCACCCACTCCCAGACTTCAACTCCTCCAACTTACAAGAAAAGAAAGAAAGAAACCTGAATTGGAGTGCTGGGAATGTTTCTTTGGGGTAGACTGCTTTGTGTGTGTGAAACCCTGGGTTTGAATCCTCAGTACCACATCCCTACAAAAAAATCCTGAAGTGGCTGTGTGGTAAGAGTACTGTCCTTATAGAGGAGAAACTCAGGTACAGTGGTTAGGTCCATAGTTCAATCACCAGGATGGTGTATGCGCGCGCACACACACACACACACACACACACGGAGGCACCGTTGCCAATAATGAATCATTTCATTCTGTTCAGCTCCCTAATTGTCTATGAGTAGGACTGTTGAATTAATGGTAGCAGTTTGTTTCAACACTGAAACATAGTCTAACAAGGACAGGATGAGTATAGGGAACTTGGTCTGCCATGGCAGGTGGCACAAATGAAAGCTTCCAGTCAAAACAGAGCACAGGGGAGAGAGATTGCTTGGGGTTCAAAGAGGCCTTTTTCTCCTAACCTTAACAGCCTGGGCACACTCATCCTCACTAATTGGCTTGGATGAATTGTTTGTTACCCAGATGCACAGGAGTGAGGCTTATTGTCTGCCTGATCCAACAATGAGGCAGATTTCCTCCAGCAGCCTGGGGTATGGAGACCCCCTCAGGTTAACTGGGAACATTGTGGGGAGCACCGGAACATGCACTGTCTTGAATGCACACTCTGTGCTAAGAAATCATTCTATTCAAAGCAAATTTCCTAGCTAGGTGCCATTCTTCATAGCAACTCTGGCTCTTCACCAATTCAAATACATGCATATATACACAGACACATGGAGTTACTGGCTCTTTTTTTGTGGCAGGACCTGAGGCTGGAACTGTGAGTCTAGACATTTTCCCTGATCTCCTTTTGCTCAAGGAAGCATTTTATTGTGTCTTAAATCATGATTACCCTAGGTTGGGATGCAGCTTTTACACCCATCCAGGGATCCTAGGACCGGAGTTCAATTCCCAGCACTGGCAAAAATACAGCAACCAACAAAAATGGATGGTGAAAAACCAGGTAATTTTACACAACAGGTTTGCTTTTGTTTACTTAGCACTGTGACCCTCCTGGGGCTCAATGACTTGGCTTGAAAATTGTAGGTGACCTTGCATGGATGAAGGCTGGGGGGCTGTCAGTGAAGATCAGTCCAACCCAGATACCTAGGCCCTGAGATCGATCCTAGGCCTGCCACCCACACATGGCTGAAGATCTTAGGAAACTTGTTCCTATCTATAGGAACACTAATAGAATGTTTGAGATGTGCTAACTGAATTACTAATTAGATAGTCATTCCAGTATAAGATTGTATGCAATAAATATAGATCATTGATTAATTCTTTATGAAGTATCCTACCATGATTAATTAATGGAGGCATAATTTTAGACCAAATAATTGGTAGTAATAGAATATGTGAAAATAAGATATAGACATCACTCTTTATATATGGTTATACACTAGAATCTACA
Organism: Dipodomys spectabilis; assembly: GCF_019054845.1. Taxonomy (NCBI): domain Eukaryota; kingdom Metazoa; phylum Chordata; class Mammalia; order Rodentia; family Heteromyidae; genus Dipodomys; species Dipodomys spectabilis. The sequence continues at coordinate 327,020 of NW_024871331.1, forward strand.
TAAATCTCTGTCTCTCTCTGTATACCTTTGTAGATGCATATACATATGTTAATACACACACACACACATGCACACACACACACAAACACACACACACACAAACACACACACACACACACACACACACACACACACACTGCAATCTAAACATCTATCTGTTTATATATTGGCCATTCCTCTGCTTGATCTCAGGTCCTCAAATGTGCCCACCAACTTCACTTGCATCAGACTGGTGTGCTAACATTTACCCTTTCATGAAGTGGGCCTGTCAGACCCTGAGTTCAAGGCACAGAACTGGCAAAAACTTAATCCTGTGGGAAAACCCAATTGTCCCACTGTTTTCCTTATCGGTGAAAGTCCTGGGCCTCAGGAATGATGTAGAATACATAAGCAAATCTATGTCTTATGTAATAGGATGCAACAAATGTTATATGTGTGATCATACTCACTCAAATGCATAAGAAATAAATAAAACATAAAAAATGAATACACTAACCACAACATACAGTAAACATTTGCATGTAAATATAAATCATGTTTTTAAAATGTATACGAATATTATTTTTGAATTCAGGCCCTAGGAACAGGCCTTTCTTTATTGTCTTCCAGCATGGTGATCTTCCCATCCCCCAATGTGCTGCAGATTTCCCCCGACCCTGAGTTCAAATACCAGGCCTGGCAGAAAAAATGGCAAGAATTACAAGCCACGGATCCTCATAATATTTTAAACATTTTTAATGTATGTATGTATGTATGTATGTATGTATGCATGTATGTATGTTTGTATGGTTTTTTTTTATTTTGTCAAGCACAGGGCTTGAACTCAGGTAGTGGCAATTCTACCTCAGCTTTGATCACTCTAGGCTGTGATGTAGCCACTGGACCCACAGCTGCTAATGGGATCAGGCCTTTCAGGGAAAACAATGCACAGAAAAAATGTGGCCTTTTTACGTTTTCTTCCTTTGCACGCTGACCCTCCTAGGTCTGAATGACACTGCTGCAAAGGGTACTTCACCTTGCATTGCTGAAGGTTGGCGGACTATTAGGGAAGCCATAGGCTCACGTGGCAACATAGGACCTGACCAAACAATGGCAGGAAATACTAAGAAACTGGTTCCCATCCATAGGAATAACAATGGATTTTTGTCAGTGTCACAGTTGAATGAGTTAATCATGATGCTCCTATAAAAATAGACAGAGTGTTTTCAGGAGTCTGATTGATTTTATTTAATATTTATGAAGCATTAAAAGAATATTATTATTTACAGGAACACAATAATTTCAGGACACTGATTGATTTCATTAATAGTGTAAGGATGAAAACAATAACATTAATTACATGGACGCATAATAAATACCCAAGAATTGGTAGGAATGTAGTCTTATAACTGAATAACCTATAGACATCTCTGGCACTCTATAGAGATATATATTTATTAGTATACTGTCATCTGCATGTCAATCTGTTCATATTTTGTTAACTCCTGGGCTCGATCTCAGGTCCTGGGAACAGCCTGTCAGCTCAGTTTGCCCCAGGAGGGTGTGTTCACACACAACCATTCATGAATTTGGCCCTGTAGGCCATGAGTTCAGATACCAGCACTCCCAAACAATGAATCGTTGAATAAGAAGCTGATGCTGACACGTTTTCCTTTTCTGTGAATGTCCTGGTGTCAGGTATGAAGTGGAATACATATGCAGGTTTATATCCTATGTAATCAATGTAACCAACGTTCTATGTGTCATAATAATCAATAAATAAATGGTCAATACATAAATAAAACAAAAAAATACAATAACTACACTGAATGCAATATGGAGTGAACGTATGTATGTAAATATAAATATAAATCATATATTTAAATTGTACATGAATAGGTGGGGATCGATTTCAGGCCTAAGGAACAGAATTGAATTTCTTGACTTCAAGGAAGCCAGATTCCCCTTCCTACACAGTACAACAGTGTTACCCAGACCATGAGTTCAAATCCCAGTCCTGGCAGAAAAATGGCACCTTTATAGTATGTGAGGCCCAATTCTTAGGTATTTCATTATTCCTCCATTTTATGAATGTGATTGTGTAAATGCTTAATAAAGTATTAAATAAAATCGATTAGTGTCCTATAATATAATTATGTACAATTTTATCCTAGAATCATTCAAGAACTGCCCATTCAATCATGACATACATCCCATCCTATTTGTATTCATATGGATATGAATGAGTGTCTTAGGATCTCCTGCCATTTGGAGGTGGCAGCCCCAGGATTCGAACTTTGCGTTCTAGCTCCCCCCATTTAAACCCGAGAAAAGGGAATTCACTGTTCTGTCCAAGAACATCAGCAAGACCAATGATTAGGCAGGCACCAGTGGCTCTCAACATTCCTCCTTGACGTTAACAAGGCTGTGATGGGAGGATCATGGTCAAGGTCACCCCCAGGAGGAAAGTCCTTGAGACCCTGTCCAACTTCAGTGCCAACAAAGCCAGAAGCCCTGTGCCTCCAGTGGTAGAGGGCCAGCCTTCAGCAAAAGCAGCTCAGAGACTGTGCCCAGATCCTGAGTTCAAGGTTCGGAACTGGTAACAAACAGACATAAACAACAATCTGTGCAGCCATCCAGCTAAAGCGGTCTCCCTCTTGTCCCCAACTGAATGGGACAGAGTTCCCTGGGAAAAGGGCTGGGAGAGCCCCTGTCAACTTGATTCTGCCCATGCTGATTGCATCACAGGATTCTAGCCACACCCCCATTATTTCATGTTTCTTTCTGACCAATGGAATACAAGAATGGTGGCAACGCCCACATTCCATGATGCCTGGTAGCACCTGGATTCCCTCTTTTAGTACACCACTACCAGCAGTTAAGGAAGGTAGAGGTGGATGAGTGGTGAGCAAGAGACTCAAGGTAACTTTAGAGAATAGTAAGAAATTGACATGCCCCCCCCTACCCCCCTTCCTGTGGTGCTGGATTTCAAATCTCAGCGGGCCTAAGGCCCTGACCTGGTCCCTGCCCCTGGTCCTCTGCTCTGGGTCCATGTGTCTGCCATGTCACCGCCATCCCTGCTTGCTCTACCTGGATCAGCTGCCAACAGTGTCTCCCAGCAGCACAGGTGAGTGGCCGCCCCAATACCATTCCCAACTCGGGTCAGAAACCCCTCTGAGAGCACCATAACCCCCTGCTTGTTTCCTCTCCCTGGCTCTGAGGAGCCACCTTTCTGTCTTGTGCATTTCTGAGAAACAATATATGCTCAGGCTGGGCTGAGCTCAGGCGGTCCTCCTATCTGTGACATGTATGCTCCACCAGTCCTGGTCCTCTGTAGTTGGGATGGTAGACATGTAGAGCCATGCTCAGTCATCAGTTTAGATGGATATCACAAACTCTTAGTCCATGGCAGCCAATTCTTGACCACAGATAAAGCTCTGGGTAGGGCCACAACCATTGGAACTCAGTCTCTTCACAGGACAGTTGTGAGGAAACAAAGGATTTATATAGAGAGATCTCTGAAACATGGCTAGGCACAGAGGGAGTGGCCTTCAGGTAATGTTCTCGACAATTCTGTGAGCATATGACAGGAAGATACCTGGAAAGGGTTCAGGTGGCCCCTGTTATTAACGGGGCAACCGGTGTGGGATTATGAAACAAAACATGGCTCTCTTTCATCATTACCCTATCCACATGAGGAAGGGTATCCTTCACTGTTTTGAGTTTTGCAACTGGGGAAAACAAAGCATGGAGATGCTGGGTGACCTACTTATGACCTCAAGTTCACAGGAAGCTAGGCCTGACTTCTCTACCATGCTCCCTAGTCAAATGGGTGCTATTCAGTCCACTTTTTGTAGTGGGAAGTCCACTTCTTGTCAGTCATGGGGCTTGAACTCTAGGTCTTGGCGCTGTTCAGGAGCTCCTCAGCTCAAGACTAGCGCTCTACCACTTGAGCCCACAGCACCACTTTCAGTTTTCTGGTGGATCTTTGGAGATAAGGGTCTCACAGACTTTCCTTCCCGGGCTGGCTATGAACCATGATCCTCATTTCTCAGACTCCTGTGTAGTTGGGATTAGAGTTCTGAGCCACCGGCACAGGGTTTAAGTGTACTTCTCACTTTCTTTCTCCCTCTCTCTCACATGAACTGGTTGAATGTGTGCTGGAGGAGGTGGCCCATTGTCTCCATGTGGCTAGAACCCATGGTGGCCCTCTCATTCTGGAGGTGGGCTGTGGGTCAGGAGCTGTCTCGCTCAGCCTATTGAAACAGCTCCATGACATAAGCTCCTCTGTACCCTGGCTAGACCATGACGGTTATTCATTTTCCATCCAGCCTTACTGGACTTCTCATATTGAACTGTTTTCTACATCATTTTCTAGCACCTGGCCAAAATTATGATACATAGTTACAGAATCAAAATATCATGCCTTCTTAAGAAATTCATTTAGGATTCTGGGAATGTGGTTTCATGGTATGGTGATTGCCTAGCATGCATGAAACCCTGGGTTCAATTCCCTAGTACCACATAAACAGAAAAACACTGGAAGTGGTGCTGTGCCTCAAGTGGTAGAGTGCTAGCCTTGAGAAAAAAAAAAGCTCAGAATAATTCCCTAGCCCTGAGTTTAAGCCCCTGGACTGGCAATAAAAAAAAAAGTATTCAAATATTTTTTCATTCATGTGACTGTTTCTAATATATTTATAAGATGATTTCTTTGTTGCTTTTTATGTCCCCCCACACATGATATAACCCCTGCTTTCACTGTATTTAATGTTGGTATAATTTGTGGAGGGGAATGAAAAAAAAACAAATCGTTTAAATAGGGATACAGGTGGACCCATTGTAATAACGAGAAGTACAAGTCGTTATGTTGAAAAACGAACTTTACAATTTTGGCGGGGGGGGGGAGGTGGTAGAGATGGGAGGGATGGTAAGGGATAGGAAGGGGAAACAAAGGAGGAGGCAACAATACTTGATAAGAAATGTACTCATTATCTTGCCCACATGTAATTGTAACTCCTCTGTACAGTATTTTCACAATTAAAAAAAAACCATTTAGTTAGCAAATGCAAAATAAAGAAACCATACTTTGAATATATAATTGCTCCTTCCATACTGACACCTGACAATAGTCCCTTATTCATGTACTTTACTTATAATAGCATACTCTGTTGAAAAAAAAGTTTTGGTCATTAGGTCAAAGCAACTGATGCCAGGATTTTGTGTGGTCACTGCTAATCACAGAGAGTCTAAGTGACATTTGGAAATCTTTTTGGTCAATCATAGTACCAAAAACGTAGAGGCTAATTAACAGTTGTGACAGAATGGAAGGAATAACTCGATGGAAGGAATAAATGATAGCAACTAAGGTGTACCAGAAACTGTTAATGAGAACCATTTTTGGTTATTGAAGAACTAGTTATCAACTAAGCTTATTCCTCATTGCCTTTAGCAGTCTAAATCTCTTAGGCTAGTTCTTAATATCTGTGTGATAAATGTATCTCTTTCTGTGCTGTTCTTTCCTACTCAATCTCCTTTGCTTTCTAAAAATCTGTCTTTCTATTTTTCACTATGAACATTTCCTGATACTAAATACAACTATACAGATGGCAGAGGATGCTAATGTAAGGGTCCCATGAGTCATTAATGTAACAACATGGAAAAGGAGGACATATTTATTGCTACCTCAATTTTTCTGAAAAGCTGCAATGTCATCATTTGTTTCAAATTTCCATACTTTGTCTACATAGTGTCATTAAGTGCACATAAATGCAAATATGAGCCAGGTGCTGATGGTTCATGCCTGTAATGCTAGCTACTCAGGAGATTGAGACTAGAGGATTGTGGTTCAAAACCAGCCTGGTCAGGAAAGTCCACGAGACCCTTTTCTTCAATTAACCACCAGAATCCCAGAAGTGGTGCTGGAGCTAAAGTGGTAGAGTGCTCAACTTGAGTTGAAGAGCCAAGGAATAATGCCCAGGGTCAGAGTTCAATCCCCACGACCAACAAAAAAAGTGAAATATGACTTTAAGTTTCCACAAAAGAAACGACAAGTTCAATAATCTTTCCAAGCAGAAAAAATAATTCCAAAATGATTCAGTGTACCTACTTTTGCTGAATTATTTAAGTTATGGCTTTTTTTGCTGGACATAATCTCTTCTTTTAAAAATTGTCAAATATTAGCTTTACAATATACTTCATCTAATATTTCTTATTTCAAAAGAGAAGTCTATACAGCTGATATCACATAGCTTTCTTACTAGCTTAGTTCAAAGTCAACCCAGGCAGGAGAGTCTGTCAAACTCTTATCTTTAATTAAACGCCCGAAATCCAGAAGTGGAGTTTTGGCTCAACAGTAGAGTATTGGCTTTGGGGGCAGTTGGGCAGGAAAGGTAACTGTTCAGGAACAAGGTCCAGCCTCAGGGTTCAAGCTCCACAACCAGCACAAACTAAACAAGCAAACAAAAGCAACACAGATATTTCTTTGGGACCCTCCTTAAAAGAATACTCCTTTAAGAGAAGGGGCTCCTTTTGTTGATCATACTCACTAGATCCTGCTTTTTGGAATCCTTATTGCTAAGGAGAACTCAGGACCATACTAAGTAATTGATAACTGACTCCTGCAACAAAAGGATCATCTCAGGAATGAAATATCCATGCACAAGGCACTTTAAAATTTCCATGTCTTTGTTTCTTTGCAGTAGAACATTTTTAAAACAACGTTATTTCTTTTTGTTCTATGCTGGCCTTCAAATAACACATTATTTCTTTTTGTAATACTCAACTAAAAGTTTACAGAAAAGTTTTATATGAGTAAATAACACACTTGAAAAATTCAGGGACAGAGTTTCCTTCAAGCCTTGGGATTGTTTTCTTGTACAGTAAAAAGGAAATCACATATTAACTTGAACTTTGTCATTCCTCCATGTTCCATTCCTCTCCTGGGATCAGTTTCCACATCCAGTAACCGTTACTTCCAGTAACAACCAATGGTGCTGCTTGAGGTATAATGAACAGGATTCATCGTAGGGTACAATTGGATTCAACATACTTGTCAATAAATGTAACACAAGCCATCAGCAGAAGCAGGGACAAGAACCACATGATCTTTATATGGATTTAGAAATCTTTTAATAAGCTCCAATACCCCTATATGATTAAAAGGTCTGAGAAGCTAGGAATGCATGCAACTTTCCTCAATATTATACAGAGTATGCATTTGACAAAGAATGTACCTAACAGTGGACACATGAAGACATTAAAATCTGGAATGAAGTCTAGACTAAAACTCTTCTACACAGCTCTTTAAAAACCACTTGACCCACAACTATTTTTCTAATAAAACAATTGCTAATACCAGAAAAGTCTTATTAATTTTTCTTGCATCTGTTGCTTAAAGATTTGTGATAAGCTGGGCTTCTCAATAAACTCTAAAGCAGAAATATTTGTCTTGGAGTCTGTGGATGCTTTAAACCTGTGTTTTAATTCACAATGTTACATTAAATGATTTAAGGGTGTTGGATCATTTCAAACATTTGTGGTGTAATGAATGATCTTTGTTAAACATGTATTCTGTAAAGTGCCGTAGTCTTTTTATGTGTAGTGTATTTAAATATATATTATATAAAATACATACACAGATTTGTGTGAAAGATGTGCAATAACAAAGGTGTATGAATGTATGTATATATATTTTGGAAACTGGACAGGAGTCGAAATGGGGTGTTTCTGTTTTGGCAGAGGAGAATCACACATTTTTTACCTGCATGGCCTCATCATTAGCGTTAAACAATTTTAATGCTACACAAATCTTATGTGAAGAAATGACTGCTATGAACTCATTTTCTCTTAGGTCTAAAATAAAATAACCACTGTACGTGAGTGAAGCCAGACCCAGTTAATGCTAGTCTTTCATGTGAAATGTGAAGCTCCCATGTTGCCTTTTTCTGTTGGTGTGATAACCAGTAATTAGTACATTCTCACTAAGGAGCTATTTCTTAACATAGACCAGGTTAATGCTACACCACTGTTTAAAGGGCTAATCTCACACCTTCTTAGCCATGAGTCTGGCTTAGAATGGAGTTCTCTGTGCAATAACTTTTGGCCACTGGAAATTCCTGGCCTCCAGTTGTGTTTGGGTACCAATGACTCCATTGGCCCCAAGAGTTGATGGGATGACTGGGATTTCGACTGAGACTGTGGTGAAACTCTGCCCAAGGCTGAGGGGGTCAAGAGGTGCTTTGGAGGAACTTGGCACCATTTGAAATTCAGCAGCCATTTGAGCCAAATATAAAATTGTATTTACAACTGACAGACTCAATTTGAGCCTTCAAATTTGTGGTTATTCTATTGTAAAGTAATATGTTGTTTATCTAGCATTTATTAGATTTTATGCATATGTATTTTCAAAATGTGCTCCTCAGTTTGAATTAAACCAGATTTTGCAAACTCAAAAAATAATAAAAATCTGGAATGAAACAAGGATGTCCACTCTACTACTCTTCCATATAGTAGTGGACATTCTAGCAAGAGCAATAGGCAAGAGAAAAACATAACGGGGATTCAAATAAGGAAGAAGTAAAACGATCACTTTGTACAGATGAAATGATCCTGTATTTAGAGACCCTATACCTACCTTCCTCAAGTTAGTAAAGGTGTTGCTAACCTTTAGTAATGTAGCAAGGGTATAAAACCCACAAGAATCAGTAGTCTTTCTTTGTTACCAACAATGGGAACATCCAGGTTGAAATCCAAAAAATAACCTCATATGTATTAGCCTCAAAATCAACTCAAATCTAAACAAAACAAAACAACAACAACAACAAAACTAGGAATTAATTTAACCAAAAATGTGAAGGACCTCTACTGTGAAAATTTAAAAATATAAAAAGGGAAACTGAAGGAGATTCAAGGAAATGCAAAATCTTTCAATGCTTTCACAAATAACATTGTGAAAACTGCACTTTTGCCCCCAAACAATTGACAATGCACTACCCATCAAAATCCCAACAATATTCTTCAATGCAGTAGAGAAAGCAATCCAAATTTAATATGAAATTAGAGAATTACAGATGAAAAGTAGGCTTAGAAATGAACTCATGTGCCTATAGTCATCTTACACACACACACACACACACACACACACACACAAACACACAATGGAATTCTATTCAACCATTAGAAAGGATGACTTTTCACCAGTCTTAAGGAAAATGAAAGGCTTGGGAAAATTATGCTAAGAGAAAGGAATACAGACGCAGAAAAATACAGGTTTCATGGATTCATTCATTTATGGTAGCTAGAAGGTGCCTACAAATCTACAAGTAAAAAAGACAGATTCTACCCCTTCCCAGTTAGAATGGCCATTATCAAGAAAACTAATAATAGCAAATGCTGCCGTGGGTGTAGCCAGTTGGTAACCTCCCTGGGCTGGCTGTGAACCATGATCCTCAGATCTCAGCCTCCTGAGTAATAAGGATTACAAGCGTGAGCCACCAGCACCCGTCTTCAATTGGGAATTCTATTACACTGTTTGTGGGAAGTTAAACTTGTTCCACTCCTCTGGAATGCAGTATGGAGTTTCCTCAAAAGACTAAACATAGATCTCTCTTATGACCCCTTAATTCCCCTCATGGGCAGTAATCCAATAAATAAACAAGCTCACATTAACGCTACAAGCATAACCATGTTCAGGGCCCGGGCCCAGAGTTCAAGGACTGGAAAAAAATGTTACCACTGCTGGTATTGGATCCCGAAAATATGAATTTTTTGACATAAGATAACAAACCTTTCTATTTGCAGTAGCTAGGACAGGATTTAAATGTTGTGGGTGATAAAATGGCTTCTTTGTTGAATGTTAGGAAAAGATGTAGGCAGTCCAACAAAAGGGAGATTCTTTTTGGTCTTGGTCGAGGGGCTTTAAGTCTGGGCTTGTATACTGTCTCTGAGCTCTTCAACTCAAATGGAGATAAGAGTCTCAGGGACTTTCCTGCCAGGCTGGCTTTGAAAAGCAGTCCTCAGTTCTCAGCTTCCTGAGTAGCTAGGATTACAGCTGTGAGCCTCTGGCACCAGGCTAAAAATGGGGGATTTTTAAAACAGAAAATCCCCCTCTTCATCTATGTCTAAACCTCAGATATCACTATTAGAACACTTCACCCTCAACTCATTTCATCAGACATTTGTAAATTTTCTCTTTTCCTTCATGTGGGAATACTGCAGTAAATATCAACTCAGCTGTGGGAATGGATCAATTGTATGGTATTTGCTAACACATAAATCAGCAACTGTTACATCAAAACAAATGAAACCCTCATTTGGAATATTTTTTCTCTTTTTATTACAAATCTGTGCTTGATTCCTTCCTAATGTGATATTGGACCTCGTAACTGAGTGATGACGTTTTCTTTCTCTTCAGCAATTGGCCTTCTCCTACATGTGGTCAAATATTTAAGAACGCAAAGATTTCCATTGATAATTCATTAAGCTGACCTCTAAGAGAATGCACATATCTGGAATTTGGTCTGCTGTCTTGTTCTTATATGCACAGGCTTTCTAAGATTTATTTGCTGTACAAGGAATTGTATTTTCCAATCTTCTTGTGACCAATTTTAGTCTCTCTGATCAGTCTTTTGACCCTCTCTCTGAAGTCCTATTTCAGTCTGCCTCATAAAAATATATTAGTTATCAGATAAATGACTCTCAGCTTCCGTATTTTGCCTGACTTCATGTAGGCTGTGATAGTTGCCCTGAGTTGCTGTTCTTGCTGGAGTTTTGTTTTGTTTTGTTTTTAGAGGCCTAGGATTACTATTCACGGTAGTAGCTTCTCTGGACCCCTTTGATCCCCAGGCCTGTAGTCAATGGGTTTTTTCCTAAAGATACAAAGAACAGCTGAATAAATTCCTGTTTTAATTGTCTCAAAATGAGGCAATCCGGCATCCTTGCAAAGCCATGGATAATCCAATGTAACCACTTAATAAGTGGTCTATCAAGATGGCTTTTCAAGGTTGACTGTAAAAAATGTTCATTTCCAAGTCACCAACATAAAACAGATCACATCCCTGGGAGCAGACTTTTGGAAGGAAGGTACCCCTTCCTTCCTTCTCTTATGATAGACCAAACCATAATATTCTGCAGTTGTGGTCAGCCTTGAGCACATTTTCCTTATAATATTCTGTAGTGTAAAAGAGGACCATCTATCAAAATAAAGGTGAAAATACTTATCTACTACACACTGATTTATCTTTTTTATATCTGTTGTTATTTTCATTACTTCAAACACATGGATAATTTAAACTTGGGATTAAACAAGTGGCAAAATATTGATAGAATAAACATTCAGTTTACCTTCATATATCCAATAAAATACACTTATCCCTTTATGGAAAATTAAGTCCAACTATAGAAACAATGGCAGGGATATAAAATAATCCTCAACTCATAAATTCAGTCTCTCTATAAATATTTATTTGGTTTTTACCAAATAAATAAAATTTAATTAATGAATGTGACTTTTAAGTATCATCGGAAACACTCTTCATATACATAATTGTTTATAATTTTATAGATGTCACCTTGGCAAGAATTTAACATGCATGTAGAAATCAAATTTCCACAATTTAAGCTAGATGAGAGGAGTCAAACTCTGCTGTACTGTGTGGTGTGAATATTACCACAGTGCTGAACCATTCCACCTAATACCAAGTCATGTGCAATAATTTATTATTTGATGTTAAGATGAGTGCGAAGTAGAAAACACTTTGAATTATTACATTAATTCACAGAAATGAAACAATAATGATGTTATTCATTTAAATTCTAATGCTTCTCAATTTTACAATTCATGCTATATATTATTAAACTTAGTTTCACTTTCTTTTCTATAGCTACTGAAATTAAAATTATATATTAAACATTCAATATTAAGAAATCAATAAGAAGTAACCTAATTTTAAAACGATATACTATTAAACTGTGATTTGAAGTATAGTTCCAACAAGTTGTGAGGTTAAGAAAACATTACTAGAATTATTAGTAATATTTTATAACTTACCAGCTTGTTATTTGTTTACTAATTGTGTCATTTATTATTCTTGGTCCAAGTCATCTGTTTACCTTAATTGTTTAGTTTTCTATTTTATCTCTATTGGTTTACTGATTGTACATTTTATTTTCCCTTTTTAGTGACTGACATGAGGCTGAAAATCTGCATGCTAGTTTATTACTTCCTATGTTAAAGTCAAATTACTGCTCTTCACAGCTGTTTTACTCTTCTTTGTATAGTACATTATTTCCCCACTCACATGTCCTGTATTGCTGCTTGCTATCATGTATTTTATATTTTATATTTAAATTTTATTGTCAAGTTAATGTACAGAGGGGTCATAGTTACATAAGTAAGATAATGAATTCATTTCTTTTATAACTTGTTATCCCTTCCCCCATTTTTCTCCCTCTTCCATCCCAATGCCCCCCCAAGACTATTTCCAACGTATTGTCTTGTGAGTATCACTGTTGCATAAGTTCCCCCTTTTGTCTTTTGTCTCACCATTTTGCTTTTTCCCTTTCCCTTAACTAGTTCGGATCAACATATTTACAATATCCAGGATATCAAAATCAAATACAGTTACTACAGAGGATAAGCCATAGGTGTGGAAAACACAAAAGGATAAAAAGAAATCACATATTACATTTAGAACAACAAGAAATAACATATCTTGGAGATCATTTCCCTTGGAATCACCATACACCCTCATATGTACATAGCTATTGAGCTATTCTTCTCATCTACTAAGATTATCCTTGATGTACACAATAATGCTCCCCTATTACACAGTAATTCCACTTCTTGGCATTTACCCAAGTGATCACAAACAAGATCACACTAAAGTTACTAGAACAATTATGTTTATCACAGTATTATTTATCATAGCTAGGATAAGGAATCAACCCAGATGCTCCTCAGTAGATCAAGGATCAAGAGAATGTCTCACACACACACACACACACACACACACACACACACACACACACACACATTGAATACTATGCTTCCATCAGAAAGAATGATACCACCTCATTTGTAGTGATATGGAAGATCTTGGGAAAAAATCATATTAAGTTATGTAAGCCAGACTTAAAGAAACATAGGTCCCATGGTTTCCCTTATTTGGAATTATTAGTTTACATCTAGGATAATCTCATGTATTTAAATTTGACATTTTGTTCTATGTTGAGCATACAACATTATTGCTACCTTGTTTGTTATTTCTGCAAACAGGCAGGTATATTTAAAGAATTACGTTCATGTCATCGATTACTGAAGGAAGAACATCTAAAAGAGCAGCCCCTACTAGGAAGAACAACTCCTACTCATTTAGTTTCATTCCTATCTTAGGCCAGTGTTGTCCTCTGTATCCTCATGTTGTACATTAAAATTGTATACTTGGTCATCCTGTATATTTACTCTCTTCTACATTGTGACCTAAATGCCCCAGCAATTCCAGTTTGCTTTACTTTAAAAAAAATTTCTCTCATAATGATTGAGTTTGGTGTGTGTGTGTGTGTATGTGTTTGTGTGTGTGTGTGTGTGTGTAGTTTTACAAATATCAGAAGACAACATTTTTCTTCATTTAGAGTACATCTTTCAGGTCATTGTAAGTTATGCCTAATTGGAGAAATCTCTTGCTATTTTAAAGATGAAACAGAAAAATATATTTGTGCATGCACCACAGTTGCTTTATTAGTCTGTTGTTGAACACTTAACTTCTATTTATATCTGGGCGGCTGTTGTGAACAATGTGAATAACAAACAACTACAGATATATTTTCGAATTACCCAGAGAGAAATAATCAAATGATTGTTGTGTCAGATGATATTTCAACTTTGCATTTCTTTAGAAAACTGCAAATTACTTTCTACAATGAGAATACTAACCTGTATTTTGACCAAGAGTGTAGAAAATTTCCTTTTCTCACACTCTCACCAACATTATTACATTTTGAGTTTTTTAAGGGCAGGTTTTTACAATGTGCAGAACCCCAGACTGGCCTTAGACGCAAATCCTCTTACTCCAAACTGCTAAATTCTTGGAATTATAAGCCTTTTCACCACACCTGGTTCCTTTGATTTTTTTGATAAGAGTTATTATAGTTCTGAAGTAGTATCATAGTAATTTTCAATTGCATTTCTATAATGACTTCTGTTCACAAAGCATTAATCAAGCATAGAAGTGGTATTAAGCACAACTTTGTAAACACACTGGCGCTTTTCAGGACTTTTTGGAAACATGTCTATTCAGAACTTTTGTCCATTTTTAATCGTTTCGTGTTAATCTCATCTTTAATCTCTCTATACAAAATCAATACTTAATTCAATATAGTAGAAAGAAAAAAATTAAGCAACTCCTAACATTTTTCAATTTTCAATAATATTATATTGTTTAAATCATTTTTTGTTTACACTTAAGACTATATAAATAAATTTAGTTAGACCTTTTACAAGGCTATATGTATTTTATTTATTTTTCGTTCATGGCTCTTTCCAAAGCCTGCGTGTCTAATTTTTCTAGGTTTCTTTCAGTCTCATGTAGTTCAGATTTCAAACTGAAGTATAAATGGAAAGAAGCACAAAAACAATAGAGTTCCTCTCATCTGATGATGCCTCTACAAGAATAAGGAAAGAATTCAATCTTCTAAGGTCCTTTGATTGGCTATAAAAAAGAGAATTCATTCCTCTAGGTCTTCCCTATTTTTGAAATTTAACTTAAATGATGTAAAACACAATATACTACTCAGAGACTGTTATGTTGTCATCAGTTTTGCACATTTTCATATGGACTTCACTTCAGTCTACAACATTCCTTCATTATTCTGTCCCTGATGTTTTTATACTGTCAAGACATAATAAAATCAGTTTGATTTACAGCATGAGAAGTTATCCACCTGGCTGACTTTGAAGCAGAGCATGGTCAATAGAGAACATGCCTTCTGGTTTCTCATTACATGTAATGGCTTTTGTAATACTGATTGCATTCTATTTAATATTTAAAAAAAAAAACTGCTGGCTAGTTTGTGATCATTTGGGTAAATGCCCCAAAGTGGTATTGTTGGATCATAGAGGAGCTCTATGTGGAGTCTTTGGAGGAAACTCCATACTACTTTCCAAAGTTGTTGAACAAGTTTACACTCCCAACAATAATGCATTAAGGTTCCATTCTGTCCACATCCCCACCAGCATCTGTTGTTTTTAGAGTTCATGACTATAGCCATTCTAACTGGGGTGATATGGTATCTCAATGTTGTTTTGATTTGCATTTCTTTTATGGCTAGAGAGGTTGAGCATTTCTTCATGTGTCTATTGGCCATACTTTTTTCCTCTTCAGAAAAGTTTCTAAGTCTTTAGCTCACTTATTTATTGGGCAGTTGTTTGTTTGAGGATTTGTCGTTGGGGATTTAATTTTTTTGAGTTCCAGGTATATTTTAGATATGAGACTCTTGTCCATTACCAGCACAACTATGTTTATTGAAGCATTATTTATCATGGCTAAAATATGAAACAAACCCAGATGTCCCTCACTAGATAAAAGGATGAAGAAAATGTGATATAAATAAAATGGAATTCTATGCCTCCATCAGAAAGAATGACATTGCCCCATTTGTTAGGAAATGGAAAGACTTAGAAAAAATTATATTAAGTGAATTAAGCCAGGCCCAAAAAAACATAGGTAATAGGTCCCATGGTTCCTCTTATTTGCAAAAACTAGTATATGTCTGAGACAAGCAGAAAAGGTCAGATAAGTTGATGTTAGGTGAAATGAACCCCAAGATAAAGATTCAACTGTTTTTTTTCCTTTATTGCAATTGTTTCAAACATTTATAAGATGATTTCTTTGTTGATTTGTATGTCCATCCCCCATGGTATAACCCATGCTTTCACTGTATTTGTTGTTGGTATAACTTGTGGAGGGGAAGGGAAAAAAAATCATTTAAATAGGGATGCAGGTGGACTCATTGTAATAATGAGATGTACAAGTCCTTATGTCGAAAAATGAACTTTACATCTTTGGTGCGGGGTGGGAGAGTTGGTGGGGTGGGGAGTGTGGGAGGAGATGGGAAGGGATAGGAACAAGAAGCAAAGAAGGAGGCAACAATGCTTGATAAGAAATATACTCATTATCTTCCCCATGTAATTGTAATTGTTATTCCTAGAAGTTTATGTTAAGTATTTCACAAGTTTTTTTTCTCTTAATTCTTAAGCAAATATTTGCTATAATTCTAATATTATTACCATTTTAGTGTTAGGAAATATTGTAATTAAAGGCACTAAGTGCATGGCCCAAAGACACACAGTGGGGAAGGAAATGATTCAAAATTTCAAAAAGTAAGCAATAAAAAAGTAGATAAAATCCTCTCCATTCCCTTACTCTCTCAACTCAATATTCATGCTGTCCAAGAAATAATAGCATAGCAATTATTGCCCACGGTAATTGTTTTCTGTCACATTTTGTCTTCAAAACAGTGTTGGTGACATTGGGTTATCATGCTCAGAGCTGAGCTCATAAATTGAGGTCTAAAGAGAGACAAATTTCTTGTGTTCCACAGTTCCAGTATACATTTTAAAAAGTACTAAAGGGCTGGGAAGGTAGCTCAGTGGTAGAGCGCTTGCCTTGCATGCATGAGGCCCTGGGTTCGATTCCTCAGCACCACATAAGCAAAAAAGAAAAAAGGCGGAAGTGGCGCTGTGGCTCAAGTGGTAGAGCACTAGCTTTGAGCTGAAGAGCTGAGGGACAGTGCCCAGGCCCAGAGTTCAGGCCCCACGAACAGACCCCCAAAAAATATTTTAAAAAAAGTACTAAAACTAGACGGTAGCTGGTGGCTCACACCTATAATCCTGGCTACAGAGGAAGCTGAGATCTGAGGAATGCGCTTCAAAGCAAGCCCAGGCTGGAAAGTCTGTGAGACTCTTATCTCCAATAAACTACTAGGAAAGCAGAAGTGGCACTGTGGCTCAAGGGGTAGAGCACTCACCTTCAGCTGAAAGGCACAGGGAGAGCACCCAAGCCCAGAGTTCATGCGGCATGACCAATTAAAAAAAAAAGATTAAAACGTTTAAATACCATCACTTACTGTCTTTTAAGAATCCAAAAATGAAATAAATTCACATATAATCACTCAAAAATGCTTTAAAAGCGGGAGATGATAAACAAGCCTCCATGAAGTAAATTTTCTTCTACTTTTTAAATTATTCTGAAAGCCTTGTGCTGGTTGGTCACACCTGTAATCCTGTCTACGCGGGTATCTGCTCAGGAACCTGAGATCTGTGGATAACCTTTGGAAGCCAATCAGGACAAAAAATATTCATGAGATTATTTTTAAAAAATTACAATGGAATTCTATGCCTCCATCAGAAAGAATGACATTGCCCCATTTGTTAGGAAATGGAAAGATTTGGAAAAAATTATAGTAAGTGAAGTAAGCCAAGCCCAAAGAAACATAGGTCCCATGGTTTCCCTTATTTGCAATATCTAGTATATGTATGAGTCAAACAGAAAAGGTCAGATAATGTGATGTTAGGAAAATGAACCCTTACATATGTATTTAAATGTTTTTTTCTTTCATGAATTTTTTTCTAATGCATTTATAAAATTATTTCTTTGTTGCTTTGTATATCCCCCCCCCCCCAGTATAACCCCTGCTTTCACTATATTTGATGTCGGTATAATTTGTGGAGGAGAAGGGGAAAAACAAGTCGTTTAAGGATACAGGTGGACACGTTGCAACAATGAGAAGTACAAGTTGTCATGTTGAAAATGAACTTTACAACTTTGGTGGGGGGGGGGGAGGATGGGGTGGGGGGGCGAGGGGAGGCTGGGAAGGGATGTGAAGGGTAAACAAAGGAGGAGGCTGCAATGCTTGATAAGAAATGTACTCATTATCTTGCCCATGTAATTGTAACCCCTCTGTACAGTATGTTCACAATAAAAAAATAATAAAAATATTTAAAAAAATTAATGAACTAGCAAAGAGCCAAGAATGGAGATGTAGCTTATATAGTAGCTCATCAATCTAGAGAGGAATGGCCTAGCGGGACCTTGATGCACTGAATTCAAACTCTGAGAACCAAAATGCGCAGGCATGCACACACACACACATACACAAACACACATTTATTCAAAATATCTGCATATCAGTGTTTTGCATTAATTTCTTTGTTAATGATATTATATGGGTAAAATAGGGGAAATATTCTCTTCCATCCCATAACATTTTTATATTTTTTATTGTAAAAGTACTGTACAGAGTGGTTACAGTTACATGAAAAAGTAATAGTTCATTTCCTATCAAGCATTGTTACCACCTCCTTTGTTTTCCCCCGCCATCCCTTCCCTCCCACCTCCACAAGTACACTCCCCTCTCCCACCCTCCTAAATTGTAAAGTTCGTTTTTCAACATACTGTCTTGTGTGTCACATTGTTGCAATGGGTCATATTGTATCCTTATTTAACCATTTTGTTTTTTCCCTTTCCATGCCCAAATTAGAGACGTGTATATACAAGATGGAGGTGCACCAACATCAGATACAGTGAAAACAGGGGTTTAACTGTGGGGGATGCACATATAAAAAATCACATCGTACATTATAAATATATTAGAAACCACAGGAAGAAATAAAACACCACTTTTGTCCTTATCATGGGGTTCATTTACCTTAACATCATCTTATCTAGTCATATGCACATGCTTTTGACCTTTTTTTTTTAAATTGTGAAAATACCATACAGAGGAGTTACAATTACATGGAAAATGTAATGAGTACATTTCTTATCAAGCATTGTTGCCTACTCCTTTTTTCTGCCTTACCATACCTTCTTTGCTTATCCCGGATATGCATTAGTTTTTGCAAATAAGGGATACCACAGGACCTTTGTTTCTTTTTTTTTATATTGTGAAAATGCCATACAGAGGGGTTACAATTACATGCGTGAGTTATTGAGTACATTTTTTTTTATTGTGAGAATACTGACAGAGGAGTTACAATTACATGGGCAAGATTTCTTATCAAGCATTGTTGCCTCCCCTTTGTTTCCCCTTCCCATCCCTTCCCACACTCCCCCACTTTCCCCACCCTGTCCTCCTCCCCCCAAAGTAGTAAAGTTCATTTTTTGACATAATAACTTGTACATCTCATTGTTGCAATGGGTCCACTTGCTCCTCCTTTGTTTCCTCTTCCCATCCCTGCCCATCTCCCACCCCCCAACACCTACCAACCCCTCCCCCCCAATCCCCCCCACTGTCCACATCCCTCAACACCCGGCCAAAATCATTTTTTGACATAACGACTTGTTCATCTCATTGTTGCAATGGGTCCACCTGCATCCCTTTTTAAACGATTTGTGTTTCCCTTCCACTGCACAAAGTATACCAACATCAAATACAGTGAAAACAGGGGCTTTAGCTTGCAGGAGGAACATACAAAGCAACAAAGAATTCATCTTATAAATATCTTAGAAACAATCGCAAGAAATAAAAACCATTTGAATCCTTATCTTGGGGTTCATTTTGCCTAACATCAACTTATATGATGTTTTCTGCTTGTAGCAGACACATACTAGTTATTGCAATTAAGGAAACCATGGGACCTATCTTTCTTTGGGCCTGGCTTACTTCACTTCTTTGGGCCTGGCTTACTTCACTTCTTTGGGCCTGGCTTAATTCACTTAATATAATTTTTTCCATGTCTTTCCATTTCCTAACAAACTGGGTGATGTCATTCTTTCTGATGGAGGCATAGAATTCCAGTACACACATACACACACACACACACACACACACACACACACACACACACATTTTCTTGATCCATTCGTTTACTGTGGGGCCTCGGGTTCTGTTCTGTATCTTAGCTTTGGTAAATAATGCTGCAATGAACATAGTTTTGCTGGTAGTTTTAGTATGGTCTTGTTTGTGATCAAAATGGGATTGCTGGGACTTAGGGGCGCTCTATTGTAGTCTTTTGAGGAACCGCCATACTACTTTCCAAAGTCTTCGAACAATTTTAAACTCCCAACAACAATGCATTAAGGTTCCCTTCTGTCCACATCCCCTCCAGCATCTGTTCTTTTAAAAATCTAGAATGCTTCACGAAGTTGAGTGTCATCCTCAGTCAGGGGCTATTCTTCTCTTTATTGTTCCAATGTTAGTGTATGTGCTACTGAATTGAGCACAGAACATTTTTTATACATAAAGTGTAATTGATTTTCTTAAACTAGACAATTACACAAAAATTAAATTCAAAAGAATTGTCGTGAAGCCGGGCGCTGGTGGCTCACGTCTGTAACCCTAGCTACTCAGGAGGCTGAGATCTGAGGATCGAGGTTCAAAGCCAGCCCAGGCAGGAGAGACCGTGAGACTCCTATCTCCAATAAACCACCAGAAAACCGGAAGTGGCGCTGTAGCTCAAGTGGTAGAGCGCTGGCCTTGAGCTGAAGAGCTGAGGGACAGCGCCCAGGCCCAGAGTTCAAGCCCCACAACCGACAAAAAAAAAAAAAAAAAAAGAATTGTCGTGAAATTTTAGAACCATGTATTTCTTACAAACGAACACATTTAAGAATAAAGTCAAGTTAGACATGTCAAAAACAAAATAATACCAGATATTTGTTGTTCAACAGATGTGTAGGAGGAGGAATTCAATTATTCTGTACAAGGAACCTGCCATTATGAACACTATAGAAAGTGTTAAGGTTTGTTAAAAGTTTTAATGTTTTAAATATGTTTAATTTTGGGAATTTGCTCATATATGCCAAAATTAAGACTATTTAGCAAGTTGTAAAACTTTTTCATAAAGCATTTAAGATTCATGGTACATACTACTAAATATGTACATTTCAGAGTTTATAGAAACTTTACTAATGAGAAGTTGCGAAGTGTTTGTGTGAAGAAGCAGATTTAAGACATTAACTGCACAGTTTCTGTTAAAATTTAAAGGCTTCTTTACTTTATATGTTAGTGAGGAACAAATGATGGTATAAGCCATATACAAATGATGAGATGAACCATAAATAATAATCTTAATAATAATAATAATAATAATCTTTAAAGGCTACTCATAGCCTATAAAATTCTTGTTGAACATCATAGACTTAGGCAGTTTTAAATGTACAGCAATATGAGAAAATAATAAATCGAATATGTAGTACATTTCCAATACTGGAAACAGCGGTAATTGTTTTTTTATTTTATTAATCATTAATATTTATGTATTGGTTTTCCTTATTTGTAGTATTGTTTTCCTTGTTG
This sequence comes from Dipodomys spectabilis, assembly GCF_019054845.1. Classification (NCBI taxonomy): domain Eukaryota; kingdom Metazoa; phylum Chordata; class Mammalia; order Rodentia; family Heteromyidae; genus Dipodomys; species Dipodomys spectabilis. The sequence goes on from NW_024871331.1 coordinate 348,290, forward strand.
TAATATAAAACAACTTTTTGTAAGTCATCATTAGGAAGTACTTTGAGAATGTTATTGGGATGGCCACACTGTTTTTTATAGGTATATGTGAATTTACAAAGAGCAAAATTAATAAGAACAAAATATTGATTAAAATTTTATCAATTAGAATCTGAATCAGGAGTGTTGATAAATGTCCACACCTAAAATCTTAGCCCTAGACTGAAGCACTAGTGTTACAATGTTGAGCACACAAAAGTGAGAGACTGTGTTTTGTTTTGTTTTTGTTGGTTTTGGGGCTTGAACTCTGGGTCCTGGGTGCTGTCTCTCAGCTCTTCAGCTCAAGGCTAGTGGTACTACTTGAGTCACAGCATCTCTTCCATCTTTTTCTGCTTATGTGGTGCTGAGGAATCAAACCCAGGACCTCATGCATGCAAGGCAAGCACTCTACACTGAACCACCCACCCAGCACCTGAGAGACTGTGTTTTAAAAAATCATCTAAACAACATTTACTTTCTGTTTTGTGTTATATAATGAAATAAAGAATATCTTTTTATATTTTTGTATGGTCAAACTTCTAAATTTATATTAAATTCAGCCACTTTATCCTTTTCAAAGTCATGTAATATCTCTGAGAGTTTGCTTCTGTAAAGATTGTTTTTGCATTGATAATTTATTCTGAGTCATTTTTATTTTTTATCAAAATCACTTTATATTTTATGGTTTTTTTGTGTTTTTTTTAAGTGTGAAAATAACAGACAGAGAGGTTACAATTAAATGGGCAAGGTAATGAGTACATTTCTTATCAAGCATTGTTGCATACTCCTTTGTTTCTCCTTACTATCCCTTCCCATCTCAACCCCGTTACGTCCCATTTCCCCCAACCAAAGTTGTAAAATTTGTTTTTCGACATAATGTCTTGTATATCTCATTGTTGCAATGGATCCACCTGTATCCCTATTTAAAAAATTTTTCCCCTTCCCCTCCACAAATTATACCAACATCAAATACAGCGAAAACAGGGGTTATACCATGCGGGAGGGACATAAAAAGTAACAAAGAAGTCATCTTATAAATATGTTAGAAATAATTACAGAAAAGAAAAAAAATTTGAATTCTTATCATGGGGTTCACTTCACCTACCATCAACTTATCTAACAATTTCTGCATGTCTCAGACATACACTAGTAATTGCTAATAAGGGAAACCATGGGACCTATGTTTCTTTGGGCCTGGCTTAGTTCACTTAATATAATTTTTTACAAGTTTTCCATTTCCTAACAAATGGGGCAATATCATTCTTTCAGATAGAGACATAGAATTCCATTGTGTATATATACAACATTTTCTTGATCCATTCATCTAATGAGCAACATCTGGGTTGGTTCCATATCTTAGCTATGGTAATGCTGCAATAAATATATCTGTGTGGTAGCTTTAGTATGGTCTTGTTTGTGATCATTTGGGTAAATGCCCAAAAGTGGGATTGTTGGGTCATATGGGAGCTCTATGTGGAATCTTTGGAGGAACCTCCATACTACTTTCCAAAGTGGTTGAAAAAGATTACACTCTCACTAACAATGAAGTAAGGTTCCCTTCTGTCCACATTCCCTCCAGCATCTGTTGTTATTAGAGTTCTTGATTATAGCCATTCTAACTTGGGTGAGGTGATATCTCAGTGTTGATTGATTTGCATTTCTTTTATGGCTAGGGAGGTTGAGCATTTCTGCATGTCTTTATTGGTCACTCTCCTTCCCTCTTCAGAGAAGTTTCTCTTTATGTCTTTAGCCCACTTATTTATTAGGCAGTATTTTCTTTGAGTATTTGTTGTTGGGGGATTTAAGTTTTTGATTTCCAGGTCTGTTTTAGATATGAAACCGTTTTCAGTTGTATGGCTAGTGAAGATCCTCTCCGATTCTGTGGGCTTTCTATTGATCCTGCTAGCTATGTCCTTTGCCATGCAGAAGCTCTGCAATTACAAGCAATCCCATTTGTCCAACCTTTCTTTCATTTGTTGTGCTTTTGCATTTCTTTTCAGAAAATTTCAGCCTTTGTCAAGGAGACCTAGGGTTTCTCCTATTCCATCCTGTAATGTTTTCAAAATATCTGCTTTGACTCCGAGGTCTTTGATCCATTTGGACTTGATTCTGGTACAGGGTGATATATAAGGATCTAGCCTTAATGTTCTACAAGTGATTAACCAATTTTGCCAGTACCATTTACTGAACAGCCTTTCTTCGATTTTATCTTTTTAGATCCTTTATCGAATATTAGATGATTATGAGTCTGTAGGTTCATTTCTGGGTTTTCAATTCTATTCCATTGTTCCTGAGATCTTTTCTTGTGCCAGTACAAAACTGTTCTAATTACTATGGCTTTGTAGAAGAGTTTGAAATTTGGTATTGATATTCCTCCAACACTGTTCTTTCTGTTAAGGATCGCTTTTTGCAATTGGGGGTCTTTTGTTGTTCCATATGAATTTTTGGATTGCCTCTTCTATTTCCTTGAAGAATGCGGTTGGAATATTGATAGGTATGACATTGAACTTGTAGATAACCTTGGGAAATATTTCCATTTTCACAAGGTTCATCCTTCCTATCGAGGAACATGGGAGGTTTTTGCCACTTTCTAAGTTCTGTTTTGATTTCCTTTTTCAGATTTTTAAAGTTTTCTTCATAGAAGTCCTTCATTTCTTTGGTTAAGTTAATTCCTAGGTATTTTATTTTTTGTGGGGCCATTAAAAATGGAAAAGCTTTCTTGATTTGAGCCACACTTTTCTCATTGTTGGCGTACAGAAATGCCATTAATTTTTGAGGGTTAATTTTATACCCTGCTATTTTTCCAGGTTTGAATCAGCTTGAGTAATTTGGGAGTGGTGTCCGTGGGATTCTTTAAGTACAAGATCATGTCATCTGCAAAGAGGGAGAATTTTACTTCTTCTTTCCCTATTTGGATCCCTTTTATGTTGGCGTATTGTCTTATTTCTGTAGCTAGGCATTCTAATACTAAATTGAAGAGAAGTTGAGAGAGTGGACATCCTTGTCTCATTCCCGAGTTAAGAGGAAATGGCTTTAGTTTTTCACCATTAATTATAATGATGGTTGTAGGTTTTCCATATACAGTTTTTATTGTATTGAGGAATGTTCCATGGATTCCTAATTTTTCCAGAACCTTCATCATAAAGGGGTGTTGGATCTGGTCCAATGCTTTTTCTGCATCTGTTGAGATAACCATGTGGTTTTAATCCTTGCTCTTGTTGATGTGATAAATTATATTAATTGATTTGTGTATATTGAAACAGGTTTGCATCACTAAAATAAATCCAGTATATTGGTGTATGATTTTTTGGATGAATTGTTGAAGTCGATTGGCCAAAATTTTGTTGAGAAGTTTTGCATCAATGTTCATCAAAGAAATGGGTCTATACTTCTCTTTCTTTGATGAGTCCCTGCCTGGTTTGGGGATGAGGGTTATGATGGCTTCATAGAATGTGTTCGGTAGTGAACTTTCTCTTTCAATTTCATTGAAGAGTTGGAGGAGTATTTGTGTGAGCTCTATTTTGAAGCTCTTGTACAATTCCGCTATAAATCCATCAGGTCCTGGGATTTTCTTACATGGGAGGTCTCTTTTTGCTGTGACTATTTCAATGCTTGATGTGGGCCCCTTAATATGCTTTAATTCATCTTGGTTTAGTATTTGCATGTTGATAATTGCTAGCAAAAGGTCCATTTCTGCCAAGTTTTCAAACTTATTAGCATAAAGATTTGAAAATATTCACTTTTAATGTTCAGAATCTTGGTTGTTTCTGTGGTGATGTTTCCATTCTCACATCTGAGTTTATTTATTTGGGTGTGTTCCTTCTTTTTCTGATAAGATTTGCTAAGGCTTTGCCAATTTTGTTAATTTTTTCATAGAACCAACTCTTTGTTTTGTTGATTCATTCTGTTTTTTTTTTTTTATTTCTAATTCGTTTAACTCGGATTTAATGTTAATTATTTCTTTCCATCTATTGAATTGGGGTTTATCTTGGTGTTCTTTGTCAAGGTGGTTCAGATGTCTCATTAAGTGGTTGGTTTCAGATCTCTCTAATTTGTTGGTGTAGGAATTCAGAGCTATAAACTTGCCTCTGAGTACTGTCTTTGCAGTGTCCCAGAGGAGCTGGTAATTTGTGTGTTCATTTTTGTGGAATATCATGGACATTTGAATTTCCTTTCTAATCTCTTCCATGACCCCCTGGTTATTCAACAGTGTGTCGTCCAGCCTCCATGCGTTACAAGACTTTTTTGGTGTTGAGTTGTAATTGTATTCTCTTGTGGTCTGAGAGGATGCAAGGTGTAACTTCAATGTTTCTGAGTTTGGACAAGTTTGTTTTGTGACCTAAAATGTGATCTCTTTTGGAAAATGTTCCATGAACTGCAGAGTAAAACGAGTATTCTGATGCTACTGGGTGAAATATTCAGTAGATGTCTGTTAAATCTATTTGCTCTATGCAGTTGTTTAAATCTGCGGTTTCCCTGTTGATTTTTTTTTTTGCTGATTTGATCTATAGAGTGGGGATAGTGGTGTGTTAAAATCCTCAACAATTAATGTCGTTGGATCTATGTGAGATCTGAGGGAAAATAGTGTCTCTTGGATAAATTTTGGTGCTCTATTGTTTGGCAATTCCATATTTAGAATTGTAATATCCTCCTGAAATAGAGAACCCATAAGTCATATGTAGTGACCTTCTTTATCTCTTTACACTAATTTTAATTCGAGGCATATTTTATCTGATATTATTATTGCAACTCCTTCCTGTTTATGGCAGCCGTTTGCTTCGTAGATTTTATTCCAGCTTTCATTAACAAAATGTGTTTGCTTTTATAGGTAAAGTGTGCCTCCTGAAGGCAGGAGATAGAATTATCTTGCTTTTTAATCCAACTAGACAGTCTATTTCGCTAAATTGGAGCTTTAAGACAGTTAATGTTGAGAGGTAGGACTGAGAGGTGTTTGGTAGCTCCTGCCATGCTATCCACCTCCTTGGGGGCTGTGGAAACTTGGTTTTTCCTATGGTTCTTGGATTCTCAGTTTGGGTGTGGTTTCTTAGCCATTATTGTGGTCTTGTTGGGTTTCTGTGTGTAGGTCATCTTTAAGTATTTTTTATAGGGCTGGTTTGGTGGAGATATATTTTTCAGTTTTTCTTTGCTATGGAAGGTTTTTATTTGACCTTCGGTTATGAAGGAGAGTTAAGTTGGGTACAGTATTCTTGGTTGAAAATTGTTTGTCTTCAGGGCATGGCATACAGCCTGCCAGGCTCTTCTTGCTTTACTTATCTATGCTGAAAAATATGAGGTGATTCTAATTGGTTTTCCTTTATAGATGATTGATCTTTTCTCCTTGACATTTTTAAGAACTTATTCTTGATCTGAATTGGTCCTGTGTAGATTATAATGTGACAATGGGAAGTGCTGTTCTGTTCTGGTCTATTTGGGGTTCTACAAGCATCTTGTATCTGAATAGGCCTATCTTTTTGTATGTTTGGGAAGTTCTCTGCTAGGATCCTGTTAAACAAATTTCCTCGACAATTAACTTCTGTCTCTACGTGCTCCTCTACACCATTTGTCCTCAGAGTAGGCCTTCTGATTGTGTATTCCAAATGTTGAATAGATCTATCATATTTCTTGGATTTGTCTTGGATAATTGTATGTTCTTTCTCTATAATACCTAGGCTGTCTTCAATCCCCAAGTTTCGATCTTCTGCATGCTCTAACCTACTGTTGTCTTTCTACTTGGTTTATTTCTTTTCCTTCTATTTGGTCGGCCTTGATGGCTTCAAATTCTTTGTTGGAGCCTTGTTTTAGATCTTCTATGAACTTCTTTACTTCCTTAATTTGGTGTTCTCAAATCACTTAGTTGAATGGTTATGGATTACTTGGACTCCCATTCCTGCTGTCGGGCTCCATTCAGCATTCCCTGTGTGGTCGCCCTGAATTCTTTCAGCTGTCTGTTTATGGATTCCATGAATGCCTCTATTGATCTTTGTCTATTCTCATCCTGATGTCACAATTCCTGTGTTATGCTTTGATTAGCTTCCTCACGTTCATGCAATTCCTGTAGTTCCCTTTGACTGTTCTCAGCCTGCTCACGCAATTCCTTTATTTCTCTTTGACTGTTCTCAACCTGTTCACGCAATTACTGTATCAGTCTTTGAGTAGTTTCCTGACAGTCACGAAATTCCTGTACTAATGTTTGGTTTGTCTCCTCTCTCTCTCCCTATCACGTTCAAACTGAGTCCTTTGCAAGCTTTCATTCTTTTCATTCACCACGTTTTCCAATAATGTTTGTAGTGCTTTGCAGGAACTCTCCTCCGGATTATTCATTAACTGTTCTGTCACTGGATTATCATGAATGGGAGTTGAGATACCCAGACTTGCCATTTTTCTCATGTTTTCCGGCTTGTTCTGCACACTTGATATGAAAGTGACACCAATTTTTTGCTAAAACACTATTTTAAGGCAAGCATCAACCAAAGTCCTGTAGTTGCATAGTCAAAATGGCTGCAGATAGAAGCTAGTGTAACAGATACAATCTATTCAACAGCAAAAAAATATGCATTAATGGGCTAAGAACAGCAAAGATGAATTTTTCAAATCAGAAATTATTATGTTTAGGGAGAAATGTGGGGGGAAATAGGATTAGAAATATGTGGAGAAGTTAAAGTAAATTTAACCAAGTCCTAATCTCCGAGAGGGAGAGGGATTGGACAGAATGATAGGAGAGAAATTAAAAAGAAGATAATCAAAAATGGAAAAACAAAAATTTAAATTTAAAAAGTGAAACATTTAAAAATTATGTAACTTTAAAGAAGTGATATTGAGAGAAGAAAAGGATAGGATGACAGGAAGGGATGATAGAAAGGAGACATGAAAAACTAAAAAATAAAAATTCTTAAAATATTTACTTGAAAATTATATGGTATAAAGATATAATACTGCTATTAAACAGTTAAGCCTAAAAGTTTGTGAATTAAGTAATACATTTCTGGATTAATTATGTACACAATGGGGGATAAGTTCTAATAATCGATGAAGGGTATTTATCTGGGGATGAGGCAAAACAGCAATTAAGTCATGCAAAAAAAAAAAAGAAAGACAAAAAAATGAAAAGAATCAAAAAAAATAAAAACAATTTAAAAAGGACTAAAATGTTAATAGCGATTTTTTAAAAAAGCACACACACACACACACACACACACACACACACACACACACACACACACACACACACACACCTAAAATAAAAATTAGGAGAAGAAGAAAAAAATGATTAATAGAAAACAATTAAAAAATTAAAAAAAATGGTACCAAAAAAAGTTGTTTAATTTTCGGGTGTGTGTGTGTGTGAGGAATGGAAGATCCTGTATCTGCCCTGTGTCTGTAATCAGTCTCTTCGTGGAGTCTCTGGTCTGCCTGTGGTGCTTGGTTTTCCTGTGGCCTGATTGATTTCTTACATCAGTTTGTTTGAGCAGTCAATAAAATGCTCCGCTTTATCCAGGATTTTGTGATCCTCCTTCAGGCTGGTTCAGTGGGAGGGAGATCTGCTTTGAGTATCACGAAAGAGAAAGATGGCTGTTTCCTCTAATTTGGAGATGCTGTGATGAGGCTACGTTCTGGGTAGGGTTGAGGCGTTTCAGCAAACAGTAGCTTTTCCCTGAGGGGCTAGCTCCTGAGACACTCCCAGACCCCAGCCTGGAGCCATTCTCAAGATTTATGTTTATTGAATTTCAATTGATTTTCTAGGCTGCTGTAGGTAGGGGCAGCCTCTGGTTCTGTTAACCCAGTGAAGATAGTCACTCCTCTGTGGGGCAGAACTCTCTCTGCTTGGGCTTAGGTGACTTTCTCCTGGGTGGATCTGAGCCTGGAAGCTCAGGTCAGATACCTGTGACCTTCTAAATGACCCTTTTGTTTTCTTCCAAGGCTTGAGTTGGAGCTAGTTGCTCAGCCTGGCCTTTCTCAGTATCAAAGATGATGTCTGGTGGGAGGGGGAGGGGCAGCCTTCCCTCCTCTGCTCCATGAGAAGGAGTGAGGATGTCAGGATTCTACTCAGGCAGGAGTCTTTGTTCCTGGTTATCTCTGGTCTGTGATCTGCTCCTTTTCAGTTCTTGTTGGTGTTGAGTAGAATCCGCTCACCCACTGCATATGGCGCCTTTGTCCTGGACACTCTGTTGTAGATATGGTGGCTATGGGTGCCACAGATGCTGCCACAACCGTGGCTACTGGCAAGTGCTTAGATCTGTCTTCTTGCCTGGATCTTCCCTCTCTAGTCAAACTCTGTGTACAGTGTTGGCACACTTGGTGTGATTATCTAGGCTAGTACTGTTCACTGGAACACTAAAACTGCTTTGTATGTGAGAGCTTGTTTAGCCTCCAGGTTCTCCTCTACCATCTTCCTCCGACCTCCATGAAACGCTTTATATTTTATGTTGATTGGTTATTATGCAACAAATACCTTCAAATGTACATGTAGTGTCAAAAGATAGGCATATGAATATTCTCATACAGCTCTTATTTATCTGTTATGAACTTTCACTATTATGATATTTCTCTCTCTCTTATACTCTCTATCATTTCCTCACTTTCTCTTTCATGCTTCACGTCTGCTGCTTAGAATTTCTGGTGGTCTACTATTATCCGTCAGGATCCACTGGTTTGTGGGAACATGATATGGATAATTAGTTACCTTTGCCTTATTGAAGAGTTACAACTGTGATGTGATATTATTATTTGCCATTCTAAATGGTAAAACAACAGATCTAGGAATTCCTTTTCAATTTTATTACTATTATAAATTTTATCTCATAGGAATAATTGGGATGGATAAGACACTTTCAACCTGTGACCTAAAAGTACGTTTCCTTTTACAAACAAACTTTTCCTTTGAGTATCAGTGAGTAACTACATGTAATGAAAACAAAGCTATCCTATGGAAAGTAGACTGAAAAACAAGATAATGGGGAAGTGAGTACAAAGGATACCCATCATAGAGCACAGATCCTCAGGGCAGTTTATCATGTACACTTTGTGAGAATGACAATGTGTTAGGAACTATACATTAAATCACTGAACACTTGATATATATATGCAAATATATTTATATATTTACATTTGTTTATATATGCATATATGTATGTGCCCTTATATATGTACACATGTATGTTACTATACTCACAAATACACACATACATATACCCATGTATACATGCACACATGGAGAAAGACACATAGTTACAGTCAACATAAGTTTCACTAGTTGTTGAATATGCCTTAGACGGAATTCTTGGAACCAAATATGTTGAAGATGCATTTGTCTCTAAGAGTTCTTTTACCACTCCTCTTATCTCTTAAAACTGGTACGTTTTAAGACATGAGATTCGACTTGCAAAATGCAGTACAAGTGATAGGAATTCATTCGGAAATCTCAGTAAGTAAAGGTCGTATGGTGTCACCCTGCTCCCCATGGAATGCTTGCTCTTGTAGACTCTCAACAACCAAAGTAGCAGGAGAATATCCTATCAGAGTATATACTATCAGAGGGGGGTTGGAGGGAGGATTTGGGTGATGTGAAGGGAAGGGATGGTAGGGGAAAAACAAAGGATTGGGTAACAATGCTCAATAAGAAATGTACTCACTTCCTTCCTTATGTAACTGTAACCCCTGTGTACAGTGCCTTTACAATAAAAATATATATTAAAAAGATACAAGGAAAACTTCTGTACTTATGGGAAGTTGTATTTATCAGTCAATATCAGTAAGGTATTGGTTTTAGGACCACAGGCATATTAAAATGTTGGATCCTCAAACTTTTTACTTGAACACAGTATATTATTTACATTAGAATGTGTCCACAACCTAGTTCAGAGTAATTGCTATGAAACATTTTACTACATTTTATGTTTGTAATGGAAAATAAAAATATATGCACTATCAACAGATACAAATTTTTTCATTTTTTTTTGTCTTTTTGTCTGCATTTTGTGGATGGAATTGGGAGAGCAATTTTGAAAAGCTCAAATTTCATCACCAAGAGCTGTCTGCAAAATGTAAAAGGATCTAATACAGCATCTTGAATAGTATGGAACTCCAAGGAGAAGTACTTGAATTGAGACATTATCAGAAGGTCTAACCACGCAAGGACTTTTTAGAAGCACAGCTGCTAGATTTCTAATGGAGAGCTCTCATAACCCTTTGTAAAACACAAGTCAGAACCTCATTGAAGTGTAGATTATTTTCCCTCACCTTTCTGTCAAGCTCAGTCATTATCAATCAACATTTAGCTAATCTTGAATAATCCTCTAATAACCAAATGTTGATGGAATGTTCATATGCAGAAAACCTGGGAAGGCAAACTTTTTCCAGTTAAGACAATCTATATTCTATGCTCCAGCAGAGAGAAAACTAGGTAAGCATCTATTTACAACCTTCTGAATAGTTCTGATTCTTCCCACATCAGTTATCTATCCATACCTGTGATGGAGTGAGAGGATTTTAAAAGAATTTAGTGATCTAAAATTTAAATTTAAATGTGGAATGAAATTAGTTCCAATACATCATATTAAGATATTTAGAAACAAGTGAAAAACCTAAAGGTCTATACGATTTTTTTTTATTGGAACTGCAGGGATATTGGAAATTGGTTCTCTATATTTTAAGCAACTTGCAAGAAGAATTGGAAAAACACAATTTACATTCAGAGTAGACTTGTCACACTAATTTTTGTATATTGAAAGGCGCACAAGCCTCAACAATATGTAAATGCTATCCTCTTATTTATCTCTAAAGTTTTATGCATCTGGTCCATTAACATTAAAATTTCAAAAAAAATTAATTTTTAGCTAATTGTCCAAAGGGGTTTTGCTTCATCATGTCAGTGTTGAATAGAGAATATGTGCATTTCAATGTACAATGCATCTGGATAATTGTCAACCTTTCCATTTTTCTTTCTTCCTTTACCCCAACCCCACATATCCCTTCAAGTTTCCTACTTATATTCTCACTTATGTATATTGAGTTATATGACTGTATTAGTCCACCATTTCCATCTCCATTCTTCTGCTCTACTCCCTTTATGCCCAAATCTCCCTTTGAAGACTGATTTCAACTTCATGGGATTTTGTTAAATATCTCTGCCATTGGTATGTGGCTTTGGGCTTGCCATATCCTCTCTTCCATGTTTGACCTACATAAATGAGGATATTTCTACATTTTTCTAATCTCTGAATGTCTGAGTAAGGTCATTAATCTGGGTATCCTTTTCATTTTTTATATTTCAAATATAATATAAGCTTTGTTTGACTAGTCATTTTCTAAAAATGAGTGATATTCCTGAACACTAATATTCTGGTACCAAATTGAGACTGTAGTAACCTTGATGATAATAGTAACAAATCTATTTTAAGTAGATTGAGATGCAACTAAAGTATTTTCATTATATTTATTTCTTAGTGATCATTTTTTAATGAATAAATGAGACTTTTCCATCCAGTTTAGGTTAAGAGCGTTAAGTAATGGACTAGATGGTAAGTAAATCCGAAAATGTTTTAGGCTACAGGGGTTCAGGAAAATGTAGGATCAATGGATACTACAGTATTTTTCCTGATAATAGAATTTGAGGGCAAGTTATTTTATAATGGTTCATGTTAGGGAACAAGATAACTTCAGAGGAAGAGTCAGAAAATTTGTGGGAATCAGGGCAATCTGAAACTCATTTCCATAGTGCAAACTGATAAAAACTAGACTATTTTTCTTAAACATTAGAATTGGACTATCATTAGGGTGAAAGTTAGGTTTCAGTTGCAGCTGTGGTTAGTGTTAGCATTAGGGCAATGATAATTTAGTGTAAAACTGAAACTATCTTTGAATAACAAGTCATGTTAGAATTAGGATGAATGTGAAATATGAACCTGCTAATTATATTAAGATTAGGATATGTGTGAGGGTTAGCCTCAATATTCCAGTTAAGGTTAGGGTTACAAAAATGGCAAGATAATGAGTAAAACTACAAACTATTTTTAGAGAGATTAGTTGAATCAAAGTTAGGATGAATAAATCTAATGTATTTATATGGCTTTTAGAATCCAAAGGCTATTAGTACTATGGTTAGGGTTACTGTTCTAGTTCAGGTTAGACTTAGGGTTAGGGAAGGGTAAGCTTTAAGGTAAAACTGAGAGTTTTCTGCTAACATTTTCAAGTAACATAAGTGTGAAATTTAGCAAAAACTACAGAGTTTTCCTAATTTTCCTGTTCAGGGTTCAATAGGGTTAAATTTAGAGTTAGGTTTCTAGTAGGTTTAGATATATAGTTAGGGTTAGAAAGTAGAGTATAATTTAAGTAAACCTGCAACTTCTTTTTAGAGATATAGGAGTTCAGTAAAAGTTAAGATCAGTGGAAACTATGATAGTTTTCATGATTTGAAGATTTGAGGTTAATATTCATAATAGGGAACGATTTCAGAGTCCAATTCAGGGAATCTGTAGGATTTGTTGCAAAGTGCAAATAAATCATTTCAAAGACCATGAGTATCTGTTAGGATATATTTTCCATTAATTTTAGGATTAGGTTACTATTATCATCAAGGTTACTCTCACGGTTCTGACCAGGATTAGAGTTAGGATTATGGAAATGGAAGGTTGAGAACTTGAGTGACTTACTTCTTTTGTGTATGTATATGCACTTTTCTAAGGCTAGAAGTCAAGGCTTGGGTTCTATCCCTGAGCATTATGCTGTAGGCTAGCATTCTACCACTTGAGCCATGATTCCACTTCCATCTTTCTTTGACAGTGAATTGGAGATGAGAGTCTCACCGATTTTCCTATCCAAGCTGACATTGAACTGAGATTCCCAGATCTCTGCCTTATGATTAAAGGTAGAATTAAACTCATGAGCTACAAGTGCCATGGAAAGTGCCTGACTTTTATTGATTGTTTTTACTTTTGTTCAAGATCAACATTGAATTCAATATCTGAAAGCATTGCTCATTAGGTAACAAGTTGCCACTTGAGCCATATCTCCAAAAATGATTAACTTAAATAGCTGGAAATCATTAAATTTTCTTCAGATGATATGTATCATTAGTGTTGTTCTAAAAATTATCCTAACCAAAACAGATTTATAGACCCTAGAGGTGATCTGAGCAGATTCTTATGGTTGGCTTCTAATTGCATAATATTTTAGGGACATGATTTTTTAATTATTATTTTAAGTAGCAAAGGAGTTAGTAAACAAGGCAGTTTCTGCGTACAATATACCTTGATCAATGCCAACCCTTTCAACATTCACATCCTTCCTCTATGCACCTCTTCCTTCACTCTTCTTAATTTTGTAGGATATTTACTGGACTACTCTGTGCACTTCCCCCATTTTCTCCTGGTCATTCTTGTACCTTTTCCCCCTTCACCCCTGTTTTGACTAGCCACTTACATATGATCCAGCAACTCTACTCCTAGGCATTTACCTGAAAGATTACAAACCAGGAAATAGTACATATTTCAGCACAACCATGCTTACTGAATCAGCCCAGATACCCCTCAAGAGAGAAATGATTCAAGAAAATGTAATACACACACACACACACACACACACACACACACATACACACACACAGGAAATCCTACTTACCCTTCAGAAAGAGTATTGTACTATTTGTATCTCTCATTTCTCCTTTCTTCTGCCTGGTATCACATTGTTGTTGTACTGTCCCTGTACTGCAGTAAGTGACACATGCAAACTGATGTAAAAGATTGTCAGTGTTATCGGCTAGCCATAGATTCCTAAATATGAGTTATATGCTCATTCTCTTTGTTTATTCATGCCTTTGAGTAGTGATTGCACAGTTTCATTTGTACCATTTGCTACACAGAAAAGAGATGAATCACGTGTATGTATATATACATATATTCACATACATGTATATACATACATACATGGATATTTGGACACATATGGGTATATATTAAATACTTGAATATATTTTATATTTTTGAGAATTATGGAGCTAACAAAAATCACATGCATTTTATTTCTTAGTCAATTCTTTCAAAGCCTAAATAACGTTGTCTCCTTTGAATACATAATTTTAAAGAGAATATCACCATCTCTAATCTTTCAGTGGCCTTCAAATTAGATGTTCAAATGAGAAAAAGTTATTTAGGCTTTTTGGTGAAAGAGAGGAGTATTACTAGGGTTCTATTCAGGTGTTCTCTGCTTGCTAGATAGGACTTTATTTTTATAGCAACAAGCAGCTCAATTACTTTTGCCATACATCTAGTCCATTTTATTTACTTGAAGTTTTGAACTTTTTGCCCAGGTCTGATCTTAGATTGACTGAATGATCTTAGATTGCTTCTTATGTCTCCCACACAATTACCTAGGATTGCAGATGTGAACCACTATGGCCAGCTCATTTGTTGAGATGGATGTCTTGGCAGTTTTTTCTCTGGCCTGGCCTCATTTCTGCTTCCTGATCAGCTGGGTTTACAGATGTAGGCTACTATACTAGATGTACATGACACATTTTTTTAAAAGAGGTTTTTATTGAAAAATAAAGTATAGAGGGGTTATAGTTATATGAGCAAGGTAATGAGTAATTTTCTATTAAGCCTTGCTGCCTCCTCTGTTTTCCCCTACCCTTCCTTCCTTCCCAACTGCACAATTACTCCTCCACTCCCACCTTCCCCTCTTCCCTGCCTAAATTGCAAAGTTCCTTTTTCAACATAGTGTATTGTGTATCTCATTGCTACAATGGGTCAGCCTGTATCCCTATTTAAACAATTTGTTTTTTCCCTTCCCCTCCCAAAGCTAGAGAATTGTGTATACAAGATACAGGGCACTGACACTGAATACAGAGAAAACAGGGGTTATACCATGGTGGAGGAACATACAAAGAAACAAAAAAATCAGATGTTATATAATAAATCCCTATCTTGTAGTTCAATTTGCTTAAGAATAACTTATCTGGTCATATGTACATACTTTTTGAACTTTTATTCTTGTCCCAGATATATACCACTTATTGCAAATAAGGGAAACTATAGGACCTATGATTTTTTGGGTCTGACTTATTTCAGTTAATATAATTTTTTCCAAGACTCCACTTAGAGCTCACCCAGCAATCCCACTTTTGGGCATTTACCAAATTATCAAAAACAAGAACATACTAAGCTACCAGCACAACTATGTATATTGCAGCATTATTTACAACAGCTAAGATATCAAACGGACTCAGACGCACCTCAGTTGATGAATGGATATATAGTTATATACATATGTATGGAATATATACATATATACTTATGTGTATATATATATACATATATATGTGCCACACTTTCTTGTATATATATGCATATACATATATACGTACACATATATATGTGTATGTATATACATACATACATATATGTGTATGTATATACATACACATATATACATACACATATATGTATGTATGTATACATACAGATATATACATACATACATACATACATATATATATACATATATATACATATATATGTGTATATATATATATATGAATTCTATTCCTGCATCAGAAAGAATGACATCATCCCATTTGTTAGGAATTGGAAAGATGTGAAAAAAATATAGTAAGTGAAATAAGCCAGGCCCAAATATCCATAGGTCCCATGGTTTCCCTTACTTGAAGTAACTAATACAGGGTACCATATAATCATATAAGATGCTGTTAAGTGAAATGAACCCCAAGATAGGGATACAAATGATTTTTATTCCACAAGCTACTTATCTTTATATAATCCCCCCACATAAATTTGGAAGGGAGTTGTGGTTCAAGTATAGAGCACCACCAGTTAGGGAAAAAGCTTAAGTGAGAAGGTAAGGTTTAACCACAATATCAGAGTTTAAACCACAATATCAGCACTTAAATAAGTTTATTTCTTTCTTTGAGGTTTTTATTAAATTGCTCAGAAAATAGCAACATTATATTTATGTTTAACAGTACTATTAAAATCATGTTATATTCATTGATGTTATTCTTTATTTTCCTAAATTTTACTTACTCATTAATAATATCCAGTAATGAAAAGAGATGAATACTGTTTCTCAAGTTTTTATGACAGTTGAGTATATGAATGATGCATACAAGGCGTTTGTACTGAAAATAGATATTTGAAACCTCTTCACATAAATAAATGATAGTTGAAGAAGCTGTGGGCATGTATGAAATAAACTAAAGAAATCCTAAGGAAAGATAAGGTATGATTCTGGAAACCACACAATTTTGGAAGAAAAAAAAAGGAAAATATGTAGCTTCTGGTAAGAACTTTGTAACCCACCTATACATTTGATTCCTTATTTCTAGTGGAAGGAATCTCAGTTAACTTTATTTTACAAAGTTAAACATGATTGACATTTAATATTAACTGGCCTCTGTCTCAGGTAAGCTATTATTCTAACCAGGCGCCAGGAACTCATGCCTATATTCCTAGCTACACAGAGGGCTGAGATCTCTAGATCCTAGTTCAAAGCCAATTTGGAGAGGAAAGCTGGTGAGTCGTTTCTGTTCAATTAACCACAAGAAAACTGGAAGTGGCACTGTGGCTCAAAGTGGCAGCACTAGCCTTGAGTAATAAACCTCAGAGACAGAACCCAGGCCCTGAGTTCAAGCTCTCTGAAATTATTCTTATCAGGATTTCTCTAACTTGTTTAGAAGAATGTTTTAAACTTAGGGATTTTTTATTTCATGTTGTCAGCATTGATTTTTAAGATGTGTAGAGAAAAATTATTTATAGTCAGAACTGGTTTGTATTGTTTTATATTACACATTGCCTCTACACCCAGAGATCAGCAGGAAAGTAGATGGCCAAATCCTGACTGTTGGTAATGTATATGGATATGTGTTTCTTTTAGCAAAGAGAAAAATGATGAGTTGGTAGCCCTTATATATAACACCTTAATAGTAATTATATATAATTACTATTATTACTAGTATTTTTTTGTCGATTGTGGGACTTGAACGCTAGGCCTGAGCATTGTCCCTCAGTTCTTCAGCTCAAGGCTTGCAAAAGTGCCAGTTCACATTTTCTGAACCTTAAGTTGGAGATAAGGGTCTCACAGACTTTCCTACAAGTGCTAGCTTTGAAAAGAGACCTTCAATCTCAGCCTCCTTAGTAGCTAGGATTACAGGTGTGAGCCACTAGCACCTGGCAGTACAATTATTTTGAAAAAGAAAAAAAACCACGATTGTATCCTTAAAAATTCACAATATGGCAAGTGTATCTGTAACGTAAGTTGTATCAAGGAACCATCAGCAGCAATCATTTTCAGATCTCACTATGTCCTGTCCAATGCCAGTAATACTTCATTAATTTATTTTACTTTTTCCTAACAAAGTTTATTATGAATGTAAAACAGCACAATTTTCTATTGAGTATAAAGAATTCTTTAGCCCTGGTGCTTGAAATCAGGGCCTAGGCACTCTCTCTGAGTGTCTTTTGCTCAAGGCTAGCACATTTCCAATTGAGCCATAGTACCACTTCCAGTTTTTCTGCTTATGTCATACTGAGGAATCAAATCAAGTGCTTCATGCATGCTACCCTAGCACTCTACTACATTCCCAGTCATTGAGTCTTTTGTTGTTGCTGTTTTAAGATAGCATTTTACTATGTGTCCTTCTGTTGGCCTAAAATTTAGACTGGTCCCAAGCTTACTCCTAAATCAGCCTCCCAAATTCAGAGATTACAGACATTGACCATCATATTCAGCCCACGATTCTTTGTGATACTCTTTTCAGATATAGAAAGAGTTATTCTGTCTTCCTTGGATTGGATGGTTTTTGTTGTTAATCACATTTCTTGTCCTGGTATGTTGCCCCTTCTAGATCAATAGAAATATTTCAGGTTGTGATCTTGAAAATGATCCTTGCCATCCAACAACATCACATTTTTGTGAAAAGCACTAGCTGGCCTAATGAGCATAGCAGCCAGCTGGAGCTCAGCTATCTGATGGCCTTAGGGTCCAACAATGCAATCATTACTGTGCACCTGATGAAAACTGTCACAGATAATTTTGATTTATTCCATACAATTCTCAACTACTTGCCATTCTCAGTTTTGTATGCTTTAAATTCTGTTAAACATTAATTACTATTTCGTCATTATCACAAGTAACATATATGTCTTACTTTAAAATGTATTCAAACATGCAAAAAGTTATCGTAGTTCTGTCCACCAGTGGCTCATGTTTTAAAACCTAGCTACTTTAGAGGTCAAAAACTGAGGATCCTGGTTTAAAACAGCCCATGCAGAAAATTGTGAGATATTTCTCTCATTAAGAAACCAAAATCCAGGGCTGGGAAGGTGGCTCAGTAGTAGAGTGCTTGCCTTGCATGCATGAAGCCCTGGGTTCGATTCCTCAGCACCACATAAACAGAAAAAGCCGGAAGTGGTGTTGTGGGCTCAAGCGGTCGAACGCTCGCCTTGAGCTGAAGAGCTGAGGGACAGCGCCTAGGCCCAGAGTTCAAGTCCACAACCGGCAAAAAAAAAAAAAAAAAAAAAAAAAAATCCAGAAGTGGAGATTTTGCTCAAGTAATAGAGTGTCAGTTTTGAGCAAAAAGACTAAGCAAGAATAATATGTCTACTTCTGACTCCATTATTTACTTATGGAACACTCACACACACTCACACACACACACACACACACACACACACAAACACACACACAATTTACAAAATATACACATTCTTCTAGACTCTCCTTCTTGAGCAGTACTCAATGCCATTAACTTAATGTATGTTTTCTCCAAATAATTTTGGTAGGGATTAAACTACACTTGTATTATGATACTGCACTTTTTGTACTTTTTGTTTTGCAATTTTTTGTTACTTATGTAAGAAAACAGTGTTTTGTGAAGACTAACCAAAAATAAGCGTGTCGGTAAATAGGTAGGTGGCAGGTAGACTGAAACTTGTATATAATACCACTTGAAATTTTATTTCTCCAAGTTTAAATATATATACATATGTATGTGTTTAAAACTTCTGCCAAAATTTTATTTCCATTAACAATGATCTATTTGTTTCATTATATAAATTTAACGTATTGTATGTTTCACAGTAGATTAATATTTATAGAATTTCTTTTCTTTGGAGACAAGATTCTGCAGTTTAGACCAGGCTTTCTTCAACTCCTAATTCTCATGTTTCAGGTTCCTGACTATTGACTGTAACAGTACTTGTGACGGAATCTACAGTCAAACTGTTAGACCTGGAAAGGCATCTCAAACAGCAATCAAAAAGCTGAGAACTGTGCTCTGGGAAGGTCAAACAGTCAAGGGAAGACAATGGTATGAGTTATTACCTCAAGAGTATTTAAGTTAGAGCTGTTGGACACTAAAAGATTAAGACTTTGGAGACAAGATGGATGTCTGCTATGGTTGTAATGACTATTGCTCCCTTCGGCTTTCTAACAAAAAGGGATTTATCGTTATGTATACAAACAATACCTCATGTTAATAGTTGTAACTACAAGCTAGATTGATGCCTTAGCTTGTGAACATACCTGTAGGCACTGACCACCTCCTACCCCTGTAGTAGAATGAATATAAAGCATGTTAAGCAGGATTTTGGGATGCAGAAGCTGGCAATGAGGCTGTGGGTCCTCTGGTGTCTTCTTTCCTATCACTTCCTGTGATTTCTCAGATTTTTGGCCAGGTATCCCATCATCTTTGCTGTTCCATGGTTATTGTTAGTTACAGTATTGATATTCTGAACACCTCAAAACAAACTATGGAAAAACACCTCCTTGAACAAGATTCAGAAGTGTATAGGAGCACCTCAAAAGATAGCAAACATCAGCAGTCATCCTGTGATTTTCTAGCAAGAAAGTACAATTCAGAAGTATCTTTATTTTTAATAATATAAAGAGATAGATAATTGTCTTTTTGTATATTTTGTACTTGATATTGCATAAATTTTCAGAAAAATATATACATTGTGAAATAATGTTAATTTTTTCATAGGTTACAAAACCACGTCACTGGAGTAATGACCTTAATGTCTTATTTCAGTTGACTGAATCAGATTTAGATGAGTGTGAATTGCCTAATTATGAACATTTCTCCATGAAACTCAACAACATAGAACGAAGTGTGAGGGTCAGGCCATTCCATACCTCTAAGGATTTTACATATGTTAGCGTAATATACACCCACACTGCTCAGCACTAATGGCACATTGTTGTGTCATAATTTTCTTTATATCAGAATTACGCTAGAGCTTAAAGTAGAATGATGGGCTGTACATTTTCAAAGCAAGAGTGATGATCACCCCCTGCAATTATTCTCAGTGGAGAATCCTTCCTATACATTTTACTGATGTAGCTTCTACTCTATGCTTTACCATTATCAGGGAGGGTCACACTGTATCGAGCTACAATACTGCGGCAACCTTAGCTGCCTTTGAATTTTACCTCCAATCTTGATCCCAAGGTCAACTCTGCAACTCTAATCACATAGTTAGTGGTCACCCGAACTTTTCAAGCCTGGTTAAAATTTCAGCTATCATTGCTCATTGCCAGGGTTAAAGATCTCACTACTTTAGATTTATTGTTTATCTTCTTGTATTTCCAACACTGCCTTTGAAGTTGGTTTTTGAAGTAGAGCTTTTAGTTTGCATTTGATTTATGGAGGTGTTAGTGATGCCAGTTGAACCGCATATATTATAATGTAAGTAATTTGATGTTTTGATATATGAATTTAATTTTCGAAGTTGAGGAAGTGAATACACATCACTCACAAAAGTTTATTTATGTGTATTGGTATTGCTTTATTGTGAACTTCCTAAAAGCCAGTCATGAGAGAACATGTCCCTAATCCCATCACTTCTGTCACTGAGACAAGGCTTGAAATGTCCAGACCACTTGGCACTTCATAGTGAGAACCTGGCTACAAAGAAGGGGAGATAATAGCAAAAAGAGAAAATGAATCTTCCAACAGTTTTGTTATATGTGCTTTACACGTAGCCATTAAGACCACCATAATACTATTTTTTATTACTTCTTACCTACTTTTTTCATGTTCTGAGCTGTTTTATTTACGGATATCTAAGAAATCATGTAAGAATCATATAAGAAATCTATATAAATCATATAAGAAATCATAAAAAGTACATTGGTAGGGATATATAATCCAAAAGGAATAATTTCAGGAAACTATTAAGAACATAAAATATAATGCACACCTAATATTTTCTCTTTGTTGAAAACATCAGCAGTTTTAGTTTATTTATTCTGATAAAAAAGATTATAAACTAAGTTACAATAGTATTCCAAATGGAACACACAACTAGAAATATGAAGGGTAGTACTAAAGAATGCTACTGCTACCACTAATAGAGTAAGAATGAAATTTAGGCAAAACTACTTCAGAGTAAAAGCCACAGGACAGCCCTAACATTATTTCTTTGTTTCATATGAAGACAAGACTTTTTTTAATAAAGACAAATTTTCACAGATATTAATATCAATTGGGTATATATTTCTTAATGCCTTCAGGAAGGATGCTGTGACCATGTTGATGGAAGTTGACTTCTCTGGGACCTAGTACAAAATGTGCAGACACCATTCCAAGCACTGCACCTGCATTAGTGTAATTTTATGCTTATGACAGTTCTTCAAGTTAGGAAATTAAATATTTTTTATTTTTTTATTATTATCTTTTAGTCAGTCATGGGACCTAAACTCTGGGTGCTGTCCCTCAGCTCTTCAGCTTAATGCTAGCACTCTACCTCTTGAGCTATATTACCACTTCCGGCTTTTTCTGTTTATGTGGTGCTGAGGAATCGAACCCACAGCCTCATGCATGCAAGGCAAGCACTCTACCCCTGAGGCAATTTCCCAGCCCTAAGTATTTTATTAAAAGCAGAAGTAAGCAAAAAGGCCAAACAAATTTCCCAAGTACCTAAGACTGACCAGATGTAGACCCATAATTCAAATCCAGGTTTTTACCAGGCATATCTGAGAATATTCTGATCTTTCAAGAGCTATTGAGTAGATGATCTCACATTTTCTTCCTAATTATGGTTATAACGGCAATAACATTGCTACAGAATATAAGTATTTTAAATGAAAGGGTCTGGGTAATGACATTGTAAGTGATTTTTATTCCAAATGAAATAACTGAATGAACATCATTCAGTTTCCACTGTTTATTATTCCAGGAGTAACTGCTTAAGGAGAACAAATGCATGTCAAAGACAGCTGTACTGATGATGAACACAGGCTTTTATCATTAAGTACCTTGAATACACAAGGAATAGTTTGCCATGGATATATAATACAAAATGAATAATTTTTGTGACTAGTTTCTTCCTTGTTGTACCAAAGAAAATGTATTCCCTATTCTAAAACATATATCAATTTAATGGATATTAGTGTTATCAGTATAAAATTGGTGTGCATAATATATGCAATATATTACATAACAAAAGAATGATATATATAATATATGAATAATTACTGATATTTTATAACTACTATAAATAATACATGTATAAACTGGTTTTAGTATTATACTGTGAAGGATACAAGGAATGACATCTTTATTTAAATACATGTATTTGTATGTTTTAGTCACATAATTTATTTTTGTGCCAGTACTGAGGTTTGAACGATGCTCTGGATGTTGTCCCTGAGCCGTTTCACTCAGAGTGGCTTCAAATATCTATCCTCAGATCTTGGCCCCTAAGTAGCTGGGATTACAGACATGAGTCATGTTATATTTTTAATTCCATCCATGGCATGTTCTTACATAATTATTTTTGAATGTTCAATTATATTACAACATTTCATTTCTAAACCAATTCAGGACAAATAACTAATTATTAGATAAAACTATATGTTACATAAAATTCTAAGGAGCATACTTTGCTATAAATTTTCAAAGATATTCCTAGTTTAATTCCTGAACAGACAAGTAGAAAAATTAAGTTATGTGTGCATAATATATGTATTGTTATATTACATAACATATAAAGGATATATTTTTAGTATTTGCATAATTAGTGATATTCTATAATTACTATGAATAATATTTGTATAAAACTGGTTTTAATTTAATACTGTGAAAGATACAAGGAATGTCAACATCCCTATCTTGCCTGTTTTTCAACAGTATACAAACTATGCTACAAACATATATCTTCAAGAAAGCTCACCTTTGTAATCACATATGCACCTTCAAATATTCTCCTCATCACTATAAACATCCTCTAAGATTGGCTACACTTATCCACTAGAATCATCCTACAACCGCAAACACTGTTATACTTTCTGAATAAAGTTGCTCCTCCTCTTCTTCATCAACTTCCAGTAACTTCAGTGAAGAACATTTTCTCTTGCTTTGCCTTAGACGATATCATCCTTTGTTATTTCCCAGCAAAGAAATTGTGGCTTGCAGGCTTGAGCATTTGTACATTCAGAGCTTCTTTAGTTGTGAATTTTTCCTTTCCTTTCTTGGTAAGAGAGCTGGAATAATAAAAAGCATTTAAGGCAATGTGTTTTAGTGTAAATGAAAACATACTGATTTGAAAATATTAGAAATATTCGTTCTTTTTTATTGTGAAAATACTGTACAGAGGGGTTACAATTAGATGGGCAAGATGATGAGTACATTTCTTATGAAGCATTGTAGCCTCCTCCTTTGTTTCCCCTTCCCATCCCTTCCAAACCTCCCCCCACTCCCTCCACCTAATCCTCCCCCCCATAAAGATGTAAAGTTCATTTTCGATATGACAACTTGTACTTCTCATTGTTGTAACGAGTCCACATTTATCCTTATTTAAAAGATTTGTTTTTCCCCTTCCCCTCCACAAATTATACCGACATCAAATACAGTGAAAGCAGGGGTTATACTGTGGGGGAGGGACATACAAAGCAACAAAGAAATAATCTTATCAATGCGTTAGAAACAAATGCATGAAAGAAAAAAAAAACATTTGAATACATATCTTAGGGTTCATTTTCCTAACATCACTTTTTATCTGAACTTTTCTGCTTGACTCCTACATATACTAAATATTGCAAATAAGGGAAACCATGGGATGCCCCTCAGTAGATGAATGGATCAAGAAAATGTGGTATATATACACAATGAAATTCTCTGCCTCCATCAGAAAGAATGACATTGCCTCATTTGTTAGGAAATGGAAAGAGTTGGAAAAATTATATTAAGTGAAGTAACCCAAGCCCAAAGAAACATAGGTCCCATGAAATGTTAATACTTTAAATTTATTTTTCATTCAAATATAATAGGGGTGGTTTTAGTGGTGCATGCCTTTAAATCTAGCTATTTAGAAGGCTGAAAACAGAGGATCATAGTTTCAAGCTAGACTAGTTAAATGGACCACGACACACTTATCTTCAACTAAGAACCAAAAAAGCTAAAAGTTGAGCTGTGATTCACATGGAAGCCTGCCAGCCTGAGCAAAAAGGAAAAGTAAAAGAACCTGGGCTCTGAATTTAACTCATATTACTAGCACACATATTTTATGTATGTATGGTTCCTAAAATATTCTGTGAGTTAATTTGTTGAAACCTGGTCATAGATTAAATATGAGGTGTGAAAAGTATGTAAGTTTGAAATTACTGCCAGCTATTTTGACAAGACAACTAGAAGAGTTATCACTTAATTAAATAGTAACGCGGAATAGGTATGTATATAAATATCAAAGCTCACTTTGGGATCTTTTTAGTTTGTTAAAATCAGTAGCTAGTTGTCAGTAAACAGGATGCTATTAAGGACTTGAATTAAAGAAAAAAACAGAGCTGCAGAGAAAAAAACAGAAATAATTACATGTATTCAGTGATAACAACCATGAGAATGAACATTACAGAACTAAGCCCTGGGATACACAAATATGTAAAACATGACAAATGAAGAAAAACAGTAATAAGTATGTAATGCAGACTTATATGGATAGGTATTTTTAATGTTTAAGGGCTACGAAGTGAGTGTGTGATGACCTAAAATTTAAGAAATTGGTAAGGGCAATTATCCCTTGGACCAAACATAGCTAATAGTTTAAGTAAAACACGGCCACAATATTGTGTCTTGATTTACCATAGTAAAAACAAGTCAATATTTGGAAAGTTATTTTTTGGACATGTGGTTGGTGTGACAATTACTGACGTTTGTTCAAGTGTCAGTAGAAGGGTACAGTTTTAGCACAATGATAGAAATCTTTCAGGGATCTGGTAAATTTTCCCTCTGTCTTCAATTTCCTTTTTTTCTGAGAACTAAAATATCATTACTGGAAGCCAGTCCCAAATTGTGCCTTTTCCAAGTTATCAGATATTCAATCCAATACATGCCCAAATAATAGAGAATAGGAACAGGTCTGCATTGAGCGCTCACAGTAGACAGGTCTCTGGACTTTCTCAGGAAGAGCTTTCTGCCATTGTGGGATGGATAGGGGTGGATAATATACAAAACAGACATCATAGATTGAAAGTATTGTGCTAAGTTGACACCTGAGATATTGGATGCTTTAACTGCATAGTATTGGTTTTCATGAATCAGTTAATCAGATTCTTTACACAATATGACATTACTAGACTGTGGAATGCATGTTTATTGCATTTACTTTGTATAACATATTTTGAAATTTGGTATAAATCGTTCATCTTTTTTTTTTTGATATGGATTACTCCTAGTTGTCAATAGTGAGGAAATGCCCTGGAACTTTGTAACTTGAAGTCTTATGTTGCCATGTATCATATCCTATTTTCCTTTTACAGAGTTGGTAAAAAATTATATATAATTTATTTTTTATTTTATTTCTTATCTATTACAGAATTTGAACTCAGAGCCTGGGCACTGCTTCTGATGACTTTTGCTCAAGGTTAGCTCTCTAAAACTTCGAGGCACGGAATCAATTTTAGTTTTCAATGATTAATTGGTGATAAGTGTCCCGCAGGGACTTTTCTCAACCTGGCTTTGAACTGTGATCCTCGTATTCCAGCCTCCAGATTAGCAAATATTACAGGCATGAGCTACCTCCACCCGGTTATACGTAATTTAAACTGTAGTTTCTGAAGTGTTTCATCCTACATTGAATATTTTTTCTTACGAGCTTTCTAATAAATATGTAATCTATTCAATTTTGAAAA
Organism: Dipodomys spectabilis; assembly: GCF_019054845.1. Classification (NCBI taxonomy): domain Eukaryota; kingdom Metazoa; phylum Chordata; class Mammalia; order Rodentia; family Heteromyidae; genus Dipodomys; species Dipodomys spectabilis. The sequence continues at coordinate 374,447 of NW_024871331.1, forward strand.
GTACTGTGTACCTCCCACTTATTTGTGGCATTTCTGAAATCCAAGTTTCTCTGTGTGTCAGGGTGGATACTTTTGCCTGTAATAAGTATGTTGAACACATAACATCTGGCTACTTACAGAACAAAGGATGTGAAGCTAGAGTAGCCAGATAAAGAACTTCCAGGACAATTCAATGGCAACTCTTGTACTCTCTCTGTAGGTGAATAGGCAGCATAGAAAAGAAATTCTTATATTTGAAAGTGATTGAGTGTGTGTGCACATAGGTGTTCACTTATTTATCAGTTATTATAGTTTTAGATAAATTCACTAGTACAAAACAATATTTCATATATATATATATATATGCAATAACAGTTTCCAAAATCCAGGGAACCACCTCCATGGGCATCGCTTTCCTAGGTTGCTCTTTGGGTAATAAGAATGAAACTTGGAATTGTCCTGTGGTAGAGAAATTACTCAGAGATTCAAGCATTTTTCTTTTAATATGTTGCTTGTTCCTAACTCTAAAATTAGGAAGTCTGTTAATATATATGTTATATTATAGTATATTTAATATATTATATATAATGTATAATATATTGTTTATTATGAAATATATTTCATGTAATACCTGAGAATATTATATATTTATGAGGAAAAATACAACAAACGTATCAGTCCATACTTTCCTAGCCATGATTAGCTTCAGTACAGTTAGGCACATTACATCTCAACAGGAAAATTCTACTGAAGTTCTGATCACCTTGAGCTATATAAGAATTCCTGTAAAAGAAGCCTCTCCTCAATTATGAGAAAAGATATGTTTGGAAGTTTAGTTTAGTTTTTTTGTTTTGTTTTGTTTTGTTTTTATGGCCATTCATGGGGCCTGAATTCTGGGCCTGGGCGCTGTCCCTCACCTCTTCAGCTCAAGGTTAGTGCTCTACTACTTGAGCCATAGCTCCACTTCTGGCTTTTTCAGCTTATGTGGTGCTGAGAAATAGAACCCAAGGCCTCATGCATGCCAGGCAAGCATTCTAATACCGAGCCACCAACCCAGCCCACATTTGCAAGTTTTTGAGAAGAGGAATTTGGCATTTGCTTTGCATCCTTGATTAGTCATGAATAGATATCATTTTGCTCCAAATTTTGTCTCCTTGTAGGTTCTGTAAACAGTTACACATCAGCCTCATTCCATCACATATCTTTAAGTCCTTCTTTTATTTCTTTTTATCATTATTGTTTTGTTGTTGTTGCATTTCTGATCCTGAAGCTTGAACTCATGGCCTAGGCAGTGTGCCGGAGCTCAATGCTAGTGCTCTACCACTTGAGCCATGTACCACTTCTGGCTTTTTCTGTCTGGACATGCTTTGAATCATAATACTCAGATGTCAGCCTGCAGGGTAGCTAGGATCACAGGTGTGAGCCACCAGTGCCAAGCAAGTTCCTCTGTTTTAGATATTATTCTAAAAGCCTCCTATCCAATGTCACTCCTAAGATAGTAAATGGACCTATACCAATAGTTCCTTCACACTCTCATCTTCTGTTATGGCTATGGTGTATCTTTTGCAAATTATATTGAAACTACTTCACTGTTCTCTTCCTAATCCATGATTCTAGATGTGTTAATAATAATTACTTAAATTTAGCGGCTATAAACCCTAAATCTCTCAATTATTAATTTCTTTAATTCTTTGAATATGATTATTTTTCAATACAAATATGAGCTTATACTCACCTTCTTGAATTTACCCCTTGGCATGAGCAGTGCCTGGGCCTATTCTACCTCAAATGCAAGAGGTTGGCAAAAGAGTATCCTACGGTATTCCTGCCTAAGAGTCAAGACAAGTAGTTGAGTGCCTAAAAGAAGCAATGCATTCCTGGCATGGGAAGGGGTGGGAGAGACAACAGCCTAGAGAGCAACCTGACAGTCACAACATTTAACAACTTCTCCTTTGGGGAAACTGATCTCCTGCAAAGTGGCAGTGAGATAACTCACCTAGTGAATTTTCATATATGAAGGAAGTTGTCATGTCTCACTACACAACTCACTTTTAGTAAAAGAGAGGGTCATTCTTTTGTGTCCTCCTTAGGCCCAGCCTCATTTTATCTCCATCTTAGACTTTGCCCAGACTCTATTCCTACCAGAAGGTCCCTGGTGAGGAGGAATGTATGATCTCTTGGCTTTTGATTAGCCCTATGGGAACTGAGGCCACTTTTAATTTTGATCCTGTTCATTTTGACAAGGCTGTGGTGGGTGGTGAGAAAGTTCATTCTCTGAATTGTTCCCTATTACCAAATCTCTTCAGAGAAAGTCAAGGAATGACAGATTCTGCCTGAGGGAGTGAGTTTCTCCATTTCCAAAGAGGTCAATTAATATCTGATTATGAGGCCCACATGGTGATCCTTCCCCAGATCCTCCGAACAGGAGTGGATGTTACCTCAGACACCAGGCCATCCTCATATTTCTTCAGCTCTTTCTCATGCAACTAAAGGCCACAGGAGTTGAGTTGACAATCAAGAAGAAATGAGGGTAGCAGAATCATTGCCATGGGGAGGAATTAGAAACTCTGGGTGAAAAAAGGGCTCAGAATATCTAGGATCACACATCATTTGGGAATCACATCAAAAGATTAGGGAATAAAAGTAATAAATTGCTACCTAAATTAGTAACTCCACTGCTCTGACTACATTACAAGTGTTCTCTCAAAAGATAGCTGTCCTATTTTAATGAGGAAAAAGGAGCACATTCTTTCCTCACAAAGTTCTACTAAGTGTCTTCTTTCATAAACTAGGTTGTTCTTACCCTATACTTGTCGGTTACTTTCCTTTGCTGGATTCAATCAATGACACTTGAAAGTGTTATCATCTTCAGACATGTAATTACATTTTGTTTTAATCCATTTGTTATAAAATAAAACAAATTTTGGGGAAAATATGTCTATGCTATATTTTCTTCCATGCCATAGTTGTTTGATGTTATTAAGTATTATTTTAATAGTTTCATTTTTAAAACTTGAGGAAAATGTTTTGTTACTGTTAGCACTAATTAGTTGCACCTTTTTTTGGTATTTTTCCATATCTGTATATTTGTTATTAAGCTTCTAACATTGTATTTTCCCCCTACTGTTGCCTTCTTAAAATTCCCTCAAATTATAAACTCTATATGATGATCTGTATGTGTTCATTGATATATTTAAATTTTTATATAATATGCACATTTTATATGATATTTTCATCCTATTGTAACTGCTCTGAAATCAATAAGGAAGTCCTTCATTAAAGAAAAATCACAATACCACAAAACTCATTGAAATTAGGATTAGGTATCTATCCAAAAATATTTAGCAATGATATAGTAGAAACATCCACTTCTCCTATACCAAAACATGTTTATAGCTATGAAAGGTGCATTTTCTTTATTCTCTCTTTATGGAACATCCAGGTTGATTACACAGTTTGGTTGCTATGAATATTGCTGCCATGAACATGTTTGTTCATATTGATTTATATTCTTTCAGTATGGATCCAATTTGCAATAATGGTCTTCAAGATATGTGTCTTTTTTGTATCGAGTAAACTTCCATCATGATCTCCATATGGGTTGCACTAGTTTACAATGCCACACCACCAAACACAGTTCCTGATTTATTTCAACCTCTCCAGGAGTTTGTTTATTTGTGTGGTGATAGCTATTCTGGTGTGTAAGATGGGATGGCAGTGACTTTCCTTTTTATTTTCCTATGTATTTCCTATGTGGATAAGAATCTCAAACATTTCATTTATTTACTAAACACATTGGTAGTTCATTATTGATCAATGTCTTTCTTTTTCTTTTGGTATTTGATCAATTTTTAAGTTTAATAATATTTGATTTTTCCCATTCCAAATACTCACTTTAGTAAAAAGATTTTTTTTTTCATTACAGTGTTGTATTGCTTGGATATTTAGATTTTGTGAAGGCTAAGAGAATTTGATATTGTTCTCTCAGTCAAATTATAAGCATGTAAAAATGAAGTGAAGTTCTTTCTGCACATTTTCTCTGGTACAGATTTCTCTGATTTAAGAAATGTATATTTTATGTCATACTGGATGCCTAACTAAGTCTGTGTGTGTGGATGATTCAGTAAGAATTGCAGAATTCGCCACATAGATTTTGGAGCAAAGGTAACAGCTGGTAACAGGGCAATGATTCAGAACACAACTGAGGCTGAAGCTGTGATCCCTTCTACCTGTGGTCAGCCCCCAATCTCTTGTAATACACCGCTCACGTCCCATGCAGCGGTTTCTTTTTCTATCTGAAATGTTTCTGGAGCTTCATGTTGTTCTTGCCTCCTACTATGCCAACATGAGGGGAGTGAAAGCAAGCAAGGCAGATGTGACAGAGGAATTTATTTTTAAAAATTGTGTAAATACCATACAGAGGGGTTACAATTACATGGGAAAGGTAATGAGTACATATCTTATCAAGCATTGTGTCGGCCTCCTTTGATTCCCCTTTCCTTCCCTTCCCAACTCCCCGCCCCCACCCAGCGGTCCCTAATCAGACCCCCGTCCCACCAAAGTTTTAAAGTTCGTTTTTCAACATAACATCTTGCACATCTCATTGCTGCAATGGATCCACCTGTATCCCAATTTAAATAATTTGTTTTTTCACTTCTCCTGCACAAAATATGCCAACATCAAATGCAGTGAACACAGGGGGCATAGCATGGCGGAGGGACATACAAAGCAACAAAGAAATCATCTTATAAATATGATAGAAACAATCACAAGAAAGAAAAAAAATTGAGTTCTTATCTTGGGGTTCATTTCGCCTAACATCAACTTATCTTACAGTTTCTGCTTGTCTCAGACACGTACTAATTATTGAAAATAAGAGAAACCATGGGACCTATGCTTCTTTGGGCCTGGCTTACTTCGTTTAAAATTTTTTTTTGGTCGGTTTTGGGGTTTGAACTCTGGGCCTGGGCACTGCCCTTCAGCTCAAGGCTAGCACTATCCCACTTGAGCCACAGTGTCACTTCCAGCTTTTACAGTGTCGCTTCCAGCTTATGTGGGGCTGTGGAATCGAACCTAGGGCCTCATGCATGCAAAGCAAGCACTCTACCACTGTGCCACCTTCTCAGCCCTGGCAGAGGGTTTTTATCTGAAGATCCATCACACTTGGGAGCTTCTGGCTGAAAACACCAGAAAGACAAAAGTGAAGAAACACTTAAGAGAAAATGTAAAACAGAAAGCCACAATGTTTAACACTAAAACCAGTTTCTAGGATAAGGAAACTCAAGAACTGGTGTCACCTGAGGAGAAAGAGGAAATATTCAGGAAGAATGAGAAGGAAATATTCAGGAAGAATGGGAGGGAATAGAGAGAAAGAGACCTAGACTACCTAGAGCTGGGACCTCAATGTGAGCTTAATTTTAATATGGGAAACCAGACCCAAGGACGCAATACCTTACAATTTTGATTACTCTCTCTCATGCTACAAAGCCTATTCCAGATCTACTTCCACTCAGCATGGTGTCCATTCTGGGATTTAGACTGATTGCTGGAGGTTCCCAGGGGATGCAAAGAGTGAAAACCAAAGGGCTAAAGCTCAGAAAAGACACATGGCATCACTTCTCACATGTCATTTGTCAAAGTAAGTTCTACAACCAAGCCTGGTATCAATGGGGATGGGAGTAGATATTGAGAGCATTATAATAGTATCTACTATTATTATCATATAATAATCTAACATCTATTGTTTCATCAAAGGGAGAGAGATAGCATTTCTCCCTTTTTAGGAGTATGGGACAGGGCATTCTATAGAATGTTCTTCAATTGGGGGCTCTCTGCCGCGGACCGGCTCTGTCAGGAAGATGGAGGATACCAAGGGGAGGAACCTGGAATAGGGGGGGAGATGGCAAACAGACAACTCACACACATTAGGAGTGGATGCTGAGTGCGATTTAATGAAGAGGACAACAAACTTTTATAGCAAAAGTCTCCATAAGAAAGGGCAAAAAGTTACACAATCTTGCTCCAGGGCTTCATTCTTGGGTGGTCACCAGCTGTTCGCCTGAAAGGCACTTGTTTCCAGCTTATCTCTAAGAAATATAATGGGTTTCGATGTTTGTCACCATCTAACCATTACCTTATTTCTATAGAGGCCTAGATCTAGCAAATCTCTTAGTAAATAAAAGAGAGTAACAGGAAGTTTTTCTCCTAAGTAGATATCTCAGCAATTGCCATACATTCTTTCTGTTCTAGCCACGCCTACAGCTTCTTGTAAATCTCTTACAGACAGTTCCTTCTGCTGAAGTGACTTCATGAAACCCCCAATACTTTTATATTTACTTATGACTTGTCTACTCGCCTCCTTAAGAGGGGTTTCAGGGTAGCACTTAACTCTGGTGAGTTAGTCATATTTTTAAGACACTCATCAGATGTTGGAGTCGTCAACACTCTTAAGAAAGAGCTTTGAATAAAGGAACGTTGAGCATGAGTAAGTACAATGAGCAGCAGAAACAGTAAAAGATTAATAGGCACTCTTATACAGTGAAGAAAAGAAAAGAAAAGGAGAAACACATCTTTCCCAGGGGTTTGCCAGCCTTTCCAGGAGTAGGCCTCTTTGAAGCCCTATTCTCCGAGGTAGACTTCGGTGAAGTCCCAATACTCAGAGATAGGTCTCTGTAAAGCCCCATTCTCTGAGGTAGACTTCAGTGAAGTCCCAATACTCAGAGATGGGTCTTTGAAGCCCCATTCTCAGGTCTGAAAGCTGGTTTCCCATGCTAAGCAGACTCCACTGGAGTAGGCATGGCAGCTCTCTGAATCTTTTCTCCCAAGATTGTGGCTATGAAGTTTCGGAAAGGAGAATTACAATGGAAAAGTGAGTTCTCAAGCTGGGTACTGATGGCTGACACCTATATTCCGAGCCTGAGATCTGAGGATTATGATTTGAAGTCAGTCTGGGCAGGAAAATCCATGAGACTAATCTCCAATTAAACAAAAAGAGCCAGAATTGGATTTGTGGCTCAAATGTTAGAGCATTAGCTATGAGTGGGGGGGGGGGACAGAATCTTGGTCCTGAATTTAAACCCAGGATTGGGGGATGAGAGGAAATGTGTTCTCAGTGCATGAAATCAAGGGTGTATGGTCAACATCACTATTGATGTTAACTTTGGGGTAGAGTTGATCAGTTTTATTCTGGAAATGATTTGTTCCACTCTTCTCTGTCCTGTATTCTTTAAAAGAAATAGCTTTGAGCAATCTATACCTAAGATGTGTGGATTGAACTGAAGCACTGGTTTCATTTTTTTCTACTTACAAAATGATACATAAGTAGTGTACAAAGGGGTTTTAATTTAATATGTCGGTTTGAGTACATCTTGATCGATGTCATCAATTTGATCATTCTTCTCTTCTCTTTTTTGATCTTGTCTTCTCTATCTCACCCCCTCCATTTTCGTGGTCACATTTTCACACATGTACATTGAATATTATGACTGGATTCTCCCACTGAACCAGTTTGGCAAAGAAATTTCTTCATTGTACAGGTAAAGAAGATGAAGAGGACTACAAGCCCAAGACAGCATAGCTATTACTTTGCATCGAGATTATTTGACTTACAAAATCTTCACCAAAAGAAGCATTATAAAAAAGAACATGGCCAGGAACTAGAAGCATCTATCTTTGTGTGTGTGCTGGTTTTGGCGCCTGAGTGCTGTCCCTGAGCTGTTTTGCTAAAGGTTAGTACTCTACCACTTGAGCCACAGTACCACTTCCAGCATTATGGTAGTCAATTGGAGGTAGGAATCTCATGGACTTTCTATCTTGGGCTCATTTTAAACCACAATCTTCAGACCTCAGTCTCCTGAGTAGCTATGATTGCTGGTGTGAGCCACTGGCAGCTAGCAAAACATCTATTAGTTGTCCCAATTAAACATGTGGAGCAATAGGTCATTTGATACTGGTGACACTCAGATAATGATTCCTCTACTTGTTCCTTTCTGGTGTTATTACTAGTGTGATAATGCTTGCTCAGGTTTATATCATTGTGCAATCATTGCTCCATTTTGTTCAGTAAACAGCTTTTCAGGACAGGAGAACTGTGAGAGGAGAATATGGGATGAAAATTTTATCTGTACTTCTTGTGGCCTGGCAAAAGCTTCTCAGAATGTTTGCAAGCAGAAATAAGAGTCCACTTCGGCCGAATAAAATGAAAGACACACACCTGACACAGAAGCAGTGCCACAGAAGGACAAACGGGAAAACTCATCCAGGCTCAGAGCGAAGCATCAGTATGAGTTGTTCAGGTGCATGAAAATTTGTGAAGATTGTCTTTCTAACCATGGAGAGGTCATTCAATGCTGGCATTTACAATATGTTCCAGGACTCATATCTGTTTAGGTCTGTTTCCTCTGAATCATCTTTGATAAAGACAGAAATGTGAATGTAACAATGGAACCTAATTATGTTTTCTGAATGAGATTTCATCTCTTTCACAAATCAAGTAAGGGTTGTAATGAATGACTTTGATTTCCTGAGAGAAATTCATGTTTGATTCCTTGTTTCTATTAAGCTTATCAACTGAATAACTTTACATTTGTAAGCTGTTATTATAACAAATATGAAATAATTTTTTTTATTTTTATAGGAGAAACCCAGTTTCCTTTTCGATAGAAAATATTTATCTGGCTTCCAACCAAAATCTTTACATCTCAGCCTCCAGAGTAGGTAGGATTGCAGGCATCAGTCACCTCTCCTACCTGAGACAAATATTTTTGGTATGGAAAATCACTATGATATAGAACATGAGGAATGAAGAATTTAGACTAACAAGGAATATTTTGAAAACATTAACAAAACTGAATTTATCACAAACTTGCCTGCTTCAGTGAGGAGAAAAATGAGAAAGAAGTTACAGAGGCAGAGAATTGGAGACTAAAGAGAAGTGAGTGAATAGTTCTTTGTTAGAAGAGCTACTGAAGATTTCTTTTTAAGAAAATTCAGCTTGATATAGTGGTACATGTCAATAATTCTAACTACTTATGAGCTAGACTCTGGAAGGTATAGGAGGTTTGCAGTTGGTATGGTAAAAGTATAATACTGAGACTTCAATATTTAAAACACACTGGTGACACATGGTGATAAGAGAGGCACAATTAGGAGGGTCATGGTTTGAGGCCAGCCTAGGCAGTTAATAAGAAACTATCTGAAAATCAATCTAAAGCTAAACAAAGTGCTAGGTGTATGGATCAAGAACAATTATCCAGCAAGTTTGAGGCCCTGAGTTCAATCCCTTCTCCTGAGAAAAAAAGACAAGAAAAAGGAACAAAGATTATCATACAATTTTCAAGATATTTCCTTTGCAACTTTCTGCTATAATTTCTTTCTTCAATTGCCTTAAAATGTTTACGAAGTCACTTACACAAATGACTACCATCATTTGGGGAAATCACAAGGAAGTCTTTGCAACCAGCTTTGTAACAGAGTAATTTGTCAAGAAGATTTCAATGAGCTGAAAATGAGATAATGGGCTCACGAAATTGCACTTTATAGCTATGTGTCAGAATGTGAGGAGCTCATAAAGAGGATTTATTTCTTAAGAGAAGACGAGAATTAAGTTGATTTATCAACTTGAAAAATTACGGTAAATTCTGTTGCTATTTGGGATACAATTTCAAGCAAGGTGTTAAACCAATAAATTATGGTTGAGATTTTTATAAAAGCTGTAAGATAATTTTTTCATTGATTTTTATAGAAGCTATTCAACAATTGTTGGATAAATCACAATAATGCAAAAATGTGTTCTGTGTCATCTGATGGTATTACCTATCTCATCATCTAGGGTTGGAAGAATGTTATCTTCATTTTAAAAATGCAGAAATGGAGGCATGAGGAGAGTTGGTGTGTTTCTGAAGGCTGATGTGTAAATGACAATTGAGATTGAGCAGAACCAGAATCTAATATCTAAAACTCTTGTGCTAGCTGGGTGACATTTTACATGTTTCTTTGAGTAGTCATCTGTTTTTGAGAATTAACGAATGTACCTTGGGAAGGTGGTTCAGTGGTAGAACACTTGACTTACATGCCTGAGGCCCTGGGTTCGATTCCTCAGCACCAAATAAGCAAAAAGAAAAAAAGCTGGAAGTGGCATGTGGCTCAAGTGGTAGAGCACTAGCCTTGAGCTGAGAGCTGAGGGACAGCTCCCAATCCGAGTTCAGGCCCCACAAATGGACCCCACCCAAAAAAAAGAATATACGTTTTGTGAAGTATTATGCACAGAACATGAAACAAGAATTCCCTGAATTCTGAAGTTCTTTATGTATTTCCCTTTAAATTATTATTTTAAGACTCAAGATAGTGAAATTATTAACATTCTTTACATTCCAGAAGCATTATTTGAACCCATTTGGGAGAATTTCTACAATAGTATTGTAATGTATGGGTTTTTGATGTGCTTATTTGCCTTCTCTCTGTATCTGCTTAATTGGGTTATTTATTGTATGATTCATGTATTAAGAGTTCTTTATATATTATGAATAAAAGCTATTTGACAAGAATTTTGTATTTTGCTTCATTATATTAGCAAAAATGTCTGCTTTGTGTTTGAATAGACTACGGTTTTATCTGAGGATGTGCAGGACAAGAATTAAGTCACATAAAGAAGAACGAAAGAGAGGAAAAGGTGAAAAGGATAAGAAAGGAAGAAAAAAGATCAGAAGTTCAGTATAGCTAAACAAAAAAACAAAAAGATAATTTAAAAAGAAAAAAAAGAGAAAGAAAACAAAAAAAGAAAGAAAAACACACTCACATATCCCTAAAATAAAAATTATAAGAGGAAAAAAAGTTACTGGAAAACAATTTTTTTTCAAAAAAGGCAAAAATTAAAGATTAAAAAAAGTTTTAGAAAAGAGAAAAAAAAATTTTTTTATATAAGGTACCAAAAAAAAAAAGAAGAAGAAAAAACTTCTTTGATTTTTTGGGAGGGGTGGGAAAAATCCTGTATCTCCCTTGTGCCCGTAACCATCCTCTTGTTGGAGTCTCTGGTCTGCTTGTGGTTCTGCTGCTTGGTTGGTTTCTTAAGTCAGTTTGTTCAAACAGGCAGAAAAATGCTCTGCTTTACCCAGGATTTTGTGATCCTCCTCCCAGGCTAGTTCAATGGGAGGCAGATCTACTTTGAGTATCACCAAAGAGGGGGATGCAGTGATGAGGCTAGGTTCTGGGTAGAGTTGAGGCCTTTCAACAAACAGTGGCTTTTCCCGGGGGCTAGTTTGTGAAAAACTCACAGAGCCCAGCCTGGAGCCATTCTCAGAGTTTCTGTTTACTGAATTTCAATTGATTGTCCTGGCTGCTAGAGGGAGGGTCAGCCTCTGGCTCTGATTACCCAGTGAAGAAAGCCACTCCTTGGGCTGGTGCCGGAGCTGGGTGACTTTTCCCTGGGTGGAGGTTAGTCTGGCAGGTCACGCCGCCATTAAGTTCTTGTGACCTTCTAAATGACTCGTTTTATTCCAAGGCTTGAGTTGGAGCTAGCAGCTCCGCCGAGCTTTGTCGGTATCCAAGATGGAGATCTCCAGTACTGGGGGGTGGAGGGGTGGCCTTCCCTCCTCTGCTCCCTGAGAAGGAGTGAGGACATTAGGCTTCTACTTATGCTGAGTCTAGGTTCCTGGGGCGTCTCTGGTCTGTGAACTGCAGGATGAAGATGTCTGCTCCTTGTCGGTTCTTGCTGGTGTTGAGTAGAATCCGCTCGCCTGCTGCTTCTGGTTCCTTCATCCTGGACTCTCTGTGGTTCAGGTATGGTGCCTGCGATCGCCACTGACACCGCTGCTGCTGCTGCTGCAGCGGCAGCTGGCAAGAGCTCAGATGTGTCTCCTTGCCTGGATTTTCCCTCTCTGGCCTGACTGCCTGTCCTGTGATGGCATATTTGGTGTGATCTCTGGTTTAGGACTGTTCACTGGAACTCTAAAACTGCTTTCTATGCGAGAGCTTGTTTAGACTCCAGCTTCTCTTCCACCATCTTCCCGGAACACTTATGTGTTTGAATAAAAATGGATGACATCTTTGCCTGATTTCAGAGCAACTGAGAATACTTTCATTCTAATGCAGTACTCTTTATCAGATCAAGAAACTTCCCATATAATAATTTTGACAAACTTTTACCATTCTGCTAGTTTGAAAAGATAAGATTTATTTTAGAGTTACAGCAGGGAATTCCCCTGTGACCAGTCTCCTCTACAGGCATGGAACCCCTCTTTGCAAACTGCTGATCATAATGGAAGCAAATTTTTGTTTGTTAGCAATGTCAATTTTTTGACCTATATACTCAGGATGTTTTCCCAGGAAACAAATCCACACGTAGAAGTTAGATCATCACAGCTGTTTGAAATGGCATTAGCAATATATATTTGTATTATTGATGTGCCATATCGCTATATAAAACAGTTTGTCACATAACAGTTTGTGAAAGAACAAACAAATGAATAACCTAGAATCTGGTATGGCAGTAACCTCTACATGATTTTCTCATATTTTCAAACTTTTCATAAACATAAATAATAGAAGCCAAATGAGGTGATTTATACCTATAATCCTAGCTACTCTGAAAATAGAAACGTGGATAGTCGCAGTTCAAGGTCAAACTGGAAAACATACAAGAGACCTCCATCTCAATCAATAAAATCTGGATGTGCCAATGTGTGGATATCATCCTACCTATTACTGGACATACACCTAGGAAGTTCAGTATCTAGGTAGCCTAGGAATAAACAAATGCAAGATTCTATATCAAAAACAATCAAAGCAAAAATTACTGGATGTGGCATGATTCAAGTGGTAAGGTGCCTGCCTGGCAAATGCAAGGCTCTGAATTTGAACCCAAGTACTTACCAAAAAATATTAAAAGTAAACATTATGAATTAATTCTCTAAATAATGTATCTGTAAATATTGTATATTCATATAGACTTGATAAAATTATATTGTGGTTAATATGTCACAAAATAAAGTAACTGAAGTCTCCATAAGGTACTTGTGAAATATTAATGTCGTATTTGTGATGTATAATAGAAATACTTAAATAAATTGGAAAAAGCTTTCAAGGGAATTAGGTGTGTTCTTACACATCATAAAGATCCATACTGACCTCAATATAATTTAATGATATCTAGAAAACAGAAGTCAATATTGAATGTTTACATTAAAAACAAGTTTGCTCCCAAACTTGAGATGAAATATACCTTGCTAATTAGGAGGCAGAGATTTAGAAGACTGATATAATGGACAGTTTTGACAAAAAAATTCATAAAAAACTACAAAAACAAAGAAAGCTAGATATAGTGTAATTTTCCTGTTATCTCACGATGTGGAAGCCATAGGTAAGAGATCATTGCTCAAGGGAGGCTTCGCCTGAGAAATAATCTAAAGTGGTTAGAGCCTTAGCAATTTCAAGCACCAGTAGTGCCAAAGGAAAAAGAAAAGAAGAAAACAGAAAATGAAAGGAATGGATAAAAAGAAAATATTTTCTCTTCATTCTTAATTTCATTTCATTGGATACAAGAATTGACAATATTTTGTTTACTGTTTCAGGATTCAGGCCTCTCTAATATAAAAGCATTTATTTCAAGTAAATATTGTATTATTACTATTTATTAACTTATTATTAGACCTTTAGGTTTGGAGATTGAAATCATGGCTTTGTATATATTAGTCTCATTCTACAACTTAGCTGTACCCAAGCTCTCTTGTATAGTTTTGAAAATTGTTTATGAATTCTTCAATAGTTAGCTATTATACTTTTCATCTTATATTTTCTCTCCCACCTTTTCCCCTATGTATTTTATTTTATGTGTTGAAAACTCAATTTTATCTTCTAAACTTAGAAATTTGCTTTTGAGTTTACAGAGAAGTCAGTTATTTGTGACATCTTTTAAAATTATATATAGATATAAGTATTTCATATGTATGATTGATTCTTAGAGATCATTGCAATAAACAACATTTATCTGTTCATATGCACATAGCTATTGAGCCATTGCGATCCTCTCCTAAGAATAGCTTCCCTTGTACTTGCCATTTGAATGCTTAGAGTGCTGTTAATCATATCCAAGTTTAATTATTTGTCTTTTACTATCTATTGGATTAACTTGTAGATTTATGGGCATATCTAGTTATTAGAAATGAGGAAAACCATGCAGCATATATTTAATTGGATCTGGTTTATTTCACTTAATAGCATTTTCCCCCCAGTCTTTCCATTTCTTCAGAATGCGGTAATACCATTCTTTCCCATGGAAGCACAGAATTCCATCAATGCAACAGAATTCAAGATCCAGAAATGAATCCACTCCTATAGGCACATAATCTTTAATAAGGAAGACAGAAACACAGGATGGAAGAAAAACAGCCTATTCAAAAAATTGGTTTAACTGGCTATACACAGAAAACTGAAATTAGATCATTTTATATCCTCCTGCACCAGAATCAATTCCAAATGGATTGAAGAGCTCAATGTAAGTCCAGATGCCTTAGGAATCTTACAGGAAGAGTTAGGGGAAACATGAGGGCTCCTTGGAATAGGTCAAAATTTCCAAAGTAAGTCTGGATAAATGGGATTACATCAAACCAAATCAATCATTTGTCAGACTCAAAAGCCATGAAAAAAAAGAGATAGTGTAGCACAGATTTATTAGGTAGCAAACCTACAGATAAGAGCCTCAGCCAATAGTAAACTCTTTCTCCCTTTTCTAACTAGGTTATTTATAGTGGGTTTACATGAATATAAGTGTTTTCTGATGGGGATTAGTCAGAAAACAACTAATGCTAAGACAGAGATAGTATGTGAAATGAGTTGTAGCTGGAGAAAGGGAGGCATTAAAGCAGGAGTGTCTAGTTCAAAGACTTGGCTTAGTGCCAGCTAAGTAAGGTATAGCTGCACAACTGAAGAGGGGTAAAACAGGAGTGGTTATAAACAAAAGCACTGGTCTGAAGCCTCAAAATAAGGACCTCAGTCTGTGTGGACCAAACAGTCTCTAACAATAAGTTTTATTTAAATTAACAAGCACGATTTTAAACTTTGCAGAGTGGGATGGTACATAGTCACAGGCAATTTCTCCTATGTCAGGTAATCCAGTCTACTCTTTCACATGTTACCCAGTAGCCAGGTTTCAACGCAAATGACTACAATTAAATTGTACAAATGAGGCTGTGACTTTTCCCTCTCATGAATCAAAATTATGTCAAATGATTTCTGTCTTCCAGATGTTTACACATTTCTCAGGATCTTTTTTTACTATTTTGTCTTCATTATTGATAATCATAGTACATTTTGTTGTCGTTGTGTGTATATGTCATTTTTAGGGCTTGAACTAGATGTTTAATGGTCTCCATTGTATTTTTTGCTCATGGCTGATGACACTCTATCCTTGAGTCACATGCTCACCTTATGTTTCTTGCTGGATAATTGGAGATAAGTTTTCACATTTTATCTGTTTGGAATTACATTGAACTAAAATATTCAGGTCTCAGCCTCCTGAGTTCTAGGATTATACATATTAATGGCTAACACCAATTTTGCTTTACTCTTATTTTAATTATGTGGTAGAGGAAAGTGGAAGTATACTTGTGTTAAGTGTGCAATTTTCAAATACAAGTTTGAATCAACTTGATATAATATAACTGTTATTAATTTTAAAGTTAAATCAATGAGTGTCACACATTCCCACAGAAATGTAATTGAAAACAAAAGGCATAATTGTTTTCTTAAATCAATCAATGAAACTATAAATTACTTTCACTTTACAAATCATGTTTTATTTAACTTAAATTAGCAGACTTCTTTGAGTAAAAGTAAATATATTAATTGTATACCACAAGAAACAAAGTTATTATAGTTAAGAATAAATATTTCATCACACCCAGAAGATACGTTTTAGTATATTCTCACTAAAAAGAAACGTTACATGCAGAAATTAATGGATATGATGGAGCTTATCATTACACAATACATAAATAAATGGGATTACCACTCAATACTTTAGAAATATGTAAAAAATAATTATGTATCTTGGAGCCAGTAGCTCATGCTTGTAACCCTAGCTACTAAGGAGGCTGAAAGCTTAGAATCATGGTTCAAAGCCAGCCTAGGCAGGAAAGTCGACGACCCTCTTATCTCCAATGAGCCACCAAAAAACTAACAGTGGCTCAAGGGTTAGAGCACTAGTCTTGAGCTAAAGAGCTGAGGGACAGTGTCCAGGCCCAGATTTCAAGCCTCACAACTGACTAAAAATAAACAATTAAAATAAATATTTTGACATAAATGTTAAAATATCTATTCTAAAATTTTTAAATCCTCACTAGATATACTAGTTTATATAAATATAGAGAAGTTTTTTTCTGGATTTAGTTGTCATTGAATTTTGTAAATCACATATTTGTCACTCAATTCATAGTTGTATGTTTATATACTTATATACCCTAAATATAATTAAATGATATGTGATAGGCAGTGCTGTTTTAGGAATTTCACTTGGCTTTTTAACATTAACCCTTCTACCCTAAAATCTATATACCTTCCAACCTTATCAGAGATTTCATCTCATTGGAGCAAAAAAGTATAAGCTATAATCATTGTTTGGAACGACTGTAACATTTTACATGAATTTCACTTAGTTTAAGATCCAAAACATTCAAGTCATCTTAACCATGCCAATAATAGCAAAATGTCTTCTGAGCTTTGCAGTCTCTTAAGAGATGAAAATCTTTAATTATACATCTATTTTTTCTGCCTAACATGTTATATCTTAGGAAGATCTTTTTGGGTAACCCTCTGTTCCTGACTAGAAGACCGCAACAAAGGCAATATGGAAAATACTTGAAAACAATTAAAAAAGCAATCACAGATACTCTTCTAATCACCAGTTTCAATGAGAATATACATTAAAGTAACACTTTTTTGTTGCATTTAAAGAGCAATAATTAAACTTTAATTAGCAATGAAGAAGATAACAGAAAACTGTGTTTGAAGACATCTTGACTTTGAACAATTCAATATAAGCATAATGGATTTATCTTGTTTTTCTATGGAGTTGCCAAAATAATAGAGACTAACACCCAAAGGCAGGAAAACACCTAAGCCAAAGCAGTAAACTTTTGTCTATAAAATAATCGTGAGGGTGTGACTCTTCCAAAGTCAGGCTTGCAAAGAGGAAAGTGTATTTGCTTTGGAGTGAACAATAAAAAATATAAAAATCCTTTATTAATGTTTTACATATCTTGACTAGAACTTCTCATGTTGGAGAAGAGGAAAGGTATGAAAAATTTCAAGATTGTTTGACTATTCCCGAAGATCATTCTTATTTATCAGCTATAGCCTGGGTTACGCTTAGTATCATGCTTGTTTAAATTTAGAAGCATTATTTGTTTCTGGGTTATAAGCCGCAAAGCCTTGAGTATTAATAAAGGTCATTTCCTAAGAGGTGAAAATTGCTGTGTAAACAAACCTAAAATATCAAAGACAGCATAGTGGAAAGTATTTTCTAGCAATATGACAATCTCTGGTGTAGATTTTGTTTCGTATTGTTCCAGGGGACTCATTTTTGTTATCTTCTTTTTCACCATCTAGTGTTCCTATAATATTCTATACCATTCTCTGATGACTATAATTTTACTGGATTCTCTAATTTCTCTGTTTCTGTTTTACCTTTTTTAATTACTTTAGAAACTCTAACTCAACATGACATAAATTATCTTTATAATATTAGCAAACAGATTTCATTTCCATATTCTTACCCTAGCCTTCTACATAATTTTGGTACTTAGTGATCCCCAAATGTGAAAATAAAGATAGGGAGCTTCTTATTTAGATATTATTTAGTATTTCAAGACTTCATTAATTCAATGCCCTTAGTAGTATGTCCCTCATACATGTATACTAAGCTGGTGGCAACTTTTTCTTATCCTCAGAAACTAGGAAATATGTTGTCCTTGTAGTTTCATTAGGAAAAGGATGTAGTTGAATTAATTTACTAAACCAAATCTGCTGTAAAGTATTTCTACAAGTTATTTGGCTTAAATAATCCGTATTTACCGTTTTACAGTTCTAAAGGACAGAAATCTAAAAGAAGTCTCACTAGATTAAAATAGAGACACCCACAGAGCTAAAATATTTTTCAAATGATTCTAGTGGAAAAGACATTTATCTCCTGTTCTGCTTCCCAGAAATTCAGAATCTGGGTTGTTATTTTTTCCTTTATCTTCTAATGTAGGATCTTTACATCTTTCTGATGGTTCTTACCTAATCATGTCCCTTTTGAACTACACCTGGGACTTTTAACTACCTTTGAGTATACTTCCCCCATATGATAATTATTCAAATTTGTTCTCCTTGGGTAATGAGAGGTTATTATTTTACAAACATATATATAATGCAAATCTACATTTGAAGGATTAGGTATGTGGGAAAGACAGATAGTCTGTGAAGGTATTTTGCTATGTACAATGAGTGTGTAGCATTCTTTCTATTATAACCTGTTATCCTTTCATTAACCTGAATAAGATATTTCTTCAATGAAATATAACTAGAAAAAATTTAGTCCCTGAAAGCAATTAATCCTGATTAAAACATTGTCATGTACTAGAAATCATAAATGCCTGAAGCAGTTCTGGCACTATCACATTTTATATATTCTGCATACAATCTTCTCTTTGCAAGAGCATTTGATTGTTATTATTTTGGAATTATGGTTAGTATTTATTTGACTGCTATTTTTAAAGTATGCATCACCCAATGCTGGTTCTCTTTTTCTAACTTTTTTGGGTCTAATCTATTTTTGAAAGAAAGGCAGCCATTTGAATTACATGAACTGCTTATTGAAGTTGAATCAGCATGGAGAGGAAAGGAAGAAAATTGATGACTGTGGTTATATCACATTAAAAATGTATCTGCAAGCTATTTATCTTAAAATCGTCTATTTTTCATTATATAAGATTCTGATATAATTTAGTCTCCCAACTCACACATTGTTAATGCAGTCTTATTTCATGCCTCCCAAAAAACAAACACCAAATTACTATTTATTTTTAAGTTATCATTTATTTAAAAATATATTTTTAAAAAATTAGTCGAGGGAAATGGTTTATTAGATATTTAGAGTCATGTTCAGACTCTAAGGTGAAAGCCAGAGAGGGGAAAAATCCTGATTTTATTCTTCCTTGAGCCACTCTGATTTATTTCATCTGTTTCTGAAAGAATGAAATTCTTGATTTGAAGCCTTTTGCTTGATATCCACAATGAGTCATTCTTCCATTATTAATAGAATTTGGAGAAAGGATGAGAATTCACACTAGAAATAGGAGAAGAGGAAAAGAGAAGAAGAAATCTAGATATTTTATTCTTCCTCATCACAATCACAAGGTCTGGATAATGATAATGGATATTAGATACAATGCTCTAGAGTGATTAAACACATCTATAGAAAAGATAACCCTACAAGTGATCACATGGAGAATGCTTATTTATAAAATATTATAATAATTTCCTACAGAAAATGTTATCTATTTGTTAAGTTCTTGGTTAGGATTTGTTTAATTCTGGTGTGCTATAGTCAACTATCATAATGGTATACAAGGATGGTAAGAAACTAACATCTTAATATCACATTCTAATATTAGCTTAATTCTGCCTGTGTTATATGTATGAGGCTGTATTTGAGTTTTGCTTCAATTTCACATGCTATATTCTTCCAGTATACAAATTGAAGGAAGACTCCCTCTGAAATATGCTATTTTTATGGCTAAGGGAAAACAAGTCAGCTTTTAGACACAGACAATGAGATAGAAATCTTCCCCTAGAAATAATCTTTCTCCAATTCTGGTTCACTTTTGTAAGCTGAAATAACTCACATAACCCATTTTTACATTGCAGGTAAAGGTAAATCTCACCTACAGAAGCTGATGCAAGACATAGAGTAATATACCAAGATATGCAACACTTGAGATAAAGAGAAAAAAAAGAGAACTATAATACAATCAATCATACTTGTGCTCACATGTCTCTGCAGGAAGGAAGGTATTATGTACCTTTGTTTCTAAAACTACTGAGATCTTCAAATCATGTCTTTTATGCTTGGATGTTACAGGAATTAGAGAACATTTTGATACTGAGACAGCATAAAATCTTGAAGAAAGCTGGACTAATCATTTCAATACTACCTTTTGTTCTCCAAGAAAATAAACCATTTTAAAGACAATACTTTATAATTTCTTACCTAATATCTTTTATTTTCCAGAAATGGATTTTGTTAATATATGTGACTATCCAACAGAATAAATATCTTCATTTATATGCATCTTGTGCAGACAGCAAGTCAATTAGATGTAAGTGTGAGTTCATCAGTAGCACTTTTTCAAACTGCAAAACTTCGTTTAAATAGAGATACAGGTGGACCCATTGCAACAATGAGATGTACAAGACGTTATGTCGAAAAATGAACTTTACAACTTTGGTGGGGGAGGGTGGGGGGAGGATTGGGTGGGGGGACAGGGGGAGGATGGGAAGAGATGGGAAGGGGAATCAAAAGAGGAGGCTACAATGCTTGCTAAGAAATGTACTCATTATTTTGCCCATGTAATTGTAACCCCTCTGTACAGTATTTTCACAATAAAAAATAAGATAAAGAAGAAAAATAAATAAATAAAACTGCAAAAAATTTGGACAAGGAGATAATACATATATTTTTTACATAATCAACTACCAAATCCTCCTTCTTCCTTCCTAAGAAACACACCCAATTAATAAAAAGTCATAGATATTTGGCTCTTGATCTTGAAAATGAAAGCAGAATGTTATGGATGTCTGAGATGATAGTTAATAGTGTTTTACATAGTAATGTCACATGCAACAACCCTATGAATCCTGCAGGTCTTAACACTACTTCCTTAGTGATGTAATAGGAATGTCAGCTTTACTGGATGTAGTATTGTTTCCACTTCCTTTCCTACCACCGGACCTAAATTATAATACATATTATGGGTGTGTTCTCTTCTTTTTCTGATAAGATTTGCTAAGCGTCTGTCAATCACTTTGATTTTTTCAAAGAATCAACTCTTTGTTGTGTTGATTCTTTCTGTGATTTTTTTTATTCTAATTCATTTAATTCTGATTTAATTTTAATTATTTGTTTTCATCTACTGCATTGGGGTTTATTTTACTGCTCTTTTGCAAGGAGGCCCAGCTGTCTCATTAAATTTTTGGTTTCAGATCTCTCCAATTTGTTGATGTAAGAACTGAGAGCTATAAACTTGCTTCTGAGTACTGCCATTGCTGTTTCACAGAGGAGCTGGTAGTTTGTATGCTCATTTTTGTTGAATAACATGAACACTTGAATTTCCTTTCTAATCTCTTCCATGAACCAATCGTGACTCAGCAGTGTGTTGTTCCAGGTCCTTGCGTTGTTACAGGACCCTCTTTGGTTGTTTTTTAGTGTTGAGTCCTAATTTTATTCCCTTGTGTTCTGAGAGAAAGCAAGGTATAAATTCAATGTATCTGAATTTGGACAAGTTTGCTTTGTGGACTAAAATGTGGTCTATTTTGGAAAATGTTCCATGTGCTGCTGGAAAACCATGTATTCTGATGCTGCTAGTTGAAATATTCGGTATGTGTCTGTTAAATCTAATTTACCTGTGCAGTTGTTTAGGTCAGCACTTTCTCTTTTTAGTTTTTGCCGAGTTGATCTATCTAGTGGGGAAAGTGGTGTGCTAACGTCCCCAACAATTAATGTCCTTGAATCTATTTGGGATTTGAGGGAAAGTAGTGTTTCTTGGATAAATTTGGGTGCTCCGTTGTTTGGCGAAAAGATATTTAGAATTGTAATATCCTCCAGAAGGAGATATCCCTTAATTAGTGTGTAGTGACCTTCTTTATCTCTTCTCACTAGTTTTAATTTGAAGTATATTTTATCTGATATTAGTATTGCAACTCCCACTTGATAATGGTGGCCGTTTGCTTGGTAGATTTTGTTCCAGACTTTCATATTGAAAATGTTTTTTTTTGTTATGAGCAAGACGTGAATCCTGAAGGCAGCAGATGAAGGACCTTGCTTTTTAATTGAACTAGACAGTCTATGTAGCTTAATTGGAGAGTTAAGTTCATCAATGTTGAGAGATAGGACTGAGAGATATTAGGGAGTTCCTGCCATTTTATCCACCTTCTTGGGGGCTGAGGCAACTGAGTTCTTCCTATGTTTCTTGGATTCTCAGTTTGGGTTTAGTTTCTTGGCCTTTATTGTGGTCTTGTTGGTTTTCTATGTGTAGGACATCTTTAAGAATCTTTTGTAAGGCTGGTTTGGTGGAGATAAATTGTTTAAATTTTTCATTGCTATGGAAGGACTTTCTTTAACCTTGGGTTATGAATGAGAGTTTAGCTGGGTATAGTATTCTTGGTTGATATTTGTTTGTCATTATGGCTTGGCATACATCATTCCATGGTCTTCCTGCTTGAATTGTCTCTGCTGAGAAATCTGAGGTGATTCTAATTGGTTTCCCTTTATAGGTGATTGATATTTTCTCCTTGACAGCTTTAAGGATGTTTTCCTTGGTCTGAATTGATCCTGCGAGGATTATACTGTGAGAGTGGGATGTCCTGTTTTGGCCATGTCTATTTATATTTCTAAAAGCTTCTTGTATCTTAATAGACCTATCTTTTTGCATGTTTGGGAAGTTCTCTGCTAGGATCCTGTTAAACAAATTTCCTATACAATTAACTTCTGATTCTAGGTGCTCCTCTACACCCATTATCCTCAGATTAGGTTTTCTGATGGTGTCTTCCATGTGTTGAATAGATCTATCGTATTTCCTGGATTTTTCTTGAATGGTTGTATGTTCTTTCTCTATAATATGTAGGCCGTCTTCAATCCCCGAGAATTGATCTACTATCAAGACTTTCTACTTTGTTATTTATTTCTTTTCCTTCTAGTTGGTTGGCTTCGATGGCTTCCAATTCTTTGTTGGAGCTTTGTTTTAGATCTTGTATGAACTTCTTTACTTCCTTAATTTAATGTTCAGTGTTTATTCTCAAGTCACTTAGTTGATTGGTTATGGTTTCCTTGGACTCCCATTCCTTCTGTTGGGTTCCAGTCAGCGTTCCCTTTGTGGACTTCCTGACTTCTTTCAGCTCTCTGTTTATAGATTCCATGGATGCCTTTAGTGATCTTTGTGTATTCTCATGCTGCTCTCTCAATTCCTGTATCACTCTTTGATTAGCTTCCTTATGTTCACTCAATTCCTGTAGTTCTCTTTGAGTATTCTCAGCCTCCTAACACCATTCCTTACTTTCTCTTTGTCTCTTCTACGCCAACTCCCGCAATTCCTGTCTATCTCTTTGACTGATCTCAGCCTGCTCACACCATTCTTTTATTTCTCTTTGAGTGTTCTCAAGCTGCTCATACAATTCCTGTATCAATCTTTGAGTATCTTCCTCAGGCTCATGATATTCCTGTATTGACCTTTCGTTTGTCTTCTCTCTCTCCCTATCACGCTCACATGAAGTCTTTGCAAGTTTTCAATCTTTTCATTTACCATGTTTACCAGTAGTGTTTGCAGAGCTTTTTGGGAACTCTCCTCTGGATTATTCATTTTCTGTTCTGTCCCCTGATTACCATGAGTGGGAGTTGAGATACCCGGGTTTACCATTATTCTTGTGTTTTTCAGGTTTGTTCTGCCCATTTGGGATGAATGAAACACCAGTTTTGTGCTAGAACACTATCTTAAGGCAAGCATCAACCAAAGTCTGTAGTTGCAAAGTAAAAAGTCTGCAGATACAATCTAGCTCAACAGATATAGCTATTCAACATCAAACAACTATGTATTAGTGTGCTGCGAACTGCAAAGAAGAATTTGGCAAAGCAGACATTATTAGGTTAAGGGAGATATGTGGGTAATAGTGGGATGTGGAAATGTAGAGGGAGAGTTAACTTGACTAAATACTAATATCTAAGCGGGAAATAGATTGGATAGAATGATAGTAGAGAGAGAGAAAAAAGAAAAAAGGGCAAGAAAAAATAGAAACAAAAATTAAAAATTAAAACTGAAACACATAAATTATGCAAATTAACAAAGTAATATTCAGAGAAGAACGAGGATAGGATAAGAGAAGGGGAGGGATAGAATGAGATGTGAAAAACTTAAAAATAAAAATGCTTAAAATATCATATAGGTACATAGAAGTAATACTGATATTAAGGAATTTAAGTCTAAGAGGTTTTGAACTGAGTAATAAATTTCTGGATTAAGTGTGTACAAAATGGGGGTTAATGTCTAATAATCGACTATGGGTATATCTGAGGATGAGCAGAACAGCAATTAAGTCACACAAAGACGAACGAAAGAGAGGAAAAGTGAAAAGAATGAGAAACAAAGAAAGGAAGGAAGAAAGAAAGAAAGAAAGAAAGAAAAGGATCAAAAGTCTGTAGAGCTAAACAAAAAAATGAATGAAAAGAGAAAAAAGAAAAAAATCACACACACACACACACATACCCTTAAAATAAAAAGTATAAGAGCAAGAAAAAAGGAGTTAAAAAATATTTTTTAAAGATAAAAATGAAAAATTTTAAAAAGTTTAAAAAAATTATAAAATGTACAAAAAAAGAATTCTTTGATATTTTTTGGTGGGGATGGGTAGAACCTGTATCTCCCTTGTGTCTGTAACTGTCTCTTGTTGGAGTCTCTGGTCTGCTTGTGGTGTTTGATTTTCCTGTGGCTTGGTTGGTCTCTTAAGTCAGTTTGTTTGAGCAGGCAGAAAAATGCTCTGCTTTACCCAGAATTTTGTGATCCTCCTCCCAGGCTAGTTCAATGAGAAGGAGATCTGCTTTGAGTTTCACAAAAGAGGGAGATGGCTGTTTTTTTCTAGTTTGGAGATGCTGTGATGAGGCTAATTTCTGGTAGGGTGGAGGCCTTTTAGCAAACAGTAGCTTTTCCCTGGGGGGCTAGCTTCTGAGACACTGACAGAGCCCAGCCTGGAGCCATTCTCAGGATTTAAGTTTACTGAATGTCAATTGATTGTCAAGGCTACTATAGGAAGGGGCAGCCTCTGGCTCTGTTTATCCAGTGAAGAAAGCCACTACTGGGGCTGGTGGAGCTTTCTCAGCTGTGCTGGGTCACTTTCCGCTGGGTGTAGCTGAACCTGGAATGTCAGAATTGGTTCCTGTGACCTGGTAAATGACTCTTGTTTTCTTTCAAGGCCTGAGTTGGAGCTAGCTGCTCAGCCAGGCCTCTGTCAGTATCAAAGATGGAGATCTCTGGTAGTGGGGAGGGGAGGGATGTTCTTACCTCCTCTGCTCCCTGAGAAGGGGTGAGGATGTCAGGCTTCTACTCATGCCAGATTCTTGGTTTTTGGGTCGTCTCTGGTATGCAATCTGCAGGATGAAGATGTCTGTTCCTTGTCAGTTCTTCCTGGTGTTGAGTAGAATCAACTCACCTGCTGCATCTGGAGTCGTTGTCCTGGACTCTCTGTGTTGCAGGTATGGCAGCTACGGTCGCCACCGCAGCCACTGCTGCCACAGCGGTGGCTGCTGACAAGTGCACAGATCTGTTTCCTTGCCTGGATTTTCTCTCTCTGGCCTAACTCTGTGTACTGTGATGGCACACTTGGTGTGATTCTCTGGTTTAGGACTGTTCACTGGAGCACTAAAACTGCTTTCTATGTGAGAGCTTATTTAGCCTCCAGCTTCTCCTCTGCCATCTTCCCGGAACTCCTGTATGTATTTTTATTTTGTCAAGCACTGAGCTTGAACTCAGGTAGTGGCAGTTCTGCCTCAGGTTTGATCACTCTAGGCTGGGGTGCAGCCACTGGACCCATAGCCGAACCTTGGTTCCTGGGTCCCAATGGCTGACAGGAAAAAAAATTTAATGCAAAACAGAAAAAACCCTGACAATTTGCAGATGGCTGCCAATTTTACATTTTTTTCTTTGTTAGGTGACCATACTGGGTCTGAATGACACGGTTGAAAAATGTTGGTAACCTGGCATTGCTGAAAGCTGGCAGGTTACCAGGGAAGCCATAGGCCAACACAGCAACATAGGCCCTGTGTTTGAAGCCTGGTCCTGACCCCTAAGAGATCTAAGAATCTCATTCCTAGTCATAGGAATACCGATGGAAGATTATGAATAGCAAGGCTGAACTAGTTATTTCTGAATACTACTATACAATTAGAGTGATTTTAGGAGGCCAATTGATTTTAATGAATGCTTTTTGACACATTCAAAGAATACTATTAATTACATGTATGCTATAGTTTCAGGACAGTGGTTGATTTAATTAATAATTCATTAAGGCTGAAAACAATAATATTAATTACATGAAGGCAAAATAAACACCCAAGAATTGGCAGGAATGTAGCCTATATAGCTGAATAATGTGTAGACATCTCCTGCACTCTATAATGATCTATATTTATTTGTGTACTACAATCTGCATATCAATGTGTTCTTATTTTGTCAACTCTTAGGGCTCAATCTCAGGTGCTGGAAATTGCTAGTCAGCTTAATATGCTCCAGGCTGGCATGCTGACACCCATTAATGAATTCTGCTTTGTAGACTGTGAGTTCAGATGTGAGAAGCCGAGCGTGAAACATGTTTTCTTTTTCTTTGAAAGTGCTCGGTGACAGGTAGGATGTATAATTCAGATGCAAATCTATATGCAATGTAATAGGATATAATAAATGTAAAAAATGTCATAGGTGGAAGAATTGTCATTACAATAAATGAAAAACAGATTGAATTAGTAGGGAATCATTCTAGGATAAAATTAGACACAAAAATGATAGGATGTGGATTAAGTTTAATATTTTACTAAGCATTGACAGAATAAAAATTTCATGGAAACACAAATACCTAATAATTGGTAGTAACACACGATGCATAATTTAGTAATATATAGGAATATGTCTCATTCTATAAAATACATAATTATAGTAGGAATGTACGTACATATGTGATAAACAATAACAGGATATTGAGTAATTTTAATTAATGCTTTATTAATTGTTAACTGGGACACATCATTAAATGGAGACATAATTCAATACCTAATAATTGGTAGTAATACTATCTATAATTTAATAATATGCAGACATCTCTCTTTTTGTGTATATAATATTTTTATACAACAATCTCTATCTATTTATATCTCATTCACTCCTGGGGCTCAGTGGTTGAATGTTCACTGAGGAAGTATGAAGCACTGGGTTTGATTCCTCAGTGCACATAAACAGAAAACCCAGAAGTTCTGCTGTCTTTCATTCAATTGTGTGCTAGCCTTGAGCGCAAACGCTTAGGAACAGGGTCAAAGCCCATACTCAAGCCCCAGGACTGCCGCCAAAAAAAAGTAGAATGTTTTAACTGCAACTATAGAAGGGCAAGAAGGGCAGGACTTCAAATACCTCATCACAGGGTAATCTAGGAGTCTGGGGCTGACAGCTTCCACCTAACCTGACTTAGCCAGATGTAAACTGCTGCAACCCAGATCCATGGGTTATCCCCATCATCCTGGTTACCCTGGCTTATCCCCATATCCTGGGTGCTCAGGGCCTTTAAAACTTGGCAGGAAGTCTGCTAGAACCTTTGAAATATGGCTTGAAGTGGTAGAGCTCTAGTCTTGATCAAATGTTATTAGAATAGTGTCCTCATGTTTTGAGTTCAAGCCCCATGGCTAAACCCCCTCCCAAAAAAAAAACCACCACACTAAACCATTAGATGTGAACTTGTGTGGTTTGTGAACTGTTCCTCAAAGAATGGTGATACTGATAAAAGCACCCTAATTCTAATGAAAGCTTGTGGAATAGAGCTATGTGCTGAGTCCTTCACAGGGTGCAGTTTGCTGCATCCTGCATTGGGTGCTGTGTGCTGAGTCTTTCAAAGGATGCTGTGTGCTGAGTTATGCAAAGAGTGCAATGTGCTGTGTCCTTCAAGGGTGCATTCTTTCTTCGGGTCCTTATAAGATCTCCACAACTGAGATGATTATGCAGACAAGAATATTGAGAGGCTCATTTATGTCCCCATGGCAGGGACAAAGATGTATTACTGAAGACTAGTAAGTTGTCTCCTGCAGACAATTAATTGTTTTGTTTTGTTTTTTCTCAGTAATGAACCTTGAACTCAGGGTCTAGGTGCTGGCCCTTACCTCTTGGGCTTATGACTAGCGCTCTAACACGTGGAGACATGGATCCCCTTATAGCAGAGGCCACAGCCTAGGGGTCTATAGCTAAGGTCTGTCATCCTGCCTTCTCAGAAAGCTGAGATCTGAGGATCTGGGTTCCAAACTATCCCAGACACAAAAGCCTATTATCTCCATGAGCCTGTTATTTCCAATTCACCACTAAGAAACCCGAAGTGGAATCTGGGTGCTTGTTGCTCATGTCTGTCATCCTAGCTACCCAGTAGGATGAGATCTGAGGATCATGGTTCAAAGCTAGCCTGGGCAGGAAAGTCCTTGAGACACTTAGCTCTGATGGACCCCCGAAAAAGCTGAGGTGGTGTTTGGCTCAAGTGGTAGAGCACAAGACTTGAGGAGAAGAGTTCAAGGACAGTACCCAGGCCCAGATTTCAACTCCTACAACAATAAAGAAAAGACAGAAACAAACTAACAAACCTGAAGTAGAGGGCTGGGAATGTGTAGAGTGTAGATTGCTTTGCATATATGAAACCCTGGGTTTGATTTCTCAGGACCATATCACTAAAAAGAAGCCTGAAGTGTCTCTGTTGCTCAAGTGGGAGAGGAGTATCCTTGTACAAGAGAAAATAAGTACAGTGCTCAGGACCTGAGTTCAACCTCCTGTGCACACTAGGGCTCATGCACACATACACACACACACACACACACACACACACACACACTCACAGACTAGAAGTGGTGCTGTTAGACAAAATGCTAAAGCACCAGGCTTCTACACTGAGCTCATGGTCAGCACCCCAGCCCTGCTTTCAACCCGCAAACCTAGACAGCCAGGGCCCAACTTGGAGAGGTCAAATGTTTCAAATCCTGAAGAGCTTCAACAGCCCTAGATGACAGGAAGCTTTGTGATATCAGATATGTGCTTGGATTTTCCAAGCTTCCAGAAACCTAGGAGAGACATCATAGGCCCATCATCGTCCTCAATGAAACATTTCATGAGTTTCAGTGCCCCAGTTGTCTGCCAGAAGGACTGCTGAATTATATTGAGCACTGTATCTCAACACCGGAATATAGTCTCACAATGGCAGGATAAGTGCACAGGACTTGGCCTGCCACGGGAGATGGCACAAATGGCGTCCTGTCAAACCAAAGCACTGGGGAAAGAAATAGATTGGGATAAAATTAGACCTTTATCCTGACCTTAGGAGCCCACTCACACTCATTCTCACAATTTGACACAGATGGAGTTGTTTGTTACATAGCTGTACAGAAGTGAGGCCTTTTGTCTGCCTGTCCAGACAATGAGGGAGACTTCTTCCAGCAGGCCTGGGATGCAGAGAAACCTTCAGGCTATACTGGGAACAGTGAGGGGAGCCGCAGAACATGCGCTTTCATGAAATCAGTCTCTGTTATGAAATCATTTTATTGGATACAAATTTTCTAGCTTGGTGCCATTCATCGTAACTACTCTGGAGCTTCACCTATAGGAATACATACATACATACATACATATACAAAGATATGGAGGTACAGGTTATTTTTGAGGGGGCAGGTCCTGGTGTTGAACTATGAGCCTAGGCATTGTTCCTGAGATCCTTTTGCTAAAGGGTAGTGCATTAACCTTGACTCAAAACCCCACTTCTGGGTTTTTCTGTGATCTCTTAGAAATAACATTGTCATAGACTTTCCTACACTGGCTGGATTCAAACTCAGATTCTCTACATCTCAGACTCCTGAGGAGCTCAGATCACAATGAGAAGCCACTGGCACCTTCTTTCTTTTCTTCTTCATTTTTTAATATGGAAACCTGAATTCTTAACAGGGTCATACCAGTGTTATGAATTTATAAGTTTACTACCCAATGTCCTTTATAGCTGCTTTCTCTAAGAAGGATTTTCCTTCCTCATCTTACCATCTGTTCATAGGTTTGAAACCAAAAGTGAGAAATGAGTGTCACAGAATTTCTGTGCAAATGTCCACAGGACATGCCAGCTCTGTCAATTAGCATTGAGCTACAGCAATTTACTGTCTCAAGATGGGAGGACCAAAAGCTAGAGCGATCCTTATATTGTCTGTGTTGTTTCTTTTGCCTATAAAATGATCTAAAAATTAGGAGTGTTGTGTGTCTCCAACCCTAAGTATCTAGAATATACTAGAAGCATCTTCATGCATCACTTTTCTAGTGTCTCTCGAGATTTAGACTCCAGGTTTGTGTGGAGGTGCTCCTTGGTGAATCCCTGAGGATAGCCGCTTGAAACCTTTTTGAGAGATCACCCTTCAAAGTCAGCCTGAGCAGGAAGTCTGTGAGACTCTTATGTCCAATAAACCACCAGAAAACCAGAAGTGGAGCAGTGGACCAGAATGTAGAGATGGAGCTTTGAGAGAGAAAGCCGAGCAGAAGAAACAGGCTAGACCAGGCTGGAAACCTGGGAGGCACTTATGTCCGATTAACGACCAGATCCCTGGAAGTGGAGCTGTGGCGGTGGTAAAGCCTCAGCCTTGGGAAAAACAGCTGAGGAACGCATTAGGCCCTGAGTTTAAGCCATGGGATAGTCTCAAAATCGTTTTCAAAAAGAGAAGGCCACGTTTATGAATCAGTGCCCTACTTACTTATGTGTGTATATTACCTCCCTGAGTTCAAACACACTGTATGCAATGATGCTTCTCTTATTTATTTATTTATTTTTTAGATATGATCCTTGCGTCTACTGCATCATCCTCTTCATGTCAGACCCATTGCTTTCTCTTCCAGGGTTCCAGGCCTGTGTCCTTATATGATGCACACTGAAGATCTCAGCAGTCTTTATTTACATTTTACTATGAGGACAATGCAGGAACAGTAACAAATCAGGCAGGGGTACACAAGATAGGGTTTCTTAGAAGTAACCAGTCTTCAGAAAATTAAACTTGAGGAAGTAAAATGGTAGCATACTTATGTAAAAACTACTATTAAGAAAAATATGAGGGGGCTGGGAATGTGGATTAGTGAGAGAGTGCTTGCCTAGCATGCAAGAAGCCCTGGGTACGATTCCTCAGTAGCACATACACAGAAAAGGCCAGAATTGGTGTTGTGGCTCAAATAGTAGAGTGCTACAGACAGTGCCCAGGCCTTAAGTTCAACCCAAGACCTGGCAAAGAGATACCTAGGTAGGTAGGTAGATAGATAGGAAGAAAGAAAGAAAGAAAGAAAGAAAGAAAGAAAGAAAGAAAGAAAGAAAGAAAGAAAGAAAGAAAGAAAGAAAGAAAGAAAGAAGGAAGAAAGAAAGAAAGAAAGAAAGAAAGAAAGAAAGAAAGAAAGAAAGAAAGAAAGAAAGAAAGAAAGAAAGAAAGAAAGAAAGAAAGAAAGAAAGAAAAAAAGAAAGATAGTTTAATCTTTGGACGTCAGGAGGAAAGAAGGGAACACTTCCCAGTTAGGAGACCTTTTGCAGTGTGCCTTCACATAACCACAGAGCAGGAAGACTGTCTCTTTCCCACTTCTCAGGCAACCAAGGGCCCCAGAGTCAAGAGGGCAGAGCTAGGTTCTAAATAATGTGCTTGGAGACAAAATAGAAACAGTCCTGCCTCTAGTTAGTCTGGGGATTTGCATTAATTATGTGGAGAATGAAGGAAGGAGAATGGACTGGCAGAGGTAGAAGGGTCTTCAAATCTGATAGATGGAGAGTCAAAAACCCACTCCCTAAGACCAGAGAGCAGGGTTTTTCTACTCTGTTCCTCCCCTCTCCCCCACTAAACTGGCTCTCTATTGGTAACCTAAAGGTAGCCTGAGTCTCCCTTCACATGAGAGAGGAAGGTTAATTAGTCATTGTTTGAAGAGGCTGAGTAAAGCCTGACCCTGGTGTAACTTTAACAAATGTTACAGGTTTTCCCCATTGCTGGTTGTGCCTGGAATAAATGAAGTGGTTTTGCAGCTCACTTAACTGCTGGGTGTGTACGTTCTGCCTCCTAATCCTGTAGGCCTGGTCTCTGCACCTAGCCTGGATTTTGAAACTGTTTTCTGTCCTTCAATAACAGAGTTACACTGGAGTTCTTCCTGCTAACAGAGCTAGGGCTCTGAATCCAGGATAGGTCAATAATGTTTCTTTCCTTCTTCTATAGCTCGAGTACTATAAGAACATTTAATGTGCAAGTAAATTCTCATCACCAAGGGAGACACACGAAGCTCTTGAATATCTGACCTTTCAGAAGTGCAAGTCATTTTGTCATAGATTTCCTGCCATGGCTGGCTTCACCCTGTGATCCTGAGACCTCAGCCTCCTGAGCTAGGGTGATGGGCATGAGCTACTTGTGCTCTGCTAGGTTCAGAACTGTAATGACATTGACAATACAAGTCAATGCTTATCACAAAGGGCTTGTGGAGCATATTAAGCCTTTTAACCTTGGACCTTTAAGAACCCTGTAGGACACAATATTACAATGCTACAGTCTGAGAGGATGGGCATATGTATGTGCTACACTTGAACCTTGAGCTCTGAGTCCAATTCTGGTGTACATCAGTGTTCATCTTCCATAGAATGTTCTCGTAATTAGCAAATAGGAAAAGTATTTTAATTAACCCTCACTCTTTTTCCAGTTGTGTGTCTCGAACTCTAGCCTGGGCACTGACCCTGAGCCCTTCATTTCAAGGTGAATACTCTAGCACTTAATCCAAAATGCCAGATGGGTTCTTTTGGTGGTTCACTGGAGATAAGAAACTAACAGGCTTTCCTTTGGACTGTGGTCTTCAGCTCTCAGCCTTCCGAGAAGCTATGGTTCCACTTATGAGCCACTGGCATCTGGCCTATGGTTTTAGACAGTCCTGGGCTTGATTTTAGGGCCTGGGTACTCTCTCTGAGCTTCTTTTTCTCAAGGCTAGCCACTTGAGCTACGCCATAGCTTCTGGCTTTTTCTGAGTATGTGGCACTGAGGATTCAAACCCTGGCATTCATGCATGCTGAGCAAGCACTTTACCACTAAGCCACATTTCTAGCCCCACCCTCACAATTTTATACCTCACTTGCCTATCCTCAAGAAAAGGCTTCTGAGTATAAATCATCTAAAGAAAACCCGATAGGAAGTTTCCAAAGATAAATAAGACAAAGCTCATACTTGTGAGAGACTCTAATCATGTGAAGACTGTGACAAATGCTTCCATTTAATTATGTATTATGTTTCAACACTTAATAAAATATTAATGAGAATGAGTCAATGTCCTAAATTATTGGGTATAATTTTATAATAGATGTGCAAAATGTAATAAATATTATGTGTATAAAAATACTAAATACAGTAATCAATCAATAAATAAATCAAAGAAAAATAAAATACAAAATCGTTCTTTTTCTGTGGGGGTCCGGTTGTGTGGCTTGACCTCTGGGCCTGGGTGCTGTTCCTCAGCTCTTCAACTCAAGGCTAGCACTCTACCACTTGAGCCACAGCGCCACTTCCGGATTTTTTCTTTTTGCTTATGTGGTGCTGAGGAATCGAACCCAGGGACTCAGGCATGCAAGGCAAGTGCTCTACCACTGATCCACCTGAATCATAATATGAAATTAACATACATATGTAAGTATATATATCATATATTACACATGTATAGAGATATTTTTCCATTTTAGGGCCTTCATTCAGGCCCTGGGAACTCTAGCCTGAATTTCTTTCCTCATGGACAGTGAGCTTCGCCTTCACCCATGATGCAAAATTGTTACCTGGACGGTGAGCTCAAATCCTAGCAATGGCAGAAATACTGGTCCCAGTTCCAAGACAGTGACTTAATTTTTTAATGGAAGCAGTTATGTTTATTCAGTTCCATACTGAACATTTTAAAAAGTGTAGAATTTTGTACAGCTATTCACTCAGAGATCCTTCCCTTTCCTCCAAAATGCTTCTCTGAGAACTACATTGTTTGTCTTTGTTCGTTTTTTATTGTAAAAATATTTTACAGGAGCAAGGTAATGAGTAAATTTCATATTGAGCATTGTTACCTCCTCCTTTGTTTTCCCCCTACCATACCTTCCCTCCCATCTCCACAACTACCTCCCCCTGCTTAGGTCAGTGACTTAGTTTTCATTTTTAGTTGGCACAAGGTTTGAACTCAAGTAGTAGCAAATCTTCCCTCACATTGCTACAGATTTACCAAGACCCTGAGTTCAAATCCCAGGCTAGGAAAGAAAACTAGCAGAAATTCCAAACTAGGTAGCTTTATTTTTTTAATTTAGTTAAATAATTATATTTTCTTTATTCTTTTTCTTTTTTTTCTTTTGGCCAACCATGGGGCTTGAACTCGGGTCATGGAAACTCTGCCTCAGCTTAGATCTCTCTCGGCTTGGGTGCAGCCTCCAGAACCATAGCTAATCCTAAGATCATAGGCCCAGGTGACTTTCTAGAAAAAAAAACTGGAAAGCAGAAAAAGTGGCAACCTTCAGGGGGCTGGGGTTTTATTATTTTGTTCTTTGCACAGTGACCATCCTGGGTTTGAATGACATGGCTGCAAAGTAGATATGACTTGCCATTGCTGATGGCTTGTGGGCTATCAGTGAATCCATAGGACAACCTGTGAACATAGGCCCTGGGTTCAAATCCCAGTCCTGACACCAATGGCAGGAGAACACAAGAGACTCATTCCTATGCATGGGAATATCCATTGAAAGAGTAGTTCATGCATCCGTCTAGTCTAAAATTGGATGCAATAGTCTTAGAATGCTGATTGATCTTAATGTATAATTTATTAAGCATTAAAAGAACAATATTCCTTCAATGGTGGTATAATAAATACCTAAGAGTTGGTAGGAACGTAGTAGGTGTCATTCAATCATAGATAGATGGCTCTGGCACTCTTTAACAATATATATTTCTTTGTATATCACCGTCTGCCTATCCATGTATCGCTGTTTTGGCCAAATCTCAGAGCGTGGGAACCACTTAACAGCTTCATTGGCTAGGGGATCCCATCCTCAAACTCACCCATTCATGAATTGGGCCTGCTAGGCCCTGAGATCAGATCCTAGCACTGCCAGGCATGATGGAGAACACATACATCTAAAATCTAGATTGTATGTGATAGGATGTAAACAATGTAATAATTGGTATAAGTGTCATCAGAGTCAATAAAATAAGTAGTAAATAAATTAATAAAACAAGAAATAAAATGAATAAACGCACCAAACACAATATGGACTGAACATCTGAACGGAAGTATAAATCCTATCGTTAAGATGTATATAAGGAGTAACTTTTCCAGGACTGAGGCTTGAATTCAGTCCCCGTAGGAGGAGGGAATGGTGGGAGATCCTGAGATACTTGTTTCTGGACCTAGGAAGAGTCATGGCATGCGATCGATCTCATCCTTGAATGAGTAGTTTGTGCATGATGCGAGTAGGAAATGATACGCAAGACTCATGGGGTATAGATTATTTGTAAAGAAGAGTTAATGAGGCATGACAATAATCATCACAGACATGAAATGAATGCATCAGAAAATACCCAAATATAGGTAGACACAGATTGGATTCCATCACAAGTCACCATCAATCCTACTCTATACAAATATGTACTTATTTGCATTCTACCTTCTACTTATGAATGGATGACTATTGTGCTCCCCACTCTCCCCCCAGGGGGGCTCAAATTCAGGTACTGGAAACGCCTAGCTCCTTTGTCGCTCACAGGCTGTTGTGCTCATATGGACCCATTCACCAATTGGGCCTGCTAGGTCCCGAGTTCAGATCCCAGCCCTGCCAAAAGATTCATCTTGATGTAAGACGCCAATGGTTGCATATGTTTTCCTTTCCTGTGCAAGTCTTGGGTCTCAGCTAGGATGGAGAATGCATGGGCCACCCTGTGGTCATGGGAATAAGTTGTTATCCATGTCAGCGCAGTTATACCTGTCATTATATACATGAGAAAATACACAATAATCCATGAATAGCATACAAAATAAACACAATAAGTACACTCAATGCACAATGCAGTCCCCACACGGATGTGAATATACATCACATGTTTAAATGATGCATTGAGCACTATTTTGGCCTCCCTGTGGCTCGATCTCAGTTCCTGGGAAAAGCCCATCTCCTTAGTGGCTCAAAGTCTGGTGTGATCACGTGGACCGATTGGGCAGTTGGGCCTCCTAGGCCCTGAGTTCGAAGCCCAGCAATGTCAAAAATTCACCCTGATGTGAGAAGCCAGTCATTGCACCTGTTTTCCTGTGCTGTGCAAATTCTGAGTATCAGCCAGCATGGAGAATATATAGGCAACTGATGTCAGCTTATATTTCCATAATTCATTCATCTGCAATAACAATTTTCAAGACTGGAGATGTGAAGCACTTAGACATGATTTTATTCTCCTTCATTTGGAAGATTAATCTTTAGTCAAAAGGAATGTTTAAAAATGGCCTAGAATTTATTCCTACCAGTTTTTATAAATGGCTTTGTACAATGGTATGTGATTATTTTACTTTACATAGGATAATTTTTTCTACTACCTATAAGTATTGGAAAAAGAAGAAAACTAAAATTTACTACTTAGAGGAATATGATAGAAACAGAAGACAGATTTTATGTTTGTCAAATCTCTCATCAGTACCCATATTCAAGACTTAAAGTCATATTTCTTACTATGTTACCCAGATAGGGAAAATATATGATAAGGCAACACATGATAAGGCAACTATTAGTGACTTTAAAATGCACCTTCTTATGTGATGAAATTTACTTTATTAGCTAATATTTGGGTTTGAATTATAGGAGGCTGATCTATATAACACATTTCTGGAAGGCACCAACTGAACAACACAAATGGTGGGGGGTAGTATTTCTACACTTTAATGAATGGTTGAACTTGTTGGGTATTAGTGCTGGGTACGTAAATCAACTCTATTGTAACTTGCTCCCTACACTTGAAAACCTTGTAATGTCACTATCATCTACTTGTCAAGTGTTATTTTGGTGACTATGATTTTTAAAAGTTTATTTGAAAAGGAATATACTTTCAGGAGATTAAATGTAGGTTACATTGGTTTGAGAATGACATTTTTATTCTACAGAACCAAGTTTTACTGAAGTACCAGTGTTTTGAAGCACTAAAGGTCTTCTCAATTAATGTTTTCCTAAATTATATTTGACCTCTAAATCAAGTTTTCCTAGTCTTGGTTGACCAATTATGATCTATCATTCCAGAAACTATTTTTTTGGCTGCACTGAAATCTTTTATTCATCATTAGGAGAAAGGTATTAAAAATAACCTTGTTCATTTGTGATTTTGTTCACTCATATGGGCTGGTCATCTGTAAATTGAAAGTTTGAATTACAGTACTTTCTCTCAGATTTTGTGATCTCATCTTTCATTTTAAGTTGCCTTGCATTTCACAATTGATTACTGCTAATTATTGTAAGCAATTGGGGCCCTGAAATATTATAGGAAATGAGAAATTGAGATGAGTCTTTAATTATTTTCTGTTGGCATGTTGCATGGGCCTATGTGAGAAGTCATGCCCTTGTTATCTGATGATGCAGATAACTGGGACCTGTTATCCTAGGACCCGTGGGTCCTGCAGAAGAATAATAGCTTTTAGACATCATATCAGCAAAATTTGGGTATAATCAGTAAGAATGCTTCAGAAATATGGAGAAAAACACTTTGGGACCAGCAAGTTAAAACAATAAACAGAGCATCAGAATAAAATCCCTTATAGATTAGCAGAAAACAATACTGTTATTTTACCATGTGTATTCAGAAGACCACGAACACTTAGAAGGTATCACAAGTTTATACTGAAGATATTGCATTGATACTTTTTATATTCTAATATATATTCTAAACCTAATTATTTATATCCAATCTATTTATGGGAATAAATGTCAATATATTTGTCAAATTATCAATTCTAGTAAGATTCACTGTATGAAGTTTAAAATCAGCACATATAAATATAAAATATATAAGTACATATAATATAAAAATTGTTTTGCATTGTGTTGTGTTTAGGGAATCAAAGGCAACTCTGTTTTAAAGTATTATTCCATTATCTGTACCTCAGTTTTTGGTAGAGTTAGACTTAAAGCTTTACCATTTGTAGATATGCAGCCTGGAGGCAAGAGGAAACACTTTGATTAAAACATTACAAATTTAAGGCCTAATATCGAGGAGAAACATATGGACTTCTCCAGGAGCTATTGCAATATTTGGTGATAGAATGTCAGTAGTGTAAGTTCCTGCTTGGTTGGATGATAGACAGGTCAGGACAGTAGGTAATCATGCATATGAACAATTTTTTCACTTTCTTGGCTTTAGCTACTTTTGAAATGATATGTATAATAAACAATTATGTTTTGATAAAATACCTTCCATTCTGAACAATTCTGTCTGAACTGTTCATCTCTCTATGATCCCTTGTAACTAAGATTATTTTTGTTCCAGTAAGACAATCCATGCTGTCAGGGTAAGATATTCTGGTTGGTCTGTTCCTACATGGAAGAAAGGTAAGGGTTCAGGGTCAACGTCTAGTGCATTGCGGTCCCTGGGTAAGGGTCACAAAATCACCAGGACACAGGGGATGCAGTGTGCAAACAGCAATTGCCACTGCATGCTGTGCTTTATTGTTAGTGGGTATTTAAAGACTAGCAAGCATAATCTTTGCCAAGATTTGGTCAGAAAACATTCACACAAAAATTTTCCACAGATACATTTTTACTTAACCTATGAGAGAATGTCTAGGTATATTATTATCTAAACTATTTTAGAGCAAGCTCAAACCACTTCTCCAATCTCAGCAAAATGCTTGACCAGATGTTCATCTATGCTTAAGCAAGCAGAAGAGCCACTTCCTCAGCTCCCATGAGTCTGTGACATGTTTTGAGATAGGGAGAGGGAACATTTTCCCTCTGTAGCCTGGCGTTCCAAGAGTTTTCCTAATCCCAAACACAGTCCTCAGATAATCCCGAGGCTGGAGCCTGCATCATTCTGCCCCCTCAACATAGACCCTGAGTCTTCACAGTTCAGGTAGACATTTGTCCCAGGAAGACCTCATTTGGGAAATTTTAACCTGCAGAAAGTTAGAAGTAGCTCTTAAGTAAGGCTTACTTTGAATCCATTAGCTCCACAAAGCTAACTAGGTTGATAAATAAGTACTTGAAAAGCCACCACCTTTGGACTTAGCTGTAAAGGCTTCAAAGTATGATCAAATTTAAAATGAAAATGACAAAATAGTCATTGACCAAAAAATTGTAAATGTGAGCAATCGACCAAACTATATAAGTTTTTTCCACTGTACACAGAAATTTACAGAAATAAGATCAATAGCATTTTTAGGAACAATAAGGGTTCCTTGTTACAAATAGGCAACCATGGATATATGTCTGTATAAAGATTGTATCATTACGTACTTAAATTTAGAGGATAATACATGCTTCAGCAGCAGGTCTACCCAAATTACAACAATACAGAGATTAACATGGCACTTGCACAAGGAGGATATGAAAATTTGTGAAGTATTCCATATTTTTCATTCTTCAGATGCAAGAAATGAAAAACAGTTATTAAAAAGTTGATTACAAAAATACAAGTGTAACAATACATGTAATTCATAGAATTAAAGGTTAGTTTGACATCAGTGTATTAAATTTTCTCCTTAGAAAGGCCTTTACATAACATAACCTTTACAAAACTTGAAATTAGATAATATTGCCATTTTATACCAAAGAAATAAAATAATATAAGAAACTACAAAAAAAAGGAGTCTTAAAATTCTTCTATATGGAATGCAATCTGCAAGGTCACATTTATTAATGAGTCTATACATTATATTACAATGTAGAATTCAAAGTATTATATCTAGGAGAGAATGATATAGATTATGGACATTACACAAACATAGATATACTTTTTTCAGAAAAGCACCCGGAACATCTTTAGTTTCTATACTATTCATTTCAACAGAAAAGTTAAAAATATTTCTGATTTAAAAAATCACAAACTCTGCAGAAATCATTACAGATGTATACAAACAACTCTTGAATACATTTTGATATCAAAGTCATGCAATTCACTTGGAAGAATACCATGGAATACATAAATTTTTATAGTAAGATATTGCTGTTGTTTTGTATTGTGAAAAAAATTTGTAGGGACACAAAAGATGGACTGGCATTTTTGAAATTTAAGAAACTTAACCAAACCATTACGACTTAGGAGAACAATTTGTACAGCCTTCGACAACTTCAAAGAGGTAGTGATACATACTTACCTTTTGGCAATATCAAATGCAGTTTCTTCAAAGTTGTTCTTCAGACCTGGTTTGATATAGTGGTTCAACAGAAGGAGATACAGAGTATCTTTGCTATTTCTATTCCCAGCAGCAAGATGCAAGGAGGTCAAGAGGCCTTTAGTTTGGGGATTGGTATCTGCATCATGATGAAGTAATTAAGAAGCCATTCTGGTATTATTCCACATATAAGTACTATGCAGGGGTGTCCAGCCATTCAGAGTTATTGCATGAATATCTGCCTTGAGCTACCAACTCATGGACAATGAATAAGTGTCCACTCTTGGCTTCGCGATGAAGAGGGGTATACTCATCCTCATCCCTAGTATTCATCTGGGTGGCCTTTTTGGAAAGTAGTGTTCACACCACAGTAAGCCGATAAATTTCGGCATCCCAAAGAAGAAATTTGCTTGGATCCTACTCCATTTTTTTCTTGCAATTGATACCATTCCTCATTTTTTCATCTTGTTCCTTGTCTTCGTCAGAATTGCCTAACCAGAGATTTTGAGTACCAGT
This sequence comes from Dipodomys spectabilis, assembly GCF_019054845.1. Classification (NCBI taxonomy): domain Eukaryota; kingdom Metazoa; phylum Chordata; class Mammalia; order Rodentia; family Heteromyidae; genus Dipodomys; species Dipodomys spectabilis. The sequence continues at coordinate 415,321 of NW_024871331.1, forward strand.
GGGAATGAGGTGTCCATGTATTTCCCCAATAGTGCACATTGGTTGAACTGGTCGGAAAAAACTGGTGAATGTTCTGCATATGTTTTTTCAGGATGATTTATTTTCTCTTTTTCCATTTTTACTATTCTAAATTATTCTAACTGGAGAGTAGTGAATTATAGGGAGCAGAGGAAAGATTTTCCTCAGTATTCAAAGGTAAAGACTGAAAATATGGACCAGTGGTGTCTTCATGTGCAGCTTATTCTAGGAATGAGAAAATAGGAAACAATGCCTTCTATGTAAATGATTTGGGAAATACCATGTTAAAGTGTAAGAGAACTCACTTCAACATATGGGATTTAAGAGCTTTCTAGTAGCTTTCTAATGTTGGTATCCAACATTAGAAAAAATGTATAATGCATTAGTAAAATAGAAGTCCTTTGTATGACTACCTAAATTCTTTTTTTTTTTTAAGACACTTGTTTTCATCTAAAAATAGCCCTATCTATTGTCTTCAGGTGATTTTGATGATTGAAGATGCTTAATGAGAAGTCAAAATGTATTAGTAGTCCTTTGCTATCAATTAAATTTCACTTTTTCTTCTTGGAGAATATAATGATCAAAGCAATAGTTCAGAATCAGCAAGCAATAATTCAGAATCATGCTTCAAGTGCCAGTGAATCACCAGTAAGTAATCCTCGATTCCATTTTCCACAAAGTTTTTTTACAGATACAATCTGCCTGCCTTCTCTAGCTGCTTTCCTAGGATGGATCTATTACTTCATTTTACAGGAAAAGTGTGATTCAACTGATTTCAGTCAGATCTGTTAGTAGAATTATCAAATATTGAGATTCTTTTTTTTTTAATTAGTTGTGGGGCCTGAACTCTGGGCCTGGGCACTGTGCTTGAGCTCTTCAAATCAAGGCAAGCACTCTACCACTTGAGCCACAGCACCACTTCTGGATTTTTCTGTTCATGTGGTGCTGTTTTGGGAAATGGCAGAGCAGAAAGTGAAATGATGCAACCAAAAATATAAAAGCAAAATAAATTAGGATAATTATGGAGCAATCATATTGTCTATGAGAACCATAAAACAGAGAGAGGAAAAGAGATCCAGATGTGCAATGACCTAGCTAGCCACAAAATCCATGCTTCTACTCAATTTACAGAGCAAACAAGTTTTTTTTATTTTTAAAAAAAAGATGAAATAGAATTCATGTATTTACTTGAAATTAGTAAATACATTGTTAGTCGCCTACATAAAGAGACATAGCTTTGACTAAATTACAGATAAGAATCTTAATCCTTGGGCTGGGAAGGTGGCTCAGTGTAGAGTGCTTGCCTTGCAGCTTACTACAGTGCAGACACTACTTTCCAAAAAGGCCACTCATATGAATACTAGGTATGAGGATAAGTATAATCCTCTTCATCGGGAAGCCTAGAGTGGACACTTAGACATTGTCCATGAGTTGGTATCTCAAGGCAGATATTTATAAAATAACTGTGAATGGCTGGACACACCTGCACAGTGCTTATATGTGGAACATATTGCAACAGCACACACACACACACACACAAACACACACACACACACACACAAATCATCAGATTTCTTCTTAACTATTTTTTGTGTATGGTCTTAAGAAGAAATTTACATTACTAACTTGAATTTCTGACAGAACAATATAATCACTGTACATCTTGCTTCTATACTCTCAATATTAAATTGCTATCTAAGTATGTGCAATAGATAAGTATAGGAAAAAGTAGGAGCCACACTGGTGGCTCATGTCTTTATTCCTAGCTAATCAGAAAGACAAAATCTGATGATTGTGGTTTGAAACCAGACCAAGAAAAATAGTCCATTAGATTCTGGTTTGAAAGTAACCAGCAAAAGCTAGAAATGGAGCTCTTACAAGCGGTAAAATGCTAGCCTTGAGAAAACTAAAACAAAATAAACAACAAATTCTGAGACAGAGCCAGGCCCTGAGTTCAAGCTCTAGTATTAGCACCAAACTAATGAATGAATGAATGAATGAATGAATGAACTAAAAATAAATTAAATGGTCACATGTGGAGAGACAGGGAAAATGTAACCACCGTGGCGAGTGGATTATGTATTATTTTGTAATAAGGCAAATTATCATTTTTCCTAATCACTAATATTTTTTGGACATATTTTGTTTTTTTTTTTATTGTGAAAATACTGTACAGAGGAGTTACAATTACATGGGCAAGATAGTGAGTACATTTCTTATCAAGCATTGTAGCCTCCTCCGTTGTTTCCCTTTCCATCCTCCCCACCCAATCCTCCCCGCCTTCCCTTCTCCCCTCTCCTCCCCACCCCCTGCACGAAAGTTGTAAAGTTCGTTTTCGACATTACGACTTGTACATTTCACTGTTGCAATGGGTCTACCTGTATGGACATAATTTGTTTCGGTAAAACATGAGTGTCTTCCAGTACTTCGAATGCTATTAAAACTTAAGTCTCCTTAGAATTAACATATACATCTATGACAGTTAGGGAAGACAAATAGGCCTGTATTATATTCAGATTTTCTGAGCTTTCTTCTGGTGCATTTTGTTTTGCTTTCACATAGCATACCTAGTGAAATATCATAATAATTTGGTCCTCATATCCCTTAGGTTCTTTTCTTTTCTTTTCTATTATTTATTTTTTTTATTTTTTTGTGAACATACTGTACAGAGGGCTTACAATTACATGGGCAAGATAATGAGTATATTTCTTATCAAGCATTGCAGATTCCTCCTTTCTTTGCCCTTCACCTCCCTTCCCAGCCTCCCCCTGCCCCCCCCCACCCAATCTTCCCATCCCCCGTCCTCCCTTCCCCCCCCTCCCCCCCCCCCCCCCGCACCAAAGTTGTAAAGTTCGTTTTCAACATGACAACATGTACTTCTCATTGTTGCAACGGGTCCAACTGTATCCTTAAACGACTAGTTTTTCCCCCTGTCCTCTACAAATTGTACCAACATCAAATATAGTGAAAGCAGGGGTTATATTGTGGGGGAGGGAGATACAAAGCAACAAAGAAATAATCTTATAAATGCGTTAGAAACAAATGCATGAAAGAAAAAAAAAATTAAAATACATATCTAAGGGTTCATTTTCCTAACATCACATTATCTGACCTTTTCTGCTTGACTCATACATATACTAGATATTGCAAATAAGGGAAACCATGGGACCTATGTTTCTTTGGGCTTGGCTTACTTCACTTAATATAATTTTTTCCAAGCCTTTCCATTTCCTAACAAATGGGGCAATGTCATTCTTTCTGATGGAGGCATAGAATTCCATTGTGTACATATACAACTTTTTCTTGATCCATTCATCTACTGAGGGGCATCTGGGTTGGTTCCATATCTTAGCTTTGGTAAATAATGCTGCAATAAACATAGTTGTGCTGGTAGCTTTAGTGTGGTCTTGTTTGTAAACATTTGGGTAAATACCCAAAAGTGGGATTGCTTGGTCATAGGGGAGCTCTATGTGAAGTCTTTTGAGGAACCTCCATACTGCTGTCCAACGTGGTTGAACAAGTTTACATTCCCACCAACAATGAAGTAAGGTTCCCTTCTGTCCACATCCCCTCCAGCATCTGTTGTTGTTAGAGTTCTTGATTTTTGCCATTCTAACTGGGGTGAGCTGGTATCTCAATGTTGTTTTGATTTGCATTTCTTTTATGGCTAGGGAGATTGAGCATTTCTTCATGTGTCTATTGGCCATCCTTCTTTCTTCTTCAGTGAAGTTTCTCTTTATGTCTTTAGCCAACTTATTTATTGGGCAGTTTTTTCCTTGAGGATTTGTTGTAGGGGGATTTAATTCTTCAAGTTCCAAGTATATTTTAGATATGAGACCCTTGTCCGTTGTATGACTAGTGAAGATCTTCTCCCAATCTGTGGGCTTTCTATTGATCTTGCTAGCTAAGTCCTTTGCCATGCAGAAGCTCTGAAACTTCATGCAATCCCATTTGTCCAACCTTTCTGTGATTTGTTGTGTTTCCTGGTCTCTATAAAGAAAATTTCGGCCTGAGCAAGGAGACCTAAGGTTTCTCCTATTCCATCCTGTAATGTTTTCAGAGTGTCTGGTTTGACTCCGAGGTCTTTGATCCATTTGGAATTGATGCTTGTGCCGGGTGATATATAAGGATCTAGCTTTAGTTTTCTACAAGTAGTTAACCAATTTTGCCAGCACCATTTACTGACGATGTTGTCTTTCTTCCATTCTATTTTTTTAGCTCCCTTATCAAATATTAGATGGCTATATGTCTGTAGGTTCATTTCTGGGTTTTCAATTCTATTCCACTGGTACTGAGGTCTGTTCTTATGCCAGCACCAAGCTGTTTTGATTACTATGGCTTAATAGTAGAGTTTGAAATTTGGTATTGATATTCCTCCAGTAGTGTTCTTTCCATTGAGGATCGTTTTTGCTATTAGGGGACTTTTATTGTTCCATATGAATTTTTAGAATGCCTCTTCTATTTCCTTGAAGAACAAGGTTGGAATTTTGACAGGTATCGCATTGAATTTGTAGATAGCCTTGGGAAGTACTGCCATTTTCACGATGTCAATCTTTCCAATCCAGGTACATGACATGTCTTGCCATTTTCTAAGTATTGTTTTGATTTCCTTTTTCATGATTTTAAAGTTTTCATCGTAAAGGTCCTTCACTCATTTTGTTAAGATAATTCCTAGGTATTTTAATTTTTGTGGGGATATTACAAATGGAGTTACTTTCCTAATTTCAGCCACACTTTTCTCATTGTTGGCATACAGAAAAGCCATTGATTTTGGGGGCTTAATTTTATACCAGCCTACTTTGCCAAAGTTTTGAATCAGCTTGAGTAATTTGGCAGTGGAGTCTATGGGATTCATTAAATACAAGATCATGTCATCTGCAAAGAAGGAGAGTTTTATTTCTTCTTTCCCTATGTGGATCCCCTTTATGTTTGGATCTTGTCTTATTGCTGTAGCTAGGCATGCAAATACTAGATTGAAGAGACGTGGAGAGAGTGGACATCCTTGTCTTGTTCCTGAGTTAAGAGGAATGTCTTTAGTTTTTCACCATTAAGTATAATGCTGGCTGTAGGTTTGTCATATACAGCCTTTATTGTATTGAGGAATGTTCCATGGATTCCTAATTTTTCCAAAACCTTCATCATAAAGGGGTGTTGGATCTTGTTGAATGCTTTTTCTGCATCTATTGAGATAACCATGTGGTTCTTATCCTTGCTCCTGTTGATGTGATGAATTATATTAATTGATTTGCGTATATTGAACCAGCTTTGCATTCCTGAAATGAATCCTGTATGATATTGGTGTATGATTTTTTTGGATGAATTGTTGAAGTCGATTGGCAAAAATTTTGTTGAGAAGTTTTGCCTCAATGTTCATCAAAGAAATGGGTCTATAGTTTTCTTTCTTTGATGAGTCCCTGCCTGGTTTGGGGATGAGGATTATGATGGCTGCATAGAATGTGTTCGGTAGTGAACTTTTCCTTTCAATTTCATTGAAGAGTTGGAGGAGTATTGGTGTGAGCTCTGCTTTGAAGGCCTTGTAGAATTCCGCTGTAAAACCATCTGGTCCTGGACTTTTCTTACCTGGGAGTTCTCTTATTGCTGTTTCTATTTCAATGCTTGATATGGGTCTGTTAAGATGGTTTAACTCATCTTGGTTTAGTTTTGGAATGTCAATATTTGCTAGGAAAAGATCCATTTCTGTCAAGTTCTCAATCTTATTAGCATAAAGTTTTGAGAAGTATTCCCATATAATGTTCTGAATCTTGGTTGTTTTGTGGTGTTGTTTCCATTCTCATCTCTGAGTTTATTAATTTGGGTGTGTTCTCTTCTTTTTCTGATAAGATTTGTGAAGGGCCTGTCAATTTTGTTAATTTTTTCGAAGAACCAAATCTTTGCTTGGTTAATTCTTTCTATAGATTTTTTTGGATTCTCATTTATTTAATTCTGATTTAATTTTAATTATTTCTTTCCATCTACTGGATTGGGGTTTATCTTGCTGCTCTTTTCAAGGAGGTTTATATATGTCATTAAATTGTTGGTTTCAGATCTCCCCAATTTGTTGATGTAGGAGTTCAGAGCTATAAACTTGCCTCTGAGTACTGCCTTTGCTGTGTCCCAAAGGAGCTGGTAATTTGTGTTCTCAGTTTTGTTGAATAGCATGAACATTTGAATTTCCTTTCTAATCTCTTCCATGACCCACTCTTGATTCAGCAGTGTGTTGTTCAGCCTCCATGTGATACCGGACTTTCTTTGGTGGCTTTTGGTGTTGAGTTCTAGTTTTATTCCCTTGTGGTCAGAGAGAACGCAAGGTATAACTTCACTGTTTCTGAATTTAGACAAGTTTGCTTTGTGGCATAAAATGTGGTCTATTTTAGACAATGTTCCTTGTGCTGCTGAGAAAAACGTGTATTCTGATGCTGCTGGGTGAAATATTCGGTAGATGTCTGTTAAATCTTGTTGATCTCTGCAGCTGTTTAGATCTGTGTTTTCTCTGTTTAGTTTTTGCCGAGTTGATCTATCTAGTGGGGAGAGTGGTGTTTTAAAATCTCCAACTATTAATGTCTTTGGATCTATGTGGGATTTGAGGGAAAGTAGTGTTTGTTGGATAAATTTGGGTGCTACATTTTTTGGAGAATAGATATTTAGAATTGTAATATCCTCCTGCAGGAGAGAACCCTTAATTAGTATGTAGTGACCTTCTTTATCTCTTGTCACAAATCTTAATTTGAAGTCTATTTTATCTGATATTAGGATTGCAACTCCTGCCTGTTTATGGGGGCCATTTGCTTGGTAGATTTTGTTCAGCCTTTAACATTGAAAATGTGTTTGTTTTTATGGGCAAGTTGTGACTCCTGAAGACAGCAGATAGAAGGAACTTTTTTTTAATCCAACTAGACAGTCTATTTCGCTTAATTGGAGAGTTAAGTCCGTTAATGTTGATAAAAAGGACTGAGAGTTATTTGGGACTTCCTGCCATGTTATCCACCTTCTCCGGGGCTGCAAAAATTGGGTTCTTTCTATGGTTCTTGGATTCTCAGTTTGGGTGCAGTTTCTTGGCCTTTATTGTGGTCTTGTTGGTTTTCTATGTGTAGGACATCTTTAAGAATCTTTTGCAGGGCTAGTTTGGTGGAGAGGTACTGTTTCAATTTTTCTTTCCTATGGAAGGTTTTTATTTGGCCTTCAGTTATGAAGGAGAGTTTAGCTGGGTACAGTATTCTTGGTTGATAGTTGTTTGTTTTTAGGGCATGGGATACATCATTCCAGGCTCTTCTTGCTTTGCTTGTCTCTGCTGAGAAATCTGAGGTGATTCTAATTGGTTTTCCTTTATAAGTGATTAATCTTGTCTCCTTCACAGCTTTAAGGATCTTTTCTTGGTCTGAGTTGATCCTGTGTGGATTATAATGTGACGGTGGGATGTCCTATTCTTTTCTGGTCTATTTGGAATTCTAAAACTTCTTGTATCTGAATAGGCCTGTCTTTTTGCATGTTTTGGAAGTTCTCTGTTACGATCCTGTTAAACAAATTTCCTAGACCATTAACTCCCATTTCTAGGTGCTCCTCTACACCCATTATCCTTAGCCTTATCACTAATATTTTATTTGAACTTTATTGTACAATAAACCCTGAATTTGCCTTGCCTGTAAATGTGTGTGTACATGTACGCAAATATGTGTGTATGTGTGTGTGTGTGTGTGTGGTTGCAATGTTGCTTGCCAATGAGGACAGAGAGAGGCTGAAAAGAACTGTGTTGCAATGTTGTTATTTATCAGTGTTCCGTACTATCATTTCAGTGGAACCACCCTTCTGTACATTTTATTCGTCAAATAATAACATCATCATAATTAAAGCATTTACAACATTAAGTTATATAAAAGAGATCACTTTCAGCTCTTTGTATATGTTAGGCAAGAAGATACACATATATTTAAGTAGTAAGTTATTGCTGTAAGATGACTGTCAGTACAAAATATGTATTTGACCTCTTAAATTGGCTATACTTTTACGATATACTCATGGAGTGAGTTTGACTGACTTGACCAAAGAGGTATTACACTCTGGTTATTCCTGTGAAACTCAAGGTGGATAAACCCTTTCCGGATTTCTGTTGAAAATAACTTTCTTTATAAGATAGTATCTATTCACACTAAGAATAAATCACGTTTTTTTTAGGTTTGAATACCCGATCATATTGACTGAAAAACAGTATTGTGGATATGTTTGTTAGATATACATTGCAAAAACAAATAAACAAAAAAGCATGTGTGTTGTATTTTACATACAGAGGTTTCTTCATTAATAATTCTTTTGTGGGAGTAACTATCACAACTTTAACAAATAAGGCTTTTTGAAGATCTTTTCCAATATAAATAACATCCAAGAGCAAGTCTTGCAATTTCTGAAAACCCTTTGAATACTTTAGTGTTATTTCATTTCATTGACTATACAGCTAAAGACATTTCTGAAATAAACATTATTAAAATCTGAAAATGTAAGTGGGTATATAGGCTTTTATGCATCATTTTATCAAAAGACAGGTTTTATGAAACTAAAATATATAGAACAAAAGAATGGAAGTGAATTGCGTGAGCTAATTTTTAGTATAACTTTGTTGTCTATTAGCACAGTCCTTTGAATGTACATGATGAAGTTAAATTATGCCCTTTGTGACACTATGCTTCAGTTATTTTTAGAATCTTTGTAGTTATAAGAGTGAATTTGTAGTATAAATAAATCTTTGGAAATGATTAGGATTAATCTTGTGTTTTGTTTCCTACTCCCAAGAAAAAGAGTTATTTTCAAGTGTTAACAGTTTACAATTGAATCTTCAGTATCATAAGAAAGTTTGAACAAATATAGTAGTATTGATGTCTTTTTTTGGGGGGGGGTGTCTGGTAGTGGGGCCTGAACTCTGGGCCTGGGCACTGTCCTTCAGCTCTTCAGCTCAAGGATAGCGCTCTTCCACTTGAGCCACAGCGCCACTTGCGGCTTTTTTCTTTTTTTTCTTTTTTATGTGGTGCTGAGGAATCAAATCCAGGGCTTCACGCATGCAAGGCAAGCACTCTACTACTGAGCCACCTTCCCAGCTCTTTATGTCTTTTTAAAACAATTGTATTCCCAAGTAGGAGAGGCTTTAATTCATTAATGATAAGTCAGACTGCATTTTTGGGTACATGAAAGGTAAAATATTTATCTAGGGTCAAAGGTGATTTTTATATGTCTTACTTTAATAGCATTTTAAAGTAGTACCTTTCTCTCAAAATGTTGGGAATAAAAAGCAATCAAAATACTTCTAATGGTAAACAAATTAGTTGAGCTACAATGTGGAAATGATTGGTCCATAAGACCTGCAGTCTGTTTCCATCAGGAATTAGGAAGGTCATTCTTTCAGTAAGACAGTGTTAAACAGAGATAGGGTCCCCAGGCAGTGCAGTGTTCAGTGAAGGGATAGAATATGATTTCTGCTATTTTGACCTAGAGGTCAAGAATGTTATACTTTAGCACTTCCTTTCACCAGGGAGGTATGCACTGATTATGAACTTTGAGTATTCATATTACAGTTCCTTATTTTCTAACAAAGATAAAATGAAATATTATGAGTGTACACAATAATTCTGGGAAATTTTCCTAGAATTTGTAGACTAAGTGCTGGTATTTTAGTCATAAAATAGAATGAGGTTAATTGATACAGTGGGAGATGAACCTCAGGCTAACACTTACCATGTGTGCAATGTTGTACTAGTAATTCCAACTCTGAAGACTTCAATATCATCATCTGAGAAATAAAAATGTAAGTAGTTCCACTTTATGGAATTATTGTGAGGATTAAATTAGATATCATTGGTATAGTACTTGGAAAAACAATCAATGATCATTTGGCATATTCTACCTGTTATTTTATCATGTGGTTAATTCTAACATTTTTACTGTGATTTTTATTGTGTCTATTTATGATGTGCAAAGTGATGTATTGATATTCATTGCATTGATCATTTTTCTGTCACTCAAAGGAAAATACCTGCAAAGGAAATTTCTGAGGAGGAAACTATTATATTGACTCATGGTTTAAGAGAACACAGTTTAAGATCAGATGGCTCCATTGTTTTTAATTATATTTTTATTATCATAACTAGTTGTACAAGGGAATTTACATTCAATAAATAATGCTTTTAAGTATAATGGATCCTTATATAACTTTTCCCTGTCTTTCTAAACCTCACCACACGTTAATTTTTTCTAGTTTCATACTATCTGCATTGAATATCATGTCTTCACTTTCTTCCTCCATAACTCTTTTTATTCTTTCCCTTTGACTTCCCCTCACATCTTCAAAGTGATAGTTTCCTGGTATTTATTTTGGTGGATTAAAAGTTCAATTTTATAAAAAATTACATCTTTTAAATACTCCTCTACAAATAGCATGATTTGGTTAATATTGCTGTGTAAAATTGTATAAAGTTCTAGCTTCCAAATATGAGACAGAACATGGGTCTTTTGTGTGTCTGGCTTTGACTTCGTTTATTTAACATAGTTTTAGATCTATCCATTGCTTTGCAAATAACGTAACAGTCTTCATAATGGATAAGTACATTCCACGTATGTATATATGACACACTTTTGCCAACCATCCCTTTGCCAAAGGGCATCTGGGCTGTTTCCATAACTTGGCTACAGTGAAGAGTGCAGTAGAGAACATGGTTGTGAAAGTGATTTTACTGTCCTTTTGGAAGAATTCATCACTATCTTTCTGGGAGCAATCCTCTAGCCAGTTTTCCAGAATAAGCACATCCCTCCCTTCATCTCCATCACAACGTATTGCAAGTCCTCAAAAACACACTACCCCATACAGGTTTCAATAAGCTAAAACCACACTGTGCCCATATTCTTTCAATACATTTTTAATAATTACATATAATTTAGTGAGAACCTTCTATGTACTTTCCTCATGTGGGAATGAGGGACATAACAACAGAGTAAAAGTAAGAAATATGTAATTTAATTAGTTATCATATTTAAAATGTTTTTCAGCTCTAATAGCCTCACTTACTATTATTTTAATCTTTATTTAATTACTTCATCTAGCCCCTAAATTATAACAGGTGAGTTAAATACAAAGGCAAAAAGTGTGGTTTGATTTTGACACTCATGTTTGAGGATGCACAATATGGGCAAAGAGATGGATTGGAATTAATAGCAATTATCCATTTTGTTAAAGTAGAGATGGTTTTCCCAAACTGATTCTCATAATTCATATTCCATTCAACAAAATAAAGGTGTAACAATTACCTTTGTTTTGCTTCTTATTAACTTTTGTTTCCATTATATTTTTAATGAAGGATGATTTCATAAATCTACTGTAGATGCAAAAATATTTTAATATATTTCTAACTGTATGCATTGATCTATACATACACACATATATTACACAGGTTACAATCATAATTTATAGCTTCTGTAACTATACAATTTACTAAATTATTAAAAACATCGACGGCTCATGCCTGGAATCAGGATTACTCAGGAGGCTGAGATCTGACGATCTTGGTTTGAAGCCATCCTGGGCAGGAAAGTCCATGAGCCTCTTATCTCCAAACAACCAACAGAAAATCAGAATTGGAACTGTGGCTCCAAGTATTAGAGTGGTAGCCTTGAGAGAAAAAGCTCATGGACAACACCCAGGCTCTTAGTTCAAGAACTACAATCTACCCCCAAAATCTATTTAATTTACACCTGTGTAAGTAGAGTATTTCCATCACCCAAATGCACATCCATGCTCATTTGCAAGGTAACTCTGTTTTGTCTGAAGTACGACTAAACATTATCACTAAAGGAGCACTGGAATGTGGGTTCATTCTATCTCTCTAATGGATTTTTCTCCACTCAAATACTCAAGTGTTACAATTGTTCTAATTATTTAAAATCATAGCTTTTTTCTTTCATACTCCTCATATTAGAGTTTGAATTGAGTGTTTTGTCCCCTTAAATGTGTGTTCTTACCACTTTGTCATGCCCCCAGCCCTAAGTTATCCTGATTATTTTTCAGCTAGAAACTGGCTTCCTACTTGTGTATGAACTTGGTCTCAGTCCACTTGATGTTATTCTTCCTGGAATTTAGAACAACAGGTGCATGGCATTGTGTACAGAACTTTCTGTTCAGTCTGGGCTTTTGCCACTATACTCACAACATTGCACTCCCATGTAGTCACGAATTTCATAAGCTTGTCATAGCTGATTTTTTTAAATCTTTCATTTCCTGCAGGTTCTTGAGTACTGAATTAATTTGTGTTTTCTTGGTTTGTTTGTTTCATTTGAATCTATGTGTTGAGTTGTTCCTCACTTTTCCTTTTGTTTCTTTCCCTCAAGTTCTTACCTAAAGTGCTGAGAAACCAATTCTTCTTTCTCAAGATAGGGTGAACATTATTTATTCCAAAGCAATTTCCGTATCTATGAATGGTATACACATGCTAAGCACTGAGAAAGGTGTTTTTATTATCACGGCAGTCTTTGTCATACACAGACAGATCATGAAATATATGAAGAAAATAAAACTACAGATGAATGCCAGGAGGAAAATAAGCTATTATTAATTGTTTGAAAAGGTTTCTCTTCTAGTGAAAGAAATATATTACTTGATGCAGGATTTCACAAAATCATATTGCTAGGAGGAATCTAAACAATCATCTAATACTATAAACTTGCGAGTGATGAATTGACTTCCTGAATAATTTACTTTTGGGTCAAATAAAAGCAGGCTTCCAAAAAGAGAGTAGATTTTAGAGAAACGATGAATTTTATGTAAATAGGTCCTTAGCTGATTTTGTTAATTTGTGAACTAATACAGGGAAATAAAGTACAGCAAGATAAAAAAATAAAAACTTCACATTGAAATACTCATTTGTGTTTGTGTATGTGTGCATGCATGTGCGAGTACACACACGCACATGTGCATGTGCTCATGCATGCATTCATCATTCTTGAGGCTTGATAGTGCCATGGAAACTATTCCTCAGCTTCTGTGCCCAAGGATATTGGTCTACCACTTCAGCCTCTGCTACAATTCTGTTTTTTTTTTTTTTTGAGATAATCACTTGTATTTTCATGATTGAACAGTGGTCTTCAGATCTCAGACTCCCGAGTAGCTAGCTCTGCTTACTCAGCCTCTGAGTAGGTAGTTAAAATTCTGGCTGTCCTCTATGCTTCACTGCTCTTTTATACTTTTCCTGAGGTATACACAAGACTAAGTCATATATATATCTAGTTGCTTTAAAATGTTCTTACTGCTTGGCAACAGGGGATCACATGTGTACTCTTAACTATTTTGGAGGCTTGAGAACAGAACGCAAACAAAAAGTTTAGTGGACTTACTTCTCAATCTATAGCTGGGTGAATTGGATCATTTCTACCAACCTGCACTATCTAGAGACTACGATTGGAAGGACTGTGGATCCAGGTCAGTCAAGGTAGCAAGCTAGACAAGTTGGTGTGCAACTCTGATGCCATTGATGATGGGAAGGATAAAAGGACAGATGAGATGCATGTTCTTGTGGAAAGGGAACCCCGGCCTGCAAGAAAAATATACACCAAATTGAAATCCCCACATTTTCTCACAACCAAAATAAGTATATACATTAACATCCAAAAACTTAATACAATCTGTTCTTTGCTCTAATATCAGCTTTATCTGATTATCATATGATGTGACAGAATAATTTCATTAAACTTATGATAATTTAAAAAGACCTAGAAAATTCTTTCTCACTTATTAAGTGCAGATGAATGGCAAATTGCCTCATTTCTTACATATTTGACTACCACTATAAATTCATCTTGTGATTATTATTAATAGTAATATATTCTGATTTATTACTTTACTTTGTAACAGTTTTTAAACTTTTTGCTTTTCTGCTGAGGTTGAAGTATTTAAATAGTATCATCAAAGTATATTCCTTGGGTATTTAGGGAAGATTTTTACAAAAATTTTAACCAATGGCTTCTAAGAATTCTTAATTGGTATATATATATATTTTGGTTTATTTTTAATTTCAATTTAAATTTATTGTAATGGTAAGGTACACAGGGGTTAAAGTTACATAAATGAGGTAATGAATACATTTCTTAGGGAAGGAACATTGTTATATCTTCCATCGATATTTTTGTACACTCAAAACAAGAACTACTGATGCTTTTGCTGTTGCTATTGATTAATGGGTACTTTTGCTTACTTTGTTCATGCATTTTTTTTTATAAAATTGATATACAGAGCTTTTCCACTTAATTAAGTCAACTAAAGAGTACACTTCATTTTCTTTTCTTTTTTTTTTGGGTGGGGGGTCCGGTTGTGAAGCCTGAACTCTGGGCCTGGGCCCCGTCCCTCAGCTCTTCAGCTCAAGGCTAGTGCTCTACCACTTGAACCACAGCGCCACTTCCAGCTTTTTCCTTTTTGCTTATATGGTGCTGAGGAATCGAACCAAGGGCTTCATGCATGGAAGGCCATCGCTCTACCACTGAGCTACTGTCCCAGCTCCTACTTCATTTTATTTTCTAATTTTCAAATTTTGAGCTTAAATGTTTCCTTTTGTTTCTTTAGGGTAATTCTTTTTTCAGAGTTGTAGGATCAGTTAATATAATTTTGCATGATTTCTACACATGTAAATTATTCAGTCACATATATTTTGCTTTTAAAATATTTAACATGTGGCTATTTGAAATTATTTTCTTAATTTTTATATGGTTAGTGAATTTAAATACATTTATTTTCTTATATTTATAAACATATTTGTCCAGGTAACAAATATTTACTGTATTTTCAAGAAGCACTTACTTTATTAAGAAAGTCTTCATTACCTGATCACTTTTTGGAAATATTTGTTCTTGAATTTAAAAAAAAGTTTGAGCTCGGCATGGTGATTTGTTGCATCCATTTTCTAGCTATGGTGGGAATTGTAAATAGGGCTTGTAATTCGGGAGAGACTGGGAAACTATGAGACCTTATTATAAAACTATTCAGAGTGAACTGATTAGAGATGTAGCCATCGCTAGTGTTATATAGAGCACCTCGCTATCACATTCTAAATCTTGAGTTAAAACACCAGTAACATCAATCATTTGTCAAAATAAAAGGACACTTGTTTCAAAATGATTATTATTTAAAACTTATTTGCAAAGGTTCTCATGTCTTCTATTAATTTTCGATTTCCTTAATCTATTAAAATCCAAGTATATTGTGACTATTTTATTTCTACTAAACTTTTAAATAGTACAAGCAATATTATGATTTCATATATTTACATACTTTTACTGTTTGTGATAATTTCCTCCGTTTAATATAATAAAATCAATATTCCAAATGTGTGTATGTGGTGTGTGTGTGTGTGTGTGTGTGTGTGTGTGTGTGTGTGTGTGTTTATGTGGTTTTTGTGTGTGTGTGTGTGCTTTGTGTGTACTTTTTAATGCTTGCGAGATCACACCATTGCTTCACATATGCAAGGCCAATGGTATACCACTGAGCTATTCTGGCTAGTTATAATCCAAATAGTATTTTAAACCATGACTTTCAAAATTTCATTCCTAGTATGCCCTTTCAAAATTATATATGATAACATGTGATCCATATTCTATCCACATTAGCAATTTTTATTGTTATTTAGAATATTTCCACTGCCTTTCCACTTCCAAACTCTTGTGTTTGTTATTGATAAAGGTTTTACTTTGCTTCTTCTGTCTCTTCTTTATTTTTCCCTTTAGAGTTTAACTATTCTTTCTCTTATTTCTTTGGAAATTAATTATCATATTCCTATTACAATTTCTTTACATTGTAACAGGTATATACAATGCTTTAATTTCCATTTTAATTTTTCCCATTTTCACTGACGTTTAGTACAAACTATTAGATAGATTAAAAAGAAACTTGTCTCAGGAAACATTATTTTTCTCCTTCTCTTCTCTGAAGTCTTTCTGTTTTTTGAAACACAATAGCAATTACATATAGCTCCTATGTGGTACATCATTGTTTCCCCTCTCACTCTCCTCCGTTGTACAGCTCAAGTTGTTATCATTCAGCTTTGTTATGTTACAGTGTTATCTAAATCGTAACTCATTCTTGAATTAATTTTAGTTGTTTCAAGTATTCTCTGAAGACATTTTTCTATATATAATATCTGAGGTCTTGTGTTTTTACAAGGTAAAAAATATGAGTCACTTTCAAACATCTAGATATCTCTGTAGAATATTGGTCTACCTGCTCAATAAACTCGTATGTAAATTCAAGGAATACAGGTCAGTTAGAACAATCTTGTAAAATGGTGTAGCTTCAGCCTTCATACTAGCTTTGAATCTTTTTACCATGTTTAGTAGTAAAGACAACATAGTTCTACTACAAGAGCAGACACATAGAAGAATGTAACAGATTTGTCAAAAATAAATTCTCAGTTTATGTTCAATAGATTTTGAAAACTATCCTATGACTTTACGAAATAAAAAATAGAATCTTAAATGGGTGTATTGGCACTATTTTCTCTCGAGATTTAAAGAATGATCTTAGACTACTACCTCAATCCTTTTTTTGTTTCTTTTGTTTTGTTTTTTGTCACTCATGGAGCTTGAACTCTGGGATTAGGCGCTGTCCATGTGCTCTGCAGATCAATGCGAGCACCCTACCACTTGAGCCACCGCACCACTTCTGGCTTTCTAGTGGTTTATTAGAAATACGAGTCTCATGGACTTTCCTGCCCGGGCTGGCTTTAAACTGTGATCCTCAGATTTCAGACTCCTGATTAGCTAGGATTACAGGCGTGACCTACAGGCACCTGGCCTACCTTAATCCTTATACAAAAATTTAAAATAAAAAATGATTATCAAACTAAATGTGAGATGTAAAAACCTATAAGAGATAAACGTAAAAATTCATGACATTGTATCAGTAAAGGTTTCTAAATGGAAAGCATTAGTTGCTAAAGAAAAGCAAGAATATACTGAATTATATCAAGTGATAGCCTTTCATAATTCAAAGGACACTATAACTGAAGTGAAAACATATCCAACAGATAGAGGTAACATATTTGTTAATGCTAAAATGTGAATGCTACAATGATTCTTAATCTTAAGTATTTTTATATCTTCTATTTCTATATAATTTTTCCTGAATAGGATATTTCTTTAAAGAACATGTGTAAATTAATAGTCAATAAGAGGAACATATGAAATAAGTTCCTCTTTAGTATCAGAAAAAAGAAAAAGAAAAATCACTAGTATGACTCTAATATAAAAAGATGACACAAAATATAGTAATGCATTTGTGGAGGAATTGATAAACTACTCATAGTGATCCATTTGTATAATGCTGCAATCATTTTAGCAAGCAAGTTTTCAAGTCTCAAAGGTCAAAAAGAATTGTATAGGATCAATTCATTATACTTCTATGAATGTATTAAAGAGAAGTAAAAAAAAAGTATTTGGACAGGGAATTGTAGTTCATTGACAGTGCACTTAAATAGTATGTGTGAGACCCTGGAAAAAATCCCCAAAATAAAATTTTGAAAATACACACTACAGAGGATGTATGCTGGACAAATTCTAGTAACAGAACTTTTTATCTATTTTAATGTCTGTTCTTAAATTTTTAGCATTTCTATTAGAAGAAATGCAAGTTTGTGAAAATTAGGCTTTGAAAACCTATGAAGGTACAATTCACTTCCAAAGCACTAAAGTGTATACAATAAAAGGAGATAGTATATTGCAAGTGAATTACATGTCAGCAAATAAACTATTGTTAAAAATTCTTCACACAAAATGCAGAATATCTAAATAGACGTTTTTGGTTTTGGCTAAAAACTCTGTAAACTACAGCGCTTAAAACAAACAAGTGATTTCTGTTTATTTTAAGGGTTTTTTTGTCCGTTATTTTGAGTTTATACAGAGATATCTCAATCAAGAGGGTATGTGATAACTGGAATACCTAGGAATTATGCATCATTTATAAGTAATTGATAACCTTTTCTGGACGAAACGTTTAGCAAATGACAGAAGACACAAAACTATGCATCTGCATTTTATGAAAGCCATTGGAGCATTAAAGTAGGATAAAGTCAAGTAAATATTTTGCATGTATTCTATTGGTTTCTCTTTAACTTGAAAGTTATAGATTATGTTTTTTTATATTCTATTGGGACAATGATCTGCTGTCACTTATTTTTTCTCTTCCCCTTCTTTTGCTCTTCCACTTACATAATTATTATTTAAAGAGACATACTTGACCTTGCATTTCTAAATACCTCAAAATTATCTGAACAATTTTATACTTCTGGCAGCCTCCTATATCTTTCTCAAAGGAAATATTTTTGACACTACCATTTTTATCCTCTATGATATTGGATATCTTATTGCCTAATTCAGTGCAAGATATACATGAGACTCATCCAGATATCGCAAAACTCGTACCACCATAAAATCCTATCTTACTTAGAAATCATGCTTTTAGAATGTCTGGGGAGGTGGCATCTCTCATTTTTGAATGACACTAAGTGATACTTATATGCAGTCATGTTTTAAACCAATATGCCACTCAGTAGATGAACGAATTGACAAAATGTGGTTTATGTATGCACGGTGGAATTCTATTCTTCAAATTCATACGGAACTGGAAAGACTTGGAAAAATCCTACGAAGTAAAATAAACAAGACACAAAGAAACAGATTCCGTGGTTTCCTCATTTGTAATAAGTAGGAAATGTCTAGAATATAAAGAAAAGAAAAAGAAATGTGATCTTAGCCACCACTTTATTGCTAGTATAATTCCTGCTCTCTCGAAAAGGACTTTTTTCCAGTTAAGTCCATGATCTTATATCTGACTTGCTTGGAATCAGAATTATTCTTCCATTCTACTTTTAACAAATTTGCATGATTACCTATCATGATTTAGAGCTAGTAGAAGAAAGAGAGTGGTCTCATCCTTCATGTTCACTTAGTAGTAATGCTTTCTCTATGTCACTCCCATAGATCTACATACTGGCCTTGGCTTTATTATTTCAACGCTGTCTTATTTGCAGAGTCTTCTATAGAGTATGGAACCATTATACTTAAACACAGAACTTCTCTTTCTCCTATACCTATTGTTTCTCCTTCTGTTAACTTATGTACACTTGGGTAATAATGCACAACACAAACACTGACAAAAAATGTTTCTGAGAAACTTCTTCCCACTTAAAATTGGTCTTAATTTACAGAGCACTTAGGAAATTTGAACTTAATGTACTCCAGGATAATGTTTTTTTTTTCATGTTTTTTTTATGGTGAAAATGGTGGACAGAGGGGCTAGAGTTACATAAGTAAGTCTACCGAACATTGTTACATCCTCTTTTGTTTTCCCCCTGTCATCCCTTTTCTCCACACTGCCCCAACTCTCCTCTCCCATCCCCAACTAGTAAAGTTCATTTTCAACATAGTGTCTTGTTCATCTCATTGTAACAACGGGTCATACTGTATACTTCTTTCAGCATTTTATTTCCCTTCCCCTCCCCACATTAGAAAAATGTATATGCAAGTTGCAGCTCACCGACCTCAAATACAGTGGAAACGGGTTATACCATGGAGGAAGAAAATAGAAGAGAACCAAAAAAATCACATAATACATGGTAGGTACATTAAAAACAATAGTAAGAAAGAAAAAACAAGTTGTGTCCGTATTTGGGGTTCATTTCACTTAACATCGTCTTATACAGCCATATGTACGTGCATAATATTTTATAAGCCATGTAAATTCCATATTTTCTCATTACTAAGTTGTCTCTGAAACACGTGTACCTCGTGTCTAAAGATCCCTTTGTGCTATCTCAATGAAGCCAGAAAACATTCATTTTCCTGGAGCTATACCATAGATTGTTACCGGAAGTAAGTGGAAGGAACTTTTACAGGAAGTAGAAACTGAATCCAGGAGAGAAATTGAACATAGAGAAATGACAAAGTTCAAGTTAATTTGTGCTCTCATTTTTACTGTACAAGAATATAATCCAAGGCTTGAAGGTAACTCTGTCCCTATCTTTTTCGAGTGTGCACTTTATCCATAAAACTTGTCTGTAAACTTCTAGTTGACAGTATTACAATAGGAAACAATATGCCATTTGAAGGTCAGCATGGAAAAAAAGGAAATAACATTGTTTTACAGTGTTCTACTACAAAGAAACAAAGACATGGAGGTTTTAAAGTGTCTTATGCATGAATATTTAACTCCTGAAATGATTCTCTTGTTGCAAAAGTCAGATATCCATTCCTTTATTCTGGTCCTGGATTCCAAAAAGCAGGATCCAGTGAGTATGATCAGCAAAAAGAGGCTCTTTTCAAAGCAGTGCTTTAAGGATGGTCCCAAAGAAATATATGGGTTTTTTTGTTTATTGTTTGTTTGTTTAGTTTGTGTCGCTTCTGGGGTTTGAACTCAGAGGCTGGACCCTGTCCCTGAACAGTTGTCTTTCCTGCCCACCTGCCCCCAAAGCTAGTACTCTACTGCTTCAGCCAAAACACCACTTCTGGATTTTTGGTGCTTAATTACAGATAAGAGTTTGAAAGACTCTGCTTCCTGAGTTGGCTTTGAACTAAGACAATAAGAAAATCAAGTCACATCAACTGTATGGACTTCTCTCTTGAACCAAGGAATATTAGATGAAGTTTATTATAAAGGTAATATTTGACAATTTTTAAAAGAAGAGAATATGTGCAGCAAAGAAGCCATAACTTAAATAACTCAGCAAAAGTAGGTGCAATGAGTCATATTGGAAAATTTTTTCTGCTTGGGAAGATTACTATTGACTTCGTAGTTTCTTTTGGGGAAACTTCAAGTACATTTCACATTTTCATTGGTCGTGGGGCATGAACTCTGATCCTGGGCATGTGCCTCAGCTCTTCAGATCAAGTTGGGTGCTCTGCCACTTTAGTTACAACACCACTTCCGGGTTTCTGGTAGCTAATTGAAGATGTGTCTCATGGACTTTCCTGACCAGGCTAGCTTTGAGCCACAGTCCTCTGGTCTCAACCTCCTGAGTACCTAGGATGACAAGTGTGAGCCACCAGCACCCGTCTCATATTTGCATGTATGTGCACTTAATGACACTGTAGACAAATAATGGAAATTTGAATCAAGTGATGACATTGCAGCTTTTCAGAAAATTTGAGGTAGCAATAAATATGTCATCCTTATCCATGTTGTTACATTAATGACTCATGAGCCATTGGACTCTTAATTTAGCATCCTCTGAGGTCTGCATCGGTGTACTTAGTATAATTAATTTTTAGTAGATAAATAGAGAAAGACTGAGATTTTTAGAAAGCAAAGGAGATCAGATATAAAAGAACAACATAGAACGGGATAAAACTTATCTCACAGAGATTAAGAACTAGCCTAAGTGATTTAGAATGCTAAAGGAATGAGGAATAAGCTTACTTGATAACTAGTTCTTTAATAACCAAATATGGTTCCCTAGAACAGTTTCTGGTATAATTTAGTTATTATTATCATTTATTTCTTGCATCTGTATTTATTCCTTTACTTCTATCACAACTATTAATTAGCTGGTGCATTTTTGGTGCCAAAACTGACCAAAATTTTCCAAATCTCACTTAGACTTAGATTAATCCTCACCTGATATCTAAGCACATTCTTGACATTAATTGCCATGACCTACTAACAAAATATTTTTTTTCTCAACGCAGTCTTCTAATATAGGTAAAGCACATGAATTAAGAACTATTGTTAGGTCATAGTTGGAAGGAGCAATAATATATTCCAATTATAATTTCTTTATTTGGCATTTACTAGTTAAATCAATTTTTTTGCCAGTCCTGGGGCTTGAACTCAGGGCCAGGGAACTGTTCCTGAGATTTTTCTTGTTTTGCTTAAGGCTAGCACTCTACCACTTGAGGCATAGCACCACTTCTTTTTCTGTTTATGTGGTACTGAGGAATTGCACCCATGGTTTCATGCATGCTAAGCAATCACTGTACCATGAAGCCACATTCCCAGAGCCTTAAATGACTTTCTTAAGATGACTTTGCTTTTTCATTCCATTACTATGTATTATAATTTAGGTTAGGTGGTAGAAAAGGAAGTGAAAAACAATACTAAGCCCAGTAAGCCTGACATTACTGACATCACTAAGGAAGTACAGTGTTAAGACCTTTAGGACTCATAGGGCTCTTGCATGTGACATTATTAGTTTACATTATTACATAATATTTTACATTATTATGTAAAAAAACATTAACAGTCATCTCCAACATCCATAACATTCTGCTTCCACTTTCAAGTTCAAGAGCCAAAAATTTAAGCCTTTTTATTGATTAGATGTGTTTCCTAGGAAGGAAGAATGAGGATGTGGAAGGTGATGTTGGAAAAATATTTATATTGGCTCCCAGTCCACATTATTTGCATTTTTAAAAAGTATTACTGATGAACTCCTACATCTTCTTGACTATGCTGTCTGCACAAGATGCAGATAAAGGAAGACATTTATTCTGGTGGATTGTCACATATATTAACAAAATCCAGTTCTGCAAAAAAAAATTACTAGTATAAAGTATTGACTATAAAATGGTTTCTTGTCCTAGCAGAACAAAATGCAGTATTGAAATGATTAGTCCAGCTTTCTTTGAGATTTTATGCTGTCTCAGTATCAAGATGTTCTCTAATTCCACTAATATACAAGCATAAAAGATCTGATTTGAAGATCTCAGTAGTTTTAGAAACAAAGGTACATAGTAGCTTCCTTCATGCAGAGGCATGTGATGGCATGTATGACTGATCGTATTGTAATTATCTTTTTTTCCCTCTTTATCTCATGTTGCATATTTTGGCATATTAATCTGTCCTGCATCAGCTTCCTGTAGGTGAGATTTACCTCTACTCTGCAATGTCAAGATGGGGCATGTGACTTACTTCAGCTTACAAAAATGAACCAGAAGTGGTGAAAGGCTATTTCTAGGGGAAGATTTCTATCCCATTGTCTGGGTCTAAGAGTTAACTTCTTTTCCCTTAGCTATAAAAATAGCATATTTCCAGAGGGAATCTTTTTTCAACTTATATACTGAAAGAATATAGCATGTGAAATTGAGGCAAAATTCAAGCACAGGAAGAATTAAGTTAATATTAGAATATGATACTAAGATATTAGTTTCTTACTATTCTTGTATACCTTTATGATAGTTTCCTACAGCACTTCAGTATTTTAGAAATACTAAACAAGTACTAAACAGATAACACTTCTTGTTTGATGCTATTACATTTATTACATTTATTTTTTAAATAAATTAGCATTCTATATATGGTCACTTGAGGCGTTAACTTTTTCTATAAATGTGTTTAATCACTCTAGAGCACTGTATCTAACACCCACAATCATTATCCAGACCTTGTGATTGAGATGAGGAAGAACAAAAATATCTAGATTTCTCACTTCTCTTTTCCTCTTCTCCTTTTTCTAGTGAGAATTCTCATCCTTTCTCCAAATTCTCCTATTAATAAAGGAAGAATGAGACATTGTGCATATCAAGCAAAAGGCTTCAAAGCCAGAATTTTATTCTTTCAGAAATAGATAAAGTAAATCAGAATGGCTCAAGGAAGAAGGAAAACATGATTTTTTCCCCTTACTAGTTTCAACAATAGAGTCTGAACACAACTCTAAATATTTAATAAACCATTTGCTTTGGCTAATTGTTAAAAATATAGTGTTTTAAAATAAATAATTTTAAAAATTAAAAAAATTTAAATATATAGTAATTTGTTGTTTGCTTTTGGTAGGCATGAAATAAAACTGCATTAACATTGTGTGAGCTGAAAGGCTAAATTTTATCTGAATCTAAACAAAATGAAAAATATATGATGTTAAGATAAATAGCGTTTAGGTACATTTTTTACATGACATACACACAGGGACATTTTTTTCTTCTTTTCCTCTCCACACTTCAATAAGCAGTTCATGTAATTCAAATAGCTGTGTTTATTTCAGAAATAGATTAGACATAAAAAGTTAGAAGAAGAGAACCAGGATTGGTGATGCATTCTTTAAAAATATCAGTCAAATAACTATTAACCATAATTCCAAAATAATAACAAACAAATGCTCTTGAAAAGAGGAGATTGTAAGCAGAATACACAAAGAGTGATAGTGCCAGAACTGCTTCAGGAACTGCTCCCTGACATTTAAGATTTCTAGTACATGACAATGTTTGAATCAGGATTAAAGGCTTTCAGGAACTAAATTTTTTTAGTTATATTTCTTTGAAGAAATACCTTTTCAAAATTAATGAAAAGATAGCAGGTTTTAGTAGAAAGAATGCTTACACACTCATTGTGGTAGGCGGTAAAATACCTTTCCAAAATATCTATAGTCCAGAAATATCTAATCCATCAAATGTAGATTTACATTTTATATATGTTTGTAAAATAATCACCTTTCATTACCTAAGGAACACAAATTTGAATAATTATCAGATGGGGAAAGTATACTCAAAAGTCCCAGCTGTAGTTCGAGAGGGACATTATTAGGTAAGAACCATCAGAAAGATGTAAAGATGCTACATTAGAAGATAAAGGAAAAGACAACAATCCAGATTCTGAAGTTTCTGGAAAGCGGAACAGGAAGTAAATGCGTTTTCCACTAGAATCATCTGAAAAATATTTCAGTTCTGTAGGGGGCTCAATTTTAATCTAGTGAGAATTATTTTAGATTTTTGTCCATTAGAACTGTAAAATGATAAATACGGATTGTTCAACCCAATTAACTTGTAGAAATATTTTACAGAAGATTTGATTTAGTAATCTAACTCAACTACAACCTCTCCTGATGCAACCGCAAGGTTACCACATTTCCTAGTTTCTGAGAATAAGAAAAAGTTGCCACCAGGTTTGTACACATGTATGATATACATACTACTAAGGGCCTTGCATTAATGAAGTCTTGAAATTCTAAATAATATTTAAATAAGAAGGCCCTTTTCTTCATTTTCACATTTGGGGATCACTAGGTACCAAAGTTATGTAGAAGGCTAGGGTAAGAATATAGAAATGAAATCTGTCTTCTAATGTTATAAAGATGATTTATGTCACTTTGATTTACAGTTGTAAGGTAATAAAAAATAAGGTAAAACAGAAACAGTAAGTCAATTTTATCTTTCCTAACTTTCCAACAGAAATTAGAGAATCCAGTAAAGATACAGCAATCCCAGGATGATATAAGATGTTATAGGATCACTAGATGGTGAAAAAAAGGTAACAAGAATGGGTCCCCTGGAACAATGGGAAACAAAATCTACACCTACACATTGTGATACAGCTAGAAAATAGTTTCTACAATGCTAAGTCTTTATATTTTAGGTTTGTTTACACAGCAACTTTACTCTCTAGGAAATGATTCTTTATTAATACTCAAGTGTTTGCAGCTTATAACCCAGCAACAAATAATGTTTCTAAATATAAACAAGCATGATACTAAGAGTAACTACTTGCATTGCTATAGCTGATAAAGAAGAATGATCTTGGGGAATAGTCAAACAATCTTGAACTTTTTCATACCTTTCCTCTTCTCCAACATGAGAAGTCATAGTCTAGATATGTCTCATGGACTTTCCTGCCTAGGCTGGATTTGAAATATGATTCTCACCTGTCAGCCTCCTTAGTAGTTAGGGTTACATGCATGAGCCATTGGCGTCTAACTACATAATTATTTTTTACATATTTATGAAGTATGAAGTGGCAATCCCATTCATTTATATGTTGCTTAATGATCAAGCTACATCATATCCATTAATTTCTGCATGTAACATTTCTTTATAGTGATAATGCTCAAAAACTTATCTTCTGGCTGATGAATATCTATTCTTAACTATAATCACTTTGCCTCTTGCAGTATAAAATTAATATATTTACTTTTAATCACAGAAGTCTGCTAATTAAAGTTATATAAAACATGAATTGTAAAGTGAAAGAAATTCATAGTTTCATTACTTGTTTAAAGAAAATGATAATGCATTTTTTTCAATTATATTTCTTTGGAATGTGTAATATTCATTGATTTAACTTAAAATTGATAGCAATTACATCATATCTAGTTGATTCAAACTTGTATTTAAAAATTGTACACTTAACACAAATATACTTCCACTTTCTTCTAACACATAATTAAAATAACAGTATAGGAAAGTTTGGTGTTAGCTGTTCATGTGTAGAATCATAGAAACTCAGGAGACTAAGACCTGAATATTTTAATTCAATATCAGTCCAAACAGACAAAAATGTGAAAACTTATCTCCAATTATCTAGCAGGAAGCAGAAGTTGAGGATGTGGCTCAAGGAATAGCGTGTCATAAGCCATTAGCAAAGAATACAACAGAGATCATCAAACATTGAGTTCAAGCCCTAAAAATGGCAAGTACACAAAAGACAACAACAAAAAAGTGATATGAACATCAATAATAAAGACAAAGTAGTAGAAAAAATGATGAGAAACGTGTGTGAACATCTGGAATTCAGAAATCATTTGACAGAATTTTGATTCATGAGAGGTAAAAGTCACAGTATAATTTGAACAATCTCATTGAAGTCATTTGTGTTGAAACCTGGCTATTGGGTAACATTTGAAAGAGCAGACTGGATTACCTGACATAGCAGACATTGCCTGTAACTATACACCATCCCACTGTGAAAAAATCTAAAATCATGCTTGTTAATTTAAAAAGAACCTCATACTATAGTCTTTTTGGTCCACACAGAGTGAGGTCCTTATTTTGAGGCTTCAGACCAGTGCTTTTATTTATAAACACTTCTGTTTTACTCCCCTTCACTGATGTAGCTATACCTTACTAAGCTGGAACCAAGCCACTCCCTAGAAATTGGGCAAGAGCATTTGCTGATGCTCTTCCAACTTCTCTCTGTGGCTCAGGATAGCGAGACTCTTGTAGCTAAGATGGGTTACTTTGATGTCCAGGTGGCCTTAAACTGTAGATAAACATGTAATGGATATGTCAACATGCGTTAGTTTCAAACTATGATCTTCAGATCTGAGCCACTATGCTCAGCCCAATATTTCCAGTAAGTTACTTAATCTTTCTGACACTCAGGTTCTTCCTGTGTGGAAAGTGAAAAGAATTACTTTGTGGACCTAAGAATCCAGTTGGAGTTATGACTGGGTGCAGGAAGTATAAGTGTTCAGGATGTGTGGACAGAGTCTGACACTCTCATAAAACTACTGGTATTTATATTTAAATGAATTCCAGGAATTGGAAACAAGAGGGATTTTTCTGTTCTTGTTAATCTTTTTATGGACATTGAAGGAGCCACAGAAATTCAAGGAGAACAGGGAAATAAATGCAGCAGTTGTACTCTGTAGATATTATATTCACAATGAGCTATACCTCTTGTGGACAGGGACAGGAGGGAAAATCAGAGAGATAACAAAGTGATGAGACTGTCAAACAAGAAGTGAACTCGTTAGCGACTTATAAAATGGTGATCTGTATGTACACTACCTTAACAAAAAACATTTGAAAAATCCAGGTTGATTATTCTCTTTTCCAATTTTTGTAGAGGCCCTTAAGACTCAGGCTCACCTGGAGTTTTTGAAGGTCACATTATATGATAATTAATGTAGAGCCTGAATCTCTTAAGAAATGTTATAAAAAGTACTTCATTCTTAGTGCCTCTTTCTCTTTGAGTGGTGATTATATATGTTGTTGTAATAGCTAAATTTTTACTTTTTGTTTTTAGTACTTGTCAAGTGTTGAATTCTTCTTAAAGATTTGTGACAAAGGTCTGCTATATCTTGGCACCCTGCCCTTAAATAAAATGTTAATTAATCTTTGAAATTAATGTACTTGAGTATGAGTTTTATTTATTGATTTAATTTGTCGGCGGTGGTGAACTCTGGGCCTTGATGCCATTCCTCAGCTCCTCAGCTCAAGACTAGTGCTCTGCCACTTGAGCCACAGTACCACTTCTATCTTTTTCTGCTTAGGTGGTGCTGAGGAATCAAACCCAGGGTCTCGTGCATTTAAGGCAAGCTGTCTACAACTGTTGCACCTTCTCAGCCCTTATGAGTGTCTACAACTGATCCACCTTCTCAGCCCCTATGAGTGGTATGTTTGTGCACGGGTCTGTCAAGCAAATCTATTGAGCAAATGTATACATTTGCCACTAGACATATTCAAAATTATGAATTAACTGATATTTTAATGAATAAAACTGTTATCATTGATACTAGGAAGTGTTTGTCTCCCATACTAAAACCATGGAGGAGGGTATTTTAAACTAAAACTACAAAAGAAATTTTAAGATCTTGTTGCTAACAAATGTGTCCAGGTATTATTACATTAAACAGACAATTCAAAATAGTTTTTCTTCATGAATACAGAGATCAAAGGTCTTATTATTCTTATTTCAAAATGCAAATTAAAGGGGAAAAACAGTCAGGAGGTAAAATTTATATTGAATGTTAATAGTTAAAGAGGAAAAGATCCTAGAGGACAAACTAAAGACAACGCAATATCAGAGCACTATATGCTCAATATTAAATAAGAAGGTTTAATTGAAAAATTGAGCTGGAATGTGCACATCAAACAAAAGCAAGAAATCAGAGCCTACCAGCAACAAAGAAACACCATAATGCATATCTCAGAAAAAGGAAAAAAATTCCTTGTATTGATTTCAATGATACATATAACCCACCTGCACACACACACACACACACACACACGAATGTATGCAACAGCTCAACCTACTCACATTCATTCAACATGAATCAAAGATCTTCCTATAATATTTGGAACTTTAAATGTTTCTAGTCTTGTAAATAATTGATAACAGATGCATAAGCAAATATTTTCTGAATAAAACTCTGTTATGTAAATGAGAATTTATGATGGTTATATCTACTTAAAATATCTCTCAATCTCGAAAGAATTAAACAAGAGACAATACAAATTTGGGACTATATTTCTACCAGCTATTCTGCAAAGGCTTAATAAGAAATTATGAGATCTAATATTAAATACCAAATTCATACAATTAATACATGTGTAGATGAAGTGAAAGACAGTGATCAGAGACCTATTCTGCCTCCAATTCCCAGCAGCCTGCACACTGTGACACCTTTGATTCTGCTGTGCCAAGCCCAGAGTTCTTTTCCCTACAGCAGTGGCCCTGCTGGGGTTGGGGATGGGGGCTGTGTGGAGAGGAAGGAGGCCACAGGAGAAGCCAAGCTTTGGTTGGGGCTGAGGGTGGTGGGGAGAGGATGGTGGGGAGGCCCTGAAGGAGGCTGTGAAGGGAGGAAGAGGCAGTTGGCCAACAGCTCATGCAGCAGCCCTATAGGCAGCTGGGTTCTGGGGAGTGTCTGTGAGGTGTGGAATTTGGGGTGGATTTGCTAGGGCCTGTTTGCTTGGTGAGGAGAGGAAGAAGTCTCGAGTCCCACCCAAACAGATAGTGAAAAATGAGACAACCAATGGCTGAAGAATTTCAAGAACAAAGGCAGGGACTTATAGGTAATCTCTAGGGCCAGTGAGGGCAGCAAGGCTGGGCCTGTGGTTGTCATGCCTCTCTCAATGCCCTTGGAAGTGAGGGCCAGCTCTGCTGTGGGCTAGGCCTCGCTCTTGCCTTGAAGCAGGCACCAGGAATTGTCAGCACAGCCTCAGCCTGCCCCAAGGAGGTGGCCTGTTGTGCGTGCTGTAGCCTGGGCAGCTGCTAGGAGGCTATACACAGAAGGGCAGAGGAAGCATATTTGGTAGGCTCTGCTCCAGCCCAGCCAAGCTCAAGGCCACTTGGGAAGTTCCAGCTCTGAATCAGGACCATCAGGACCAGGCATTGCTCCCTAAACAAGTAGGACCTCTGGGGACTTGTGCAGTGGCCGCCACGTGTGGGTTGTGAACCTCCTTAGAATGGCCGAGGAGTCTCAATGAAGAGGTGAATTTGCTTCTGTGCCTCTCCCATCTTCTGGATTCTTGCTCTCCTCCTGCCTCCTGCCTTGTCCAACTACAGGAGTCAACTTCTCCAAGCCACTGAGAGGCCATCCCGGAGATGCTCACAGGGCTTTCCAGGCTGCTTCACCATGCATGCAGGGCTCACAGGGTGCCATCCTCTAGGCAAAGCATATCCCTATTTCAGCTTGGCCACCCCTGCCTAGGGGACCACGAATTGCATTCTTGCACAGAAAACTAGGGGTACACAAGGCCGTCCTGCAGTCTAAGGCATCCTTTCCTTCCTCTTGCTCAGGTGTGGAGCAGCTGTGGAGCCAACTGCAACATCATGTTTG
This sequence comes from Dipodomys spectabilis, assembly GCF_019054845.1. Lineage (NCBI taxonomy): Eukaryota > Metazoa > Chordata > Mammalia > Rodentia > Heteromyidae > Dipodomys > Dipodomys spectabilis. The sequence continues at coordinate 445,614 of NW_024871331.1, forward strand.
ATTATCTTAAAAGAAGAGGATAAAAAGCTTCATTGTCCCAGATACAGCTGCCCCTGGGGTTCTCTGTGTACACTAGTCTTGTGCTTAGATAAGGATCCCCAAGACCACCAGGGAGCCAGTTCTCATGCGACCACATTAGAGTCATTTATTTCAAGCTTGAGCCTGGAATCACAACTGTAACCATTGCAGTGTGTCAAAGTTGAGAACCCCGACCCCTCATTTAAATGGGTAATCTTATAACAATCTTATTGGCTAGCAAATGCAAGCTAAGCAATAAGCAATAATTTGTCGAGGAGAAGGGAAAAAAACAAATCGTTTAAATAGGGATACAGGTGGACCCATTGCAACAATGAGATGTACAAGTTCTTATGGAGAAAAACGAACTTTACAACTTTGGTGGTGGGGAGGGGGAGGAGGATTCGATGGGGGGCGGGGGGGAGGATGGGAAGGGATGGGAGGGGGAAACAAAGGAGGAGGCTACAATGTTTGATAGGAAATATACTCATTATCTTGCCCATGTAATTGTAACCCCTCTGTACAGTATTTTCACAATAAAAAAGTTAATAATATTAAAAATTTAAAAAAAATCTGTAACTTTAGGTACTTCCCTTCATCCACTGATGGCTATTGCTAGGGAAGTTATGGGCAGAACGTTATTGTGACATTTCAGGGTTTTTCCAGGAACCTGAGTTCTAACTTTCAGTAAAAGTCTACTTGCAATGGTTGCTTTCAGTAAAGGTCTTCACAATGGATACTTTTGGAGTATTCGGAGTCTAAGTCCAGAATGCCTGTACTTTGGCAAAGGCCTCTCACTAGCCTGTGTGTGTGTGTGTGTGTGTGTGTGTGTGTGTGTGTGTGTGTGTGTGTGTGTGTGTTGTGTAAGAGAGTCCGACACAGCTGAGGTTTGGGGTACAATACTACTTCGCTTTAGCATTGAGTTTTGGTATCTATTGTTTGTCCCACCCCCTCCCCCCAATTTTGAGTTCTAAAGTTGTCCTTCTAAATACTTTCATCCTTTGATCTTCTTGATATTCAGATTCCTAAGGTCTGCTTTGAAATTCAACATTTGCTTCATGAAGGTGATTACTTTCTTCTAACTTTTATGAAGCCCTTTGCTCTCTTTAAATGCAGTTTGTGCTGTGTTAGTGGTTTTACTTAGCCCAGACTGTGGTGGCCCAGGCTGTGACTGTTAATTCTGAGATTATTTTAGCCCAATATGAGATACTATACTTTCAGTATATCAGTGAAAGAAGTTCAGCATCTTTATTGAAACAATTTCCTGGCTGTAAATACAAACAAAAACATCCAGTGATATAAATGTACAATTTGTTGTTTTTAGTTAATTGTTCACCACTGTAATGAAAAAAATCTTTTTACTAACTAAAATGAGTATTTGTAATGGGAAAAAAATCAAATGTTATAAATCTTATAAATTGATCAAATACCAAAAGAAAAAGAAAGATACTAATCAGGAATGAAGTACAAATGTAAGTGTTTAATAAATAAATGAAATGTTTGAGATTCATATCTACATAGCAAATAGGAAGGAAAATAAAGAGGAAAGTCACTGAGATCCTATCTTACACACCAGAATAGCTATCACCACTCAAATAAATAAACTGCTGAAGAAGTTGAAATAAATCAGGAACTATATTTGGTTTTGTGGCATTGTAAACTTGTGCAATCCATAGGGATATCTTAATGGAAGTTTACACAATATCAAAAAGACAGATATCTTGATGACCTTTACCGCAATTGGATACATATTGAAGGAATATAAATCAACATGAACATCCATGTTCATGGCAGCAATATTCATAGCAAACAAGTTGTGTAATCAACCTAGATGCACCGGAAAGAGGGAATTAAGAAAATGTGCTAGGAGGAGTTCGGGGAAGATGGCGGAGGAGAAGCTGGAATCTGAACAAGCTCTCGCATAGAAAGCAGTTTTAGAGTTCCAGTGAACAGTCCTAAGCCAGAGAATCACACCACGTGTGCCATCACAGGACAGAGAGTTAGACAAGAGAGGGGAAGCCAAGACAAGGAGACACATCTGAGTGCCTGCCAGCAGCCGCCGCGGCGGCAGCAGGGTCACAGAGGCGACCGCAGCCGCGGCCATACCTGAGCGCTCACACAGAGAGTCCAGACGAAGGAGCCAGACGCAGCAGGCGAGAGGATTCTACTCAACACCAGCAAGAACCGACAAGGAGCCGACATCTTCATCCTGCAGTTTGCAGACCAGAGACGACCCAGGATCCAAGACTCGGCGTGAGTAGAAGCTCGACGTCCTCACTCCTTCTCAGGGAGCAGAGGAGGGAAGGCCACCCCTCCCCTCCAGCACCCGTGATCTCCATCTTGGATACCAACAAAGCTCGGAGGAGCGGCTAGCTCCAGCTCAGGCCTTGGAATAAAACGAGTCATTTAGCAGGTCACAAGAACTTAACGGCGGCGTGACCTGCCAGACTCAGCTCCATCCAGGGAAAAGTCACCCAGCCCAGGCACCAGCCATTGGAGTGGCTTTCCTCACTGGGTAACCAGAGCCAGAGGCTGCCCCTCCCTCTAGCAGCCTCCACAATCAATTGAAAAACAGAAACCCTGAGAATGGCTCCAGGCTGGGCTATGTGAATTTTTCACAAAATAGCCCCAGGGAAAAGCTACTGTTTGTTGAAAGGCCTCAACTCTACCAGAACCTAGCCTCATCACCCCTCTTTTGTGATTCTCAAAGCAGATCACCCTCCCATTAAACTAACCTGGGAGGGGGATCTCAAAATCTTGGGTAAAGCAGAGCATTTTTCTGCCTGTTCGAACAAACTGACTTAAGAAACCAATCAAGCCACAGGACCTCAAGCTGACCAGAGACTCCAACAAGAGGCTGGTTACAGACAAAAGGGAGATAAAGGATTCTTCCCATCCCTCCCAAAAAAATAAAAAAAAAAAATCAAAGAACTTTTTTTTCTTCTTTTCTTTTTTCTTTCTTTTATTTTTTTTTTTGGTACCTTTTATATATATAAAATTTTTTTTCCTTTTCTAAAACTTTTATTAATCTTTAATTTTTGCCTTTTTTGAAAAAATAATTGTTTTCCAGTAACTTTTTTTCCCTCTTATAATTTTTATTTTAGGAATACGTGAATGTACGTTTTCTTTTCTTTTCTTGTCTTCTCTCTCTTTTTCTTTCTTTCTTAATTTTGTTTTTGTCTAGCTCTACTGAACTTCTGATCTTTTTTTTTTCTCCCTTTCTTATCCTTTTCACCTTTTCCTTTCTTTTGTTCTTCTGTATGTGACTTAACTCTTGTCCTGCATATCCTCAGATAAACCCATAGTTAACTAGTAGACCCTATCCCCCATTGTGTACACACTTAATCCACAAATTTATTACTCAATCCAAAACCTCTGAGACTTAAATTCCTTAATAGCAGTACTACCTCTTCATACCTATATAATATTTTAAGCATTTTTTAAGTTTTTCACATCTCCTCTATCTCCCTCCTGTTTTCTCATTATATTCACATTCCTCTCTAAATAGATGGTCTTTCAATCTCCATAACTATATTAATTTTTATGTTTCTAATTTATTTTCCTGGTCTCTTTTCATTTCCCTTTCCCTTTCTTCTTTTTCTCTCCCTCTCTACTTGCATCCTACCCAACCTATTTCCTGCATTGAGATTAGGACATAGTTAACTCTCCCTGTGCCTCCCCACACCAATCTATTCCTAATTTTTACCCACATCTCTCCCTAACCCTAAAAATTTCTGGTTTTCCAAATTCTTCTCTGCGGTTCGAAGCCCATTAACATATAGTTGTTTGATGTTGAATAGATGTATCTGTTGAACTAGATTGTATCTGTAGACTATTGACTGTATAAATGCAAACGTTGGTTGATGGTTGCCTTAAGATAGTGTTCTAGCACAAAACTGGTGCTATTTTCATCTCCAATGGGCAGAGTAAGCCGAAAAAACACAAGAAAAATGGCAAATCCGGTTATCTCAATTCCCAATCTTGATAATCAGGGGTCAGATCAGATAATGAACAATCCAGAGGAGAGTTCCCAAATAGCTCTACAAACACTGGTGGCAAACATGATAAATGAGAAGTTTGACAACTTACAAAGGACTCTGAATGAGTGTGATAGGGAGAGAGAGGAGGCATCCCAAAAGTTTATACAGGAATATCATAAGTGTGAGGAAGCTACTCAAAAACTGATACAGGATTTGCGTGAACAACTTGAGAATACTCAAAGAGAAAGGGAGGAATGGCGTGAGCAGGCTGAGAACACTCAAAGAGAACTGCAGGAATCCCACGAACGGGAGGAAAGAGAACTGCAGGAATCCCTCAAAGAGGGAGGAAGCTAATCAAAGAGTAATACAGGAATTGAGAGACCAGATAGAGAACACACAAAGATCACTAAAGGCATTCATGGAATCCATTAACAAAGAGCTGAAGGAAGTCAGGGAGACCACAAAGGGAATGCTGAATGGAACCCAACAGAAGGAATGGGAGTCCAAAGAAACCATAACCAATCAACTAAGTGATTTGAGAACAAACACTGAACACCAAATTAAGGAAGTAAAGAAATTCATACAAGACCTAAAACAGAGCTTCAACAAAGAACTTGAAGCCATCAAAACTGACCAATTAGAAGGAAAAGAGATAAAAAACAAAGTAGAGAGTCTTGACAGCAGGTTAGACCATGCAGAAGATCGAATCTCAGGGATTGAAGACAGCCTAGATATTATAGAGAAAGAACATACAACCATGCAAGAAATGTCCAAGAAGTATGATAGATCTATCCAACACCTGGAAGACACTATCAGAAGGCCTAATCTAAGGATAATAGGTGTAGAGGAGCACCTAGAAACAGAAGTTAATGTTCTAGGAAATTTGTTTAACAGGATCCTAGCAGAGAACTTCCCAAACATACAAAAAGATAGGCCTATTCAGATACAAGAAGCTTTTAGAACCCCAAATAGACCAGACCATAATAGGACATCCCACCGTCACATTATAATCCACACAGGATCAACTCAGACCAAGGAAAAGATCCTTAAAGCTGTCAAGGAGAAAAGGGTAATCACCTCTAAAGGGAAACCAATTAGAATCACCTCAGATTTCCCAGCAGAGACAATCAAAGCAAGAAGAGCCTGGAATGATGTATGCCATGCCCTAAAAACAAACAACTATCAACCAAGAATACTGTACCCAGCTAAACTCTCCTTCATAACTGAAGGCCAAATAAAAACCTTCCATAGCAAAGAAAAATTGAAACAATACATCTCCACCAAACCAGCCCTACAAAAGATTCTTAACGATGTCCTACACATAGAAAACCAACAAGACCGCAACAAAGGCCAAGAAACTGCACCCAAACTGAGAATCCAAGAACCATAGGAAGAACCCAGTTTTCGCAGCCCCCAAGAAGGTGGATAACATGGCAGGAACTCCCAAATACCTCTCTGTCCTATCTCTCTAAGTTAACGGACTGAACTCTCCATTTAAGCGACATAGACTGTCTAGTTGGATTAAAAAACAAGACCCTTCTATCTGCTGCCTGCAGGAGTCACATCTTGCCCGTAAAAACAAACACATTTTCAATGTTAAAGGCTTGAAAAAAATCTACCAAGCAAACGGCCCCCATAAACAGGCGGGAGTTGCAATCTTAATATCAGATAAAATAGACTTCAAATTAAAATTCGTGAGAAGAGATAAAGAAGGTCGCTACATACTAATTAAAGGATCTCTCCTTCAGGAGGATATTACAATTCTTAATATCTATTCGCCAAACAATGGAGCACCCAAATTTATCAAAGAAACACTACTTTCCCTCAAATCCCATATAGATCCAAAGACATTAATTGTTGGGGATTTTAACACACCACTCTCCCCACTAGATAGATCAACTTGGCAAAAACTCAACAGAGAAACCGCAGATCTAAACAGCTGCATAGATCAACTAGACTTAACAGACATCTGCCGAACATTTCACCCAGCAGCATCAGAATACACGTTTTTCTCAGCAGCACATGGAACGTTTTCTAAAATAGACCACATTTTAGGCCACAAAGCAAACTTGTCTAAATTCAGAAACATTGAAGTTATACCTTGCATTCTTTCTGACCACAAGGGAATAAAATTAGAACTCAACACCAAAAGCCACCAAAGAAAGTCCGGTATCACATGGAGGCTGAACAACACACTGCTGAATCAAGAGTGGGTCATGGAAGAGATTAGAAAGGAAATTCAAATGTTCATGCTATTCAACAAAAATGAACACACAAATTACCAGCTCCTCTGGGACACAGCAAAGGCAGTACTCAGAGGCAAGTTTATAGCTCTGAGCTCCTACATCAACAAATTGGAGAGATCTGAAACTAGCAATTTAATGACACATCTAAACCTCCTTGAAAAAGAGCAGCAAGATAAACCCCAATCCAGTAGACGGAAAGAAATAATCAAAATTAAATCAGAATTAAATGAATTAGAATCCAAAAAACTATAGAAAGAATCAACAAAACAAAGAGTTGGTTCTTCGAAAAACTTAACAAAATTGACAAACCCTTAGCAAATCTTATCAGAAAAAGAAGAGAACACACCCAAATTAATAAACTCAGAGATGAGAATGGAAACATCACCACAGAAACAACCAAGATTCAGAACATTATAAGGGAATACTTCTCAAAACTTTATAATAAGTTTGAGAACTTGACAGAAATGGACCTTTTCCTAGCAAATATTGACATGCCAAAACTAAACCAAGATGAGTTAAACCAGCTTAACAGGCCCATATCAAGCATTGAAATAGAAACAGCAATAAGAGACCTCCCAGCTAAGAAAAGTCCAGGACCAAATGGTTTTACAGCGGAATTTTACAAGGCCTTCAAAGCAGAGCTCACACCAATACTCCTCCAACTCTTCAATGAAATTGAAAGAGAAAGCTCACTACCGAACACATTCTATGAAGCCATCATAACCCTCATCCCAAAACCAGGCAGGGACTCATCAAAGAAAGAGAACTATAGACCCATTTCTTTGATGAACATTGATGCGAAACTTCTCAACAAAATTTTGGCCAATCGACTTCAACAATTCATCCAAAAAATCATACACCACGATCAAACAGGATTCATTTCAGGGATGCAAAGCTGGTTCAATATACGCAAATCAATTAATATTATTCATCACATCAACAGGAGCAAGAATAAGAACCACATGGTTATCTCAATAGATGCAGAAAAAGCATTCGATAAGATCCAACACCCCTTTATGATGAAGGTTTTGGAAATATTAGGAATCCATGGAACATTCCTCAATAAAATAAAGGCTGTATATGACAAACCTACAGCCAGCATTATACTCAATGGTGAAAAACTGAAGCCATTTCCTCTTAACTCAGGAACAAGACAAGGATGCCCACTCTCTCCACTTCTCTTCAATCTAGTATTAGAATGCCTAGCTACAGCAATAAGACAAGATGCAGACTTAAAGGGGATCCAAATAGGGAAAGAAGAAATAAAACTCTCCCTCTTTGCAGATGACATGATCTTGTATTTAAAGAATCCCATAGACTCCACTCCCAGATTACTCAAGCTGATTCAAAACTTTGGCAAAGTAGCAGGTTATAAAATTAACCCCCAAAAATCAATGGCTTTTCTGTATGCCAACAATGAGAAAAGTGTGGCTGAAATTAGGAAAGCAACTCCATTTGTAATAGCCCCACAAAAAATAAAATACCTAGGAATTAACTTAACTAAAGAAGTGAAGGACCTCTACGATGAAAACTTTAAAATCTTGAAAAAGGAAATCAACACAGAACTTAAAAATTGGCAAAACCTCCCATGCTCCTGGATTGGAAAGATTAACATCGTGAAAATGGCAATACTTCCCAAAGCTTTCTACAAATTCAACGCAATACCTATCCAAATTCCAACCTCATTCTTCAAGGAAATAGCAGAGGCAATCCAAAAATTCATATGGAACAATAAAAGACACCGAATAGCAAAAACGCTCCTGAATGGAAAGAACACTGCTGGAGGAATATCAATACCAAACTTCAAACTCTACTATAAAGCCATAGTAATCAAAACAGCTTGGTATTGGCATAAGAACAGACCTCAGGACCAATGGAATAGAATTGAAAACCCAGAAATGAACCTACAGACCTATAGCCATCTAATCTTCGATAAGGGAGCTAAAACAATAGAATGGAAGAAAGATAACCTCTTCAGTAAATGGTGCTGGCAAAATTGGTTAACTACATGTAGAAAACTAAAGCTAGATCCTTATATATCACCCTGCACCAGAATCAACTCCAAATGGATCAAAGACCTTGAACTCAAAGCAGACACTCTGAAAACATTACAGGATGGAATAGGAGAAACCCTGGGTCTCCTTGGCTCAGGCCGAAATTTTCTGAATAGAGACCCGGAAACACAACAAATCAAAGAAAGGTTGGACAAATGGGATTGCATAAAGTTGCAGAGCTTCTGCAGGGCAAATGACATAGCTAGCAAGATCAATAGAAAGCCCACGGATTGGGAGAAGATCTTTACTAGCCATACAACGGACAAGGGTCTCATATCTAAAATATACTTGGAACTCATAAAATTAAATCCCCCAACAACAAATCCTCAAAGAAACAACTGCCCAATAAATAAGTGGGCGAAAGACTTAAAGAGAAACTTCTCTGAAGAAGAAAGAAGGATGGCCAATAGACACATGAAGAAATGTTCAACATCCCTAGCCATAAAAGAAATGCAAATCAAAACAACATTGGGATATCACCTCACTCCAGTTAGAACGGCAAAAATCAAGAACTCTAACAACAACAGATGCTGGAGGGGATGTGGACAAAAAGGAATCTTACTTCATTGTTGTTGGGAATGTAAACTTGTTCAACCACTTTGGAAAGCGGTATGGAGGTTCCTCAAAAGACTTCACATAGAGCTCCCTATGACCCAGCAATCCCACTTTTGGGCATTTACCCTAATGTTTACAAACAAGACCACACTAAAGCTACCAGCACAGCTATGTTTATTGCAGCATTATTTACCATAGCTAAGATATGGAACCAACCCAGATGCCCCTCAGTAGATGAATGGATCAAGAAAATGTGGTATATATACACAATGGAATTCTATGCCTATATCAGAAAGAATGATATTGCCCCATTTGTTAGGAAATGGAAAAACTTGGAAAAAGTTATATTAAGTGAAGTAAGCCAGGCCCAAAGAAACGTAGGTCTCATGGTTTCCCTTATTTGTAATATCTAGTGTATGTATGAGTCAAGCAGAAAAGGTCAGATAATGTGATGTCAGGAACATGTACCCTTAGATGTGTATTTTAATGTTTTTTTTTCTTTCATGCACGTGTTTCTAACACATTTATAAGATTATCTCTTTGTTGCTTTGTATGTCCCTCCCCCACACTATAACCCCTGCTTTCACTATATTTGATGTCAGTATAACTTGTGGAGGAGATGGGGAAAAACCAGTTGTTTAAGGATACAGGTGGACCTGTTGCAACAATGAGAAGTACAAGTTGTCATGTCCAAAACGAGCTTTACAACGTTGGTGCGGGGGGGGGGGGGGTGCAGGGGGGGGGAAGGAGAAGGATTGGGATTAGGGGGGGAGGGGGGAGGCTGGGAAGGGATGTGAAGGGTAAACAAAGGAGGAGGCTGCAATGCTTGGTAAGAAATGTACGCATTATCCTGCCCATGTAACTGTAACTCCTCTGTACAGTATGTTCACAAATAAAATTAAATTAAATTTAAAAAAAAAAAAGAAAAAGAAAAAAAAAAAGAAAGAAAATGTGCTATTCATAGCTATAAACATGTTCTGGTATATGAGAAGTGAATGTTTCTACTGCATCATTGCTTAATATATACCTATCCTACTTTTACTACGTTTTGTGGCATTGTGTTTTTGCTTTAATGAGGAATGTCCATATTGATTTTCAGACCAGTTACAATAGGTTGAAGATATCCTATAATATGTGGATATTATATCAAAATTTAAATATATCAATGAACACATAGAGGACCATCATATATAGTTTATAATTTGAAGCAATTTTAAGAAGGCAACAGTTGGGGAAAAAGACGATGTTAGAAGCTTAGAAATACACAGACAAGGAAAAATATGTGCAACTAATTACTGCTAATAGTAAAACATTTTCCTCAAGTTTTAACAATGAAACTATTAAAATAATACTTAATAACATCAAATAAATATGCCATAGAAAAAAATGTACCGTAGATATACGTTTCCCTATAATTTGTTTTACTTTATAACAAATGGATTAGAAGAAAATGTAATTACACGTCTGAAGATGCTAACACTTTCAAGTGTCATTGATTGAATCCAGCAGAGGAAAGTAATAGAGAAGTAGAGAGTAAGAACAAACTGGGGTATTGATAAAGGTACTCAGTTGATCTTCGTGAGGAAAAAATGTGCTCCGTTTTCCTGATCAAAATAGAGCTAGGACAGCTAACTTTTGACAGAACACTTGTAATGTAGAGTAGTGGAGTTAGTACTTTAGGTAGTAATTTATTACTTTTATTCCCTAATCTTATGACGTGATTCCCAAATGATGTGAGTGATAGTAGATTTTCTTTTTTTGGGGGGGGGAGGGGTCTAGTCGTGGGGCCTGAACTCTGGGCCTGGGCGCTGTCCCTCAGCTCTTCAGCTCAAGGCTAGCGCTCTACCACTTGAGCCACAGCGCCACTTCCAGCTTTTTTCTTTTTGTTTATGTGGTGCTGAGGAATCAAACCCAGGGCCTCAGGCATGCAAGGCAAGTGCTTTACCACTGACCCCCCTTCCCAGCCCCCTGATCCTAGATTTTCTGAGCCCTTTTATTCACCCAAAGTTTCTAATTCCTCACCCGGCCAATGGTTCTTCTGCTACTCTCATTTCTCCTTGTTTCTGAACTAAACTCCTGTAACCTTTTGGTTCATGAGAAACAGCTGGAGAAATATGAGGATGGCTTGGAGTCTGAGGTAATATCCACTCCAGCTTGGAGGATCTGGTGAAGGACTACCACCTGGGTCTCAGAATCAGATATTAATTGACCTCTTTGGAAATGGAGAAACTCACTCCCTCAGGCAGAATCTGTCATTCCTTGACTTTCTCTGAAGAGATTTGATGCTAGGGCACAATTCAGAGAATGAGCTTTCCCATTGTCAGAAGGAATATGTTGAAAACTAAAAGTGGCCTCAGGTCCCAAAGGGCCAGTCAGAAGCCAAGAGATCACACTTTTTTCCTTATCAGGGACCTTCTGGTAGGAATAGAGTCTGAGCAAAGTCTAAGATGGAGATAAACTAAGACTAGGCCTAAGGAGGAAACAAAAGAATGACCCTCTCTTTGACTACAAGGGAGTTGTGTAGTGAGACATGACAACTTCCTTCATATAATAAAATTCACTAGGTAAGTTATCTCACTGCCACTTTGAAGGAGGTCAGTTTCCCCAAAGGAGAAGTTGTTAAAGGTTGTGATTGCCAATTTTCTCTCTAGGCTGTTGTCTCTCTCACCCCTTCTCATGTCAGGTATGCATTGCTTCTTTTAGGCACTCAACTACTTGTCCTGGCTTCTAGGCAGGAATACTGTAGGCTATTCTTTGGCTAACCTCTTGCATTTAAGGTAGAATAGGCCCAGGCTCTGCTCATGCCAAAAGATAGATGCAAGAGGTGAATATAAGCTCAGATTTGTACAGAACAACAATCATGTTGAAAAAATTAAATTAAATTAATAGTTGAGTAATTTAGGGTTTATCGCCACAAAATTTAGGTAATTATTAGGAATACAGCTAGAATCATGGATTAGGAAGAGAACAGTGAAGTAGGTTCAGGATACAATGGAAAAGACACACCATAGCCATAACAGGAGATGAGAGTTTGAAGGAACTATTGGCATAGGTCCATTTACTATCTTAGGAGTGACCTTTGATAGGAGGCTTTTAGAATAATATCTAAAATAGAGGGACTTGCTGGGCACTAGTGGCTCACATCTGTAATCCTAGCTACCTAGGAGGTTGAGATCTGAGTATTATGATTCAAAGCAAGCCCAGGCAGAAAAAGCCAGAAGTGGTGCTGTGGTTCAAGTGGTAGAGAATGAGCCTTGAGCTCAGGGAAAATGCCTAGGCCCTGAGTGCAAGCTTTAGGATCAGCAAAACAACAAGAAACAATAATGATAAAACAAATAAAAGAAGGACTTAAAGATATGTGATGGAATGATGATCATGTGTAACTGTTTAGGGAACATAAAAGGAGACAATATGTGGAGCAAAATGATATCTACTTTTTACTAATCAAGGATGCAAAGCAAATGCCAAATTCCTCTTCTCAAAAACTTCCAAACTTGGGCTGGGAATGTGGTTCAGTGGTAGAGTGCTTGCCTTGCATGCATGAGGCTGTGGGTTCGATTCTTCAGTGCCACATAAGCAGAAAAATCCAGAAGTGCTGCTATGGCTCGAGTGGTTAGAGCACTAGCCTTAAATTGAAGAGGTGAGGCACAGTGCTCAGGCCCAGAGTTCAGGCCCATTGTCCGGCCTAAATAAAAACAAAAAAATAAAACAAAAGAAAAAATCTTCCAAACTTATTTTTTCTCATAGTTGAAGAGAGGCTCTTTTTACAGAAATTTTCCTTATCTAGCTCATGGTCATCAGAACTTCAGTAGACTTTTCCTGTTGAGATGTAATGCACCTAACTCTACTGAACCTAATCAAGGCTAGGAATGTATGGACATCGATACATTTGTTTTATTTTTCCTTATAAATATATAATAATGTCAGTTATTATATATAATATATTATAATATAGAATATATTATACATTATATAATATATTAAATATATTATAACATGTATTATGCATTAACAGAGTTCCTAGTTTTAGATGTAGGAACAGGCGACATATTGAAAGAAAAACATTTGAATCTCTGAGTTATTTCTCTACCACAGGACAATACCAGGATTCATTCTTATTACCCAAAGAGCAACATAGGAAAGTGATGCCAATGGATGTGATTCTCTGGATTTTGGAAATTGTGATCATATACATATGTATATATGATATATATCAAATATATATATATGAAATATCGTTTAATAATAGTGAATTTGTAAAACTATAACAACAGATAAATAAGTGAACACCTATGTGCACACACTCCCAGTCACTTTCATGTATAAGAATTTCTTTTCTATTCTCCTATTCACCTACACAGAGAGTACATGAGTTGCCCTTGAATTGTCCTGGAAGATCTTTATCGGGTACTGTAGCTTCACATTCTTTGTTCCCTAAGTAGCCAGATGTTATGTATTCAATAACAAAATTGTTTCAGGCAAAAGTATCCACCCTGACACACAGAGGAACTTGGATTTCAGAAATGACACAAATAAGTGGGAGGTACAGCAGTACTTTTCAAAATTGAATAGATTACATATTTATTAGAAAGCTTGTAAGAAAAAAACTTCAGTGTAGGATGATACACTTGAAGAAAACTACAGTTTAAAATACATATAGGCGGGTGCTGCAACAGAAAATAAATAAGACTAAAAAAAATTACATATGACATCAAATTACAAAGTTCCAGGGCATTTCCCTACTCTTGAGAACTAGAGTAATCCATATTAAAAATAAATAAATAAAAAGACGAATGTTTTATACCAAATTTCAAAACATACTATATGTTATACAAAGGAAATGCAATAAGCATGCATTTTACAATCTAGTAACATCATATGGTATGAAGAATCTGTATTGATTCATAAAAATCAATACAATGCACTTAAAACATCCAATATCTCAAGTGTCAGCTTAGCAGAATACTTTCAATCTGTGGTGTCTATTTTGCATATTATCCAGCCCTATCCATCCCACAATGGCAGAAGGCTCTTCTGAGAAAGTCCAGAGGCCAGTCTACTGTGAGTGCTCAATGTGGACCTGTTCCCATTATCTTTTATTTGGGCATGTGATAGACTGACTATCTGTTAACTTGCCAAAGGCACAATTTGGACAGGCTTCCAGTAATGATATTTTAGCTCTCATAAAAAGAGGGAAATTGAAGACAGAGGGAAAAATCTATCAGGTCCCTGAAAGATTTCTATCATTGTGCTAACCCTGTAGCTTTCTACTGACACTTGAACAAACTGCAGTAATTGCCACTCCAACCACATGTCCAAAAAGTGGCTTTCCAAATATTGGCCTATTTTCACTTTGGTAAATCAAGACACACTATTGTGGCTCCGTTTTACTTAAACTATCAGCTATGGTTGGCCCAAAGGATAGTTGAACTTACCAATTTCATAAATTTTAGGTCATCACACAATCACTTCATAGCCCTTAAACATTAAAAATACCTACCCATATAAGTCTGCATTACATACTTATTATTGTTTTTCTTCATTTGTCATGTTTTACATATTTGTGTATCCCAGGGCTTAGCTCTGTCATAGTCCTTCTCATAGTTGTTACCACTAAGTACAGTAATTATTTCTGTATTTTTTCTCCAGCTCTGTTTTCTTTAATTCAAGTCTTTAATAGCATCCTGTCTACTGACAACTACTAACTATTGATTTTAGAAAACTCAAAAGATCCCAAAGTGAGCTTTGATCTCTATCTACAAACCAATCCCTCATTACTATTTGATTAAGTGATAACTCTTCCAGCTGTCTTGTCAAAATACCTTGGAAACATTTCAGACTTACATACGTTTTCACACCTCATATTTAATCTATGACCAGATTTCGACAAATTAACTCACTGTATATTTTAGGAACAATATATATATATATATATATATATATATATATATATATATATATATACACACACTCATATACCATATATATGTATATTATAGGAACCATATATATATATATATATATATATATATATATATGCTATATGATATATCAGTGTTAGTACTATGACTTAAATTTGGGGCCTAGGTTCTTTTAATTTTCTTTATTTTGGGGGGTGGGTCCAGTCGTGGGGCCTGAACTCTGGGCATGGGTGCTGTCCCTCAGCTCTTTAGATCAAGGCTAGCACTCTACCACTTGAGCCACAGCGCCACTTGCAACTTTTTTCTTTTTGCTTATGTGGTGCTGAGGAATTGAACCCAGGACCTCATGCATTCAAGGTAATCACTCTACCACTGAGCCACCTTCCTAATCCCTTACTTTTCTTTTTTGCTCAGGCCTTATTTGGTATAAAGATCACCTACAATGTCATTACCCACACCCTTTTCATTTAAAAATATGTATATTCTGTAGCAATATTATTGTCATTATAACCATAATTAGGAAGATAATATGGGTTCATCTGCTCCATACTTCTTGAAAGCTAATGAATGTGAAATTTACAGAATATCCTCAGATATGCCTAGTGGAAACCTGGATTTGAATTATGGGTCTATAGCTGATCAGTATTAGGTACTTGGGAAATTTGTTTGGCCTTGTTGCCTACTTCTGTTTTCAATAAAATACTTAATTCATTTACTAACTGGAAGAACTATCATGAGCACTAAAATTAACCTAATGCAGATGCAGTGCTTGTAATGGTGTCTGCACATTGTGAAGTAGGTCCCAAAGAAGTCAGCTTCCATCAACATAGTCACAGCATCCTTCCTAAAGGCCTTAAGAAATATATACCCAACTGATGTTAATATCTGTGAAAATGTGTCTTTACAAAAAAAGGTCTTTTCTTCATATGAAGCAATTAAAGTAATGTTGGGGCTGTCCTGTGACTTTTACTCTGAAAGAGTTTTGCTTGAATTTTATTCTTACTCTATTAGTGGTAGCAGTAGCGTTCTTTAGTGCTACCCTTCATTTTTCTAGTTCTGTGTTCCATTTGGAATACTATTGTAACTTAGTTTATAAACTTTGTTATCAGAATCAATAAACTACAACTGCTGAACTTTCCAATAAAGAGACAATTTTAGGTGTGCATTACATTTTATGTGCTTAATACTTTCCTGAAAGTATTCCTTTTAGGTTATATATCCCTAACAGCTATTTTTTTAAGATTTCTTATATGATTTATTATATGATTCTTATATGATTTCTTAGAGATCCATAAATAAAACATCTCAGAACAGGAAAAGAGTAGGTAAGAAGTAATAAAATAATATTATGGTGTCTTAATGGCTAAGTGTAAAGAACATGTAACAAAACAGTTGGTAGATTCATTTGCTCTTTTTTCTATTCTCTCCCCCTTCATTGTAGAAACCTTCTTACTATGAAGTGCCAAGTCTTCTGGACCTTTCAAGCCTCATCTCAGTGACAGAAGTGATGGGATTAAGACATGTGCTCCTATGACTGGCTTTTAGAAAGTTCACAATAAAGCAATACCAGTACATATAAAGAAACCTTTGTGAGTGATACGCATTGACTTCCTCAATTGCCAAAATTAAATTCATATGTCAAAACATCAAATTACTTACATTATAATATATGCAGTTCAACTGGAATCACTAACACTTCAATGAATCAAATGCAAACTAAAAGCTCTATATCAAAAACCAACATCTAAGGCAGTGTTGGAAATACAAGAAGAAACACAATAAATCTAATGGAGTGAGATCTTTAACACTGGCAATGAGCAATGATAGCTGAATTTTTAACCAAGCTTGGAAAGTTCAGGTGTCTACTAATGATGTGATTAGAGTTGCGGAGTTGACCTTGGTATTAAGATTAGAGGTAAAATTCAAAGGCAGCTAAGGTTGCTGCAGTATTTTAGCTCGATACAGCGTGACCCTCCCTGATAATGGTAAAGCACAGAGTAGAAGCTAAATCAGTAAAATGTATAGGAAGAATTTTCCACTGAGAGTAATTGCATGGTGTGATCATCACTCTTGCATTGAAAATGTACAGCCCATCATTCTACTTTAAACTCTAGAGTATTTCTGAACTGAAGACAATTATAACACACCAATATGCTGTGAGTGCTGAGCAGTTTAGGTGTGTATTACTGTAATATATGTAAAATCTTTAGAGGTATGGAGTGGACTTACCCTCACACTTCATTCTGTGTTGTTAAGTTTCATGGAGAAATGTTCATAATTATGCAATTCACACTCATCTAAGTCTGAATCAGGCAACTGAGATAAGACATTAGGATCATCACTCCAGTGATGAGGTTTGTGACCTATGAAATAAATAACATTATTTCACAATGTATATGCATTTCTGAAAATTTATGCAATACCAAATACCAAATGTACAAAAGGGACAATTGTCCATTGCTTATATTATCAGAAGTTAAGATACTCCTGAATTATACTTTCTTGCTAGAGGATCATAGGGTGACTGCTGATGTTTGGTACCTTTTCAAGTGCTCCTATACGTCTGTGAATTTTTTTGGGGGAAGTGTTGTTCCATGGTTTGTTTTGAGGTGTTCAAAATTTCAGTATTGTCACTGACCACAACCATGGAACAGCAAAGAAGATGGGATACCTGGCCAAAGAACTGAGAAATCACAGGAAGTGATAGGAAAGTAGACACCAGAGGACCCAAAGCCTCATTGCCGACTTCCAGAACCCCAAATCCTGCTTAACATGTTTATATTCATTCTACTACAGTGGTGGGGTAGTGAGTGATTACAGGTATATCCACAAACTAAGGCATCAATCTAGCTTGTGGTTACAACTATTAACTGAGTTATTGTTTGTATGCATAGTGATAATTGAATCCCTTATTTTTAGGGAGCAGAAGGGTGCAATAGTCATTACAACCATAGCACAGACATCCTTCTTGTCTCCAAAGTCTTAAACTTTTAGTGTCCAACAGCTCTAACTTAAATACTTTTCAGGTAATAACCCATACCCTTGTCTTCCCTTAACTGTTTGACCTTTACAGAGCACAGCTCTCAACCTTTTGATTGCCATTTGAGAGGGCTTCCCAATATATCCCTTTCCAGGTATAACAGTTTGACTCTAGAATCACTCAAAAGTACTATTACAGATGGGTTATTTTGAAAAGGATATTTGTTTTCTAGGGTAGGTTCACTTTTGTAAATTTTATTTTATTTAAAGGTACTGTACAGAGTGGTTACAGTTACATGAGTAAGGTAAATTCCTTGTTGAATATTGTTACCCACTCCATTGTTTTTCTCCTATCTTATCCCACCCCCACCTCTACACCCCACCCCAAAGTTGTAAAGTTCATTGCCGGTATATTGTCTTGTGAATATCATTGTTGCAATGGGTCACTTCTTTCATCCTTATGTTATTTCCCTTTCCTTCTACAAATCAGATAATGTATATACAAGATGGAAGGTACCAGAATCAAGACAGAGATGTCCAGGGATAAATCAAAGAGAAATGAAATAAAATAAGATCTAGATACACTACTTTACCAATATCAAGGTTGATATCTGAAAAAAAAAGTACTTATTGTTTCCATGTTTTGGAGTTCATTTCAATTAGCATCATTTTGTATGGTGACATGTACATAGCTTTGGGGCCAGCAAACCCACTCATGGGCATTTGTCGAAATTATCTCTTAATAGCTAATGGATGAAGAATGGAATTGAAAATAGCAGAGGAAAACAAATCAACATGCAGGTATTATGATTTTATAATTCTAATATGAAAGAACTGAAGCTTTTGTTTCATGAAGAAGAAAGTTTAGCCTGTAATTTCAATGCAAGGCATCAGTTGTAATGAGTCTAAAGTCTTTTCCTCCAAGATATCTAAGAGTACTATACTCATCTTCTGAAGAGTAAATAAGTAATTATTTTAAGTAGCTTTGTTTAATATTAATTTACTTGTAGAAAATGAGTTAAAATATCTTCTCTTGGTCTGGGAAGGTGATTCAGTGGTAGTGTTTGCTTTGCATGCAAGAGAACCTGGATTCGATTCTTCAGTACCACATAAGCAAAAAGAAAAGACCCGAAAGTGGCACTGTGGCTCAAGTGATAGAGCCCTAAACTTGAGCTGAAGAGCTGAAGGACAGCGCCCATGCCCATAGTTCATGCCCCAGGACCGGACTCCAAAAAATAAAACACTAAAACTACCAGCACAAGTATGTTTTTTGCAGCATTATTACCATATCTAAGATATGGAACCTGTCCGGATGCCCCTCAATAGATGAATGGATCAAGAAAATGTGGTATATATACACAATGGAATTTCATGCTTCTATCAGAAAGAATGACACAGCCCCTTTCTTAAGAAAATAGAAAGACTTGGAAAAAAATCATTATGTGAAGGAAGCCAGACTCAAAGAAACATAAGCTCTATGGTTTCCATCATTTTCATTAATTAATATATGCTTAGGATAGTCCTGGCAGATAAGTTCATTTTTTACACTCTTAATATTCGCTCTCTGTGTGTGTGTGTGTGTATGTGTGTGTGTGTGTGTGTGTGTGTGTGCGTGTGCAGTAATGAAACTTGCCTCGGAGCCTCAAAATCTTGCTTGTTTTTTTCACTCATGATTGACTGAATCTGTACTATTTTAACTAAAGTTTTACTCTGTGTTTGATTGAACAATTGAACATAAACGTTCATGGATTGCTACCCCAGCCATCTGTGAACCATGGTCTTCCAATCTCAGCCTCATGAGATGAGATACTGGCATCTAGCTCTATTGCCAAGTGTCATTTGCTTTGTGTTGTTTGGTTTTGTTTTTGTTGCTTGTGTGCACCCAAAATCTGTATGGAAAACAAATCATTTATAATCAGGACTATTCACCTAAAATGTGTGTTGTTTAAAGATTATCTTAATAATGTAATCCTTTTGCATCCACATTATGTGATTTGATTTTTTGAACTCTATTGTTGCAGTCAAGTCACTTATATATAATTTGAATCTTCTTGTCTTGGTATTAGGGTGTTAGGTGTTTAAAAACAGAATTTATCAAGGTTTAACTCTGCACTACCGAAGCAAGACCTTTATGATTATTCAATGTCCTGTAAATCATAAGTTTATCACTACTTGAGGCACCATATGAGCACAAATAGTTTCCTATAATACCTACACATATTTTAGAGTTCAATGCCATGCAATGCACACTTCTGCCAAATATACAAGGTCATCCTTTGTAATTCTCCATGGATTTTCACTATTCTTCTCTCTACTCTCTAGTGCTAAGTCCTGTTATGGTCATGTTGATTTTCTCCCCTGTTACATTCATCATTGTATCTTGGGAACTACTGGTATGCATTACTGTACTTCTGTCCATTCTCCTTGTGCTTCGGCTTGTACCCCTCTCACCTCAAAGGGCTAAAAATTGAAGATATTTGCTTTACTCTTTATCTCAGACATCTATCTTTACTTTCTAGAAATACATTCATTGAATTCCTTCGGTAAAGTCTAATGTCTTGAAAATTATTACTAAATTTTCATGGCTTTGTTATTTGGCATAAAGGAAGAACATAGATCAGTACTGTAACTTAAGTAAAAGATTATTGCAGTCATGCTTCAATAGGTGTTGTTCATTGGATAATGTTTACTTCAAGGTCTGCCTGCCTGCTTCTTTTTGACTGTTTTGTTTATTTTTCAATGCAGTCTTTTCTTATGGAAAATAATTATGGGCCTAGTGAAGATCAATTCCTACTGTAATTAGTCATTAATTTTATTCCAACCTCATTTCACAGATCCTTCTGAGTTTCTTAAGGGTCTGTGTAGTGCTTCACATTTTTAGATATCTTTTAACATCGATGCATCCAATGATGAAGACACATTCCTTAAGTCACCATTTTGATGACTGAAAATAAACCAATCTGCAGTCTCACTAGATGGCAATTTTCTGGTTTTAAATTCTTTTAGATTAAAATTGATGCTGGACAACAAACATTCTGTGTACAATTTTATATTTTCCTAATTATTTTAGTATACTTCCCAATATTATATAAAGTTAAAACATTAACATTTACTTAGTTTTAGGATTTCTAAAACAGTCAGAGTAATAGTTCCATTCATTCACAATTTTAAGATAATAGAGTGTCCATTATGACCAAGTGAGATATTTAAAAATTTTTATTTGTCGTCCTTAAAGGTTGTGCTGGGGAATCAAGTCTAGTGCTTCATGTGTCTTAGTCTACTGTGGGCCTTTGATCCTGATGTGAACCGTGCTTTTATTTTCACATAACAGGAATACAGAAAAATTTCACTAGGAAGGAATTATTACTTGCTTACTTTCTCCAATATCTCTCGCATACAGAAAAGTAATATAATTCTAAACTGACTGAAAATGGTGTTCCTATTAGAGTAATTGTTTATTTTTTGTACCCCACTCTTCACTACGTCTTGTCCCTTTCCTATCCCCCCTTCCCATAAAACTTGGAAACCCACTTCCAGTTAGCCTCATCCTTAAAAAGCTCAACCTTAACTAACCTACCCCTGGTAGTCCTGCTCTAAACTTTCAAAGGCCTGACTGCAACGAGAATCCTTCCTGAAAGTCCTCCTCTGCTACAGGGAATGCTTTCTTCCACTCCACCCCTTCCTGGAATCCCTGCTCTGCACCACCAGAAACCAGGCCACATCCATATCTCCTCCTATGATCCACCTTGCTGCACCAAGAACCCTGCCTACATCGGGCTCCTCCCTCTAATCCTAACTTCATCCAACAGATACCCCATCCCTAACTATTCTATTCCCTCAAAGTCCCATTGCTCCCATATTCTATTACCTCCAAGCTCCTCCCGTCCTTTTCATACCCTACTCCCAACCAGACTTCTCCCTCGACCCCTCTTGGTTTCATCAGAAGCTCCAACCATAACTAGTCTACTTCTAAGTGGCCTAACGTCTCAAACCCAGCCATGAACCTACCTCTTCCCACAAAGTCCTTCAAGCTACACCAAAAACTCTCCACCACTCTATAACTGCCCTTGTAGCACTGCCTTGGTTGAGCAGAAGCATCTCACACAGCCCATCTCCTGCCTGGAAAGCCAGCCCTGCTTCACCACAGGCCTCTCTACCTCCCATATCTACTCTCTCAATGGCTGCATTGTTCCCGAGATGAATCCCCCCTTATTGGATCCTCCCGAAGATCCACAACCTACTCAACCAGTTACCCTGCCCATAATTACCCTACACCTCTGTAGACCTTCCACTCCTTCTCAAAGTCCCTCTTCCAATTAACTCCATCGCTACAAGCCCTGACCTACTCTAGAAAACCCCCACTAGACAACCCCACCACACTATCCCATCTCTCGACACCCACATTGCTCCACTGCAAACCACTGCATCTGTTGGCCTCCCTCTGGAAGCCTCACCAGGCTCAAATCCCTGCCCCTTCATAGTCCCTTTTTGAAGGTTGCCTTGCCCCACTGGAAACCCTGTCCAAAGTCTAAAGTCCTGCATTGCAACACTAAAATCCCCACCCAACCTTACTCCTATTTTCGAAGTGGTGAGTGGTTACACCAGAAACCCTGTCCTAACTATTCTAGTCCACTGGATCCTATCCCTGCTCTCACCAAGCTCTGATCCGCAAAAATTCCTCCATACATTGTTTCTATATCCTGCTCTGCCAGAAACCCCACCTCCACCCTAACACACTCCCCAAAGGCCTGCCATTCTCCAACAGAAACCCCGCCCCTTACTAGCCCACTTTTTCCTAGCACTGCTCTGCCCTCTCACAGACCCTGAAAAGCCTCTCCCTCATAGCTCCGCATTCCTGCACCAGAATGCCTTCATTCTCTTCCATGCCTTATGGGAAACCTCACCCTACATATCCCACCAGGGCTCACAGTGCTACACCACAACCCCTCCTCTAAGTAACCTCTTCCTTTGTAGCCTTGTTCTTCCTTTTCAAAGCTCTGTCCCAAAGATCCTCTTCCCCAGTGACCATGCCTTCTTCCACTGAAAACCAATCCACCTGCCAGTCTCCATCCTTAAGTCCCATCTACTCCACAAGAGACCTTGCTCCTAACAAGTCTAGTTTTTCCTGTTCCCTCCCTGCTGTCTCAAAGCCCTACACAGACTGGCTTTCACCCATAAAGCCCCGCCCTGCTCTACCACAGAGGCTGTGCCAATACTAACTTCTCCCTTGAACCAGAGAGGGCTCCACGAGAAACCCCACACCACCTCATCCTTGAAGTTCCCACCAAGTAAGTTTTATTACAAATGTGATTTTATAATGGTCACAGAATTCATACTAATCAATACGATAAGAAAGCAACAAAAATTAGATAGCTATTAGATGCCTTAGTGTAGTTTGGGGTTCTGTTACTAAGCAGATACATATTGTGTGAAAATGTGTGAAGATGAGTCCTCTAACTGGAAAGCATACTTTGAAGTATCAGTAAGGTTTCAGGAGTGATCATTTTATTTCTAGAATTTTTGTGCACATTTGTGTCCATTAATTTAAAAATATTAGTTATTTTAAATCCTTTGGTTTGGTTGAGGAAAGTGTATTAAGATGTAAAAAGATGACTTTCAAATCATCTCTCTAATTAATAATTTTGGACTTGCTTACTTTACTATGTACCAGAGTTCTTAGTAACAGAAATTCTCTACCAAATCCACTTTGAATTTCCTCCTTTCACTAAAGTGCCCTTTGGAAAAGATTGAAGTGAGATTATACAGGTAGAATGCCAGAAATAAAAATGTATTTGACATCGTAACAAAATCATGATGAAGACCCTACCCAATGTGGTTTAAATTTTCTAATGAAAGGAACTTAAGCATATTTAACTGCAGACTTTCTGAAGACTAGAAGACAAAAATATAAGAAATGCCCTCTAATACAATGGTTCTGAAAACAAAGCAAAACCAAGGAAAGACAACATAATGAGACAGAAGGGAATGAGGAACTTATACATGTGATATAGAATGGAAAAATACACTGAATCAGGTAAAAATAATTTGGGTCACAATGCCTTGTTGTTCAATATATTTCATTGTATATACTGTTCTTCGTTAACCTGTGACTTAATAAAGGTCTCAACAGGGATCTGCCAAGGTAATTGTGTAGTTAGTCAATTTCATCATTTCAAGATCATCAGGATGATAAACTCCCACACACATTAACATACCTGCAACAGCACTAGACATACATTCCCATTGTTCCAACAGTTTAAGGCAAACCTGTATTTAACACAAGCTTTGTATGTGGTATGCTATGGTTTTTTCAGGCTTGATACAAAATGTCTCTGCCCAGAAGTAAATGATGGTATTTGTAGCTAAAATGATATAGGGTCATTGTTAACTTCTAACGCGTGCTGAGGTTTTTATTTATACCTCTGCTTTTCCCTTTCTTTTTTCCTCCCTTCCTTTCTTTTCTTTTCTTTTCTTTCTTTCTTTCTTTCTTTCTTTCTTTCTTTCTTTCTTTCTTTCTTTCTTTCTTTCTTTCTTTCTTTCTTTCTTTCTTTCTTTCTTTCTTTCTTTCTTTCTTTCTTTCTTTCTTTCTTCCTTCCTTCCTTCCTTCCTTTCTTTCTATCTTTCTTTCTTTCTTTCTTTCTTTCTTTCTTTCTTTCTTTCTTTCTTTCTTTCTTTCTTTCTTTCTTTCTTTCTTTCTTTCTTTCTTTCTTTCTTTCTCTCTCTCTCTCTTTCTTTCTTTTTTCTTTCTCTCTTCCCTTTTCTTTCCTCTTTTAGGAAATGAGTATGAATTTAGATATTTTGTTTGCTGAACAAGTATTCTATCTTAAGAATATCCTTTTTCGATTTATTTACTTTGCTCATAAGTTATCCATTTTGCTGAGGGGCAAACACAGGCTAAGTTCCTCACTTCTGTCTGCCAAGTAGCGAGGATCATAAATGCATTCTAACATGCGAATTTTTAGGATGATATGAGACTCTTATTATTTTCCTTGCACACTGGTTCTGATCTGTGATCCTCTCAAACTCTACCTCTTCAATTAGTGATGTGAGTTCCAGTAGCCTGCCCTCAGTATAGATCGTCTAAATGAATTATTGAAGGAAATTTTACTTTAATCTCTGTTTTTGCCAGTCCAGGGGCTGTTATAGTTTTATTTCTAGACAAATTTGTGTTTATATGCACATTAGCTTTAAAATATTACTTTTTCCCCTTTTTTCCATTTTAATTTTCTTGGTCAGGGGGCTTGAATTCTGGGTCTGGGCACTGTCCCTGGGCTCTTCAGATCAAGGCTAGCACGTTACCACTTGAGCCACAGTCCTACTTCTGGTTTTCTGGTGGTTAATTGGAAGGAAGAGTGTCATGGATTTCCTGCCAGTGCTAGCTTTGAACTACTAACCTCAGATCTCAGCTCCTGAGTAGCTAGGATTACTGGCATGAGCCATTGGCACCCAGGTAAAAATGTTACTTATTTTAAGTTCTGTGATTTAGTTGAGGGAGTAACATGAGTGTCTAGAAAGTAACTTTCAAGTTACATCTCTAAATAATTTCAGAGTTTCATTTTCATATTTATTACAGTTTTTAATAACTCCCAAAGTAACAGAATAATCCTTCATTTTCTCCTTACCATAGGTACTATTGGATGAGAATGAGTGAGATCTAAGACAATATGCACTTGAAATTATAAAAAAATATATTGAAAGTACATAAATAGCCAGATAACATAACGTGCTTTTCATTTTCTAAAGAAAGGAATGTCATGAAAGTATATTTATTGGCAGGCTTTTCACCATGTAAGTGTTATATAGCATTGGAGACTTTAAGACATGAACTGGTTCAGGTAAAGTAATACTTTGGGAAAGTTATCTGTTCACTAAATTTATTCATTGTAATTTTTTATTTTTATTTACATGTCAGTTAATATATAAATGCATACATGTGTGTGTAATATATATATATATATACATATATATATATATATGTATATATATACATATATATATATATGTATATATATATATATATATATATATCAGCAGTATCTGTCCAGTGAACTGTATGTTTATGTATGCTTAGGTAATTTCATCATGTCAAGATCATCAAGAAGATGGTCTTCCATAAACCTTAACAACCCTGCAACACCACTGCACATGTAAACTTAAGTGTTCACCATAGTAAGCTAGACCTGTGTTTTACCAAAGCTTTATATATATGGTGTTATTTTTTCATTTAGTCTTGACACAAAATGTGTGTGCTCCTAGAAATAAATGATGGCATTTATAACTACAATAATTTAGTGTAAATCTTTACATTGAACACATGCTCAGTATGAGTTGTTATTTCTTTGCTTTTCTTATTTTATCTTTAGGAAGTTGATTTGAGTTTTGATGTTGTGTTTGCCAGACAAGTATTCCACCACTGGAGTCATTCCACCAATCCTTTCTAGTTTAAGTTACTTTGCTTATAGAGTAGCAATTTTTGCACCCAACCCAAAAAGCAGGGATCATGATTGCATTCCAATATCCCTACCTAGTAGGTTGATATGGGTGATACTTTGCTTCCTAGATTGATTCAGAACTGTGATCATCTCAAATTCTCCCACTTTAGTTAATTGTGTGAGTTCCAGTTCTCCCTACTTCTAGAACATAGAACAGACATAAATGATTACAGGTTATTTGAGTGAATCATTGGCTAACATAGGTGATTTGATATTCAAGTGTAGGGTACGTTTGAAAGTATAATCACTGTAGTCACATATTTTGCTAAGTAATTTTGGTTCACATTAATAACACATCTTGACCAGAATTAAGGACTTACTTTTGCTGTCTGTCAACTTGTATGTCATTTGGTAAAATAAACTTCATGTCTTCCATGTGGGATAAAGAACTTTGAATGGTCTGATGTGCTGGTTCACATCTATAATCATGGTTAGCAATCAGAAATAAATAGATCAAAATTTGAACATAGCTTAACCAAAAATTTAAGAAGTCCCAATATTAACAAACAAGTGGATCATGTTGAATCATGCCATTAATCTCAGCACCACAAGAGGCTAAGTCTCTGCCTAATACCTATGTCACTTGAGTAACTGGCACTCTTGGAGACAGTCACCTCTACTGATGCAGAAATTGGGTTGAGAGTTAGCAAGAGGAGGGAGGAGTCTGCCCCACCTTCCTAGGGTTGACCTCACAGAATGCAGTGAGCAAGCTTGCTTTCCTCCTCCAAATGGCTTGAGATGCCATACTGCTGAGTGTTCATTATTTGATTCCAGTGACTTGTGGTAGAGGTATAAGGAAACATTAAATAAATTTCACATATGCCAATTGAGCTGCTCTCCCAGCCTGTGAGTTCAACTCAGCAAGTGTTTATTATTTGAGAGTTGAGAATACTGAGGTAGGGGAGAGAGGGAGGGTGAGTGAAAGAGAGGAGAGATAGAGAGAGAGAGCTGGGCGCTGGTGGCTCACACCTGTAATCCTAGCTACTCAGGAGGCTGAGATCTGAGGATTGCGGTTCAAAGCCAGCCTGGGCAGAAAAGTCCGTGAAACCCTTATCTCCAATAAACCACTCAAAAACCAGAAGTGGAGCTGTGGCTCAAGCGGTAGAGTGCTCGCCTTGAGCTCAAGAGCTGAGGGAAAGTGCCCAAGCCCAGAGTTCAAACCCCATGACCGACCAAAAAAACAAAAAAGAGAGAAGGGGAGGGAGAAAAGAAAGTAAGGAAGGAAGGAAGGAAGGAAGAAAGGAAGAAAGAAAGAAAGAAAGAAAGGAAGAAAGAAAGAAAGGAAGAAAGGAAGAAAGAAAGAAAGGAAGAAAGAAAGAAAGAAAGAAAGAAAGAAAGAAAGAAAGAAAGAAAGAAAGAAAGAAAGAAAGAAAGAAAGAAAGAAAGAAAGAAAGAAAGAAAGAAAGAAAGAAAGAAAGAAAGAAAGAAAGAAAGAAAGAAAGAAAGAAAGAAAGAAAGAAAATAATTGGAATGAATTGTTTGGAGTCAGGAGTCATATGTCAGAGCTACTACCTATATTTGGTGTTAGGTCTGTTCCAGGTAATGTAGAACCTATGCAGAAACCTTTCCACTTCTTGGCTAAGCTTCAAACCTTTATGTGTTGCCTAGTATTTGGCATACCTGGAGGCAGCCACCTCCTCCCTATCCTGTTAAGTCACAACCTGGTCAGCCTCTGGTCACAATTTCCATCTGACCAGAGGTGAGTCCCAGAATGTGAAGTCACATCCAGATCCAGTGTGGTCAGAGTTTCCCCCAAATGGCCACACCTCATCTGGTCCTTCACATAGATACATCCTTGCCCGAGGTTGGGTCGCCCCATTATTTTTTTACATGCCTTTCCACCATGTATGGCATGGGCAGCAGTTCAGTAAATAAACTTCTTTACCTGACTGAATACCCTGTGGTGTTCTCTTCATTGGCTACCTAATGAAACTCACCTTATTAATATACATTACACTTCAGAGTTTCTAGTTATGAATCCACGGATATTTTTGTGACACATGTGAGATCAGTATCTACAAAACATATTTACTAACATCACTTAACAGTGTAATTCTGCCTGGAATCTTTAATAGCAGCTTAATTAACCATAAAGTCTATGTTGTTTGCTTTGCTTTGCTCTGTTTTTGCTTAAAGTAATAGAAGAGTTGGTGAGACAATCTGTGTGAAGACTCAGGGTCTGTGTTGGAGGGGCAGAATGATGCAGGCTCCGGCCTCAGGATTATCTGAGGACTGTGTTTGTGTATGTGGAAAGCTATTGGCATGCCGGACTATAGAGTGAATATGTTCTCTCTCCCTATCTCAAAGCTCATGTCAGACTCCTGGGAGCTGAGGAAGTAGCTCTTCTACTTACTTAAGCATAAACAGCTAGTCGAGCATTTTCCTGAGTATGGGGAAGTGGTTTGAGCTTGCTCTAAAATAGTTTAGATAAAAATATACAAAGACTTTGTCTCATTGTTTAAGCAAAATTGTTTCTGTTGAAATTCTTTGTGTTAATGTCTCCTGACTAAATCTTGGCAAAATAAACTTGCTTGTCTGTAAATACCCACTAACAATAAAGCACAGCATGAAGTGGCAATTGCTGTTTGCACTCTGCAACCCCTGTGTCCTGGTGATTTTGCGGCACTTACCCAGGGACCCCAATGTGTTAGACGTTGACAACTGGCATCCAAACAGGGACCCTGCAGTGTTGAATTCAGGAAGGGATATTCATGTAAGTACTTTTAATTACAGGGTTATGGGACAAGTTAAGTCTACTCTGTACTTACATATGCTAAAATATTTACTTGCTGCTTATGGTGTAACTATTTCTTCTTTTGACATAGAAATGTGTATTAATGTAGTTAGGGAATGGAATCCTTGGTTCCCCGACGACGGGACGTTAGATGTTGATAATTGGAAATGAGTAATGTATAATATAGAAAGAGCTGCTCGAGAAGGGGAAAGGAGTCCTGCTAGATTTTGATCCATTTGGGCTATTTTACATAACCTTTTTAAAGTTTTAAATGAGAAAAGATTAATAGCAATCTTAAAGAAAGAGGCCACCCCTTCTATTGTAGATTTACTATTGGACTCTGAGGTTAAGGTCGCAATAGGTAAGGATGCATCACAATTAACAGAGAAAAAACAAGAGGTAAAGAAGGCTGAAAAGGAACAAACTGAAAGCATCAATAGAATGTGCAAATGGAATTGATTTTATCAAGATTACAACATATGGGAGTTCCGGGAAGATGGCGGAGGAGAAGCTGGAATCTGCACAAGCTCTTGCATAGAAAACAGTTTCAGAGTTCCAGTGAACAGTCCCAAGCCAGAGAATCACACCAAGTGTGCCATCACAGGACAGAGAGTTAGTCAAGAGAGGGGAAGCCAAGCAGACACATCTGAGCAGCTGCCGCTGCGGCGGCAGGGTCGCAGCGGCGACCACCGCCGCGGAGGCATACCTGAGACGCAGTCCGGGACGAAGGAGCCAGACGCAGCGGTGGAGCGGATTCTACTCAACACCAGCAAGAACCGACAAGGAGCGGACAACTTCATCCTGCACTTTGCAGACCAGAGACGACCCGAGATCCATGACTCCGCGTGAGTAGAAGCCCCACTTCCTCACTCCTCTGGGAGCAGAGGAGGGAAGGCAACCCCTCCCCCCCCCCAGCACCGGTGATCTCCATCTTGGATACCGACAAAGCTCGGAGGAGCGGCTAGCTCCAGCTCAGGCCTTGGAATAGAGCTAGTCATTTGGCAGGTCACAGGAACTTGGCGGCGAGGTGACCTCACAGACTCAGTTCCATCCAGGGAGGGGTCGCCCAGCTCAGGCACAAGCCATTGGAGTGGCTCTCCTCGCTGGGTGGCCAGAGCCAGAGGCTGCCCCTCCCTCTAGCAGCCATCACAATCAATTGAAAAACAGAAACCCTGAGAATGGCTCCAGGCTGGGTGCTGTGAGTTTTTTTTTCACAAAATAGCCCCAGGGAAAAGCTACTGTTCGTTGAAAGGCCTCAACTCTACCCAGAACCTAGCCTCATCACTGCATCCCCCTCTTTGTGATTCTCAAAGCAGATCACCCTCCCAGTAAACTAACCTGGGAGGGGGATCTCAAAATCTTGGGTAAAGCAGAGCATTTTTCTGCCTGTTCCAACAAACTGACTTAAGAAACCAATCAAGCCACAGGACCTCAAGCTGACCAGAGACTCCAACCAGACTCTGGTTACAGACAAAAGGGAGATACAGGACTCTTCCCACCCCTCCCAAAAAAAAAAAAAAAAAAATCAAAGAACTTTTTTTTTCTTCTTCTTCTTTTCTTTTTTTCTTTTTCTTGTTTTGTTTTTTTTCATTTTTTGTTACCTTATATATATATAAAATTTTTTTTTGCTTTTCTAAAACTTTTATTAATCTTTAATTTTTGCCTCTTCTGAAAAAATAATTGTTTTCCA
This sequence comes from Dipodomys spectabilis, assembly GCF_019054845.1. Classification (NCBI taxonomy): domain Eukaryota; kingdom Metazoa; phylum Chordata; class Mammalia; order Rodentia; family Heteromyidae; genus Dipodomys; species Dipodomys spectabilis. Next base: position 476,280 of record NW_024871331.1, read on the forward strand.
TTAACTTTTTTTTTTTTTCTTCTCCTCTTATAATTTTTATTTTAGGAATACGTGAATGTGTGTTTTCTTTTATTTTCTTGTCTTCTTTCTCTTTTTCTTTCATTCTTAATTATCTTTTTGTTTTTTTTTCTAGCTCTACTGAACTTCTGATCTTTTCTTCTCACTTTCCTATCCTTTCCATCTTTTCCTCTTTGTTCATCTTTATGTGACTTAACTCTCGTCCTGCACATCCTCAGATAAACCCGTAGTTAACCAGTAGACCCTATCCCCCATTGTGTACACACTTAATCCACAAACTTATTACTCAATTCAAAACCTCTGAGACTTAAATTCACTAATAGCAGTACTTTATACCTATACAATATTTTAAGCATTTTTTTAAAGTTTTTCTCATCTCCTCTATGTCCCTCCCTTTCTCTCAACATATTCATATTCCTCTATAAATAGATGGTCTTTTAATCTCTAAAATAACATTAATTTTTACGTTTCTATTTTTTTTCTGGTCTCTTTTCATTCCCCTTTCCCTTTCTTCTTTTTCTCTCTCTCTCTACTTACATCCTACCCAACCTATTTCCTGCATTGTGATTAGGACATAGTTAACTCTCCCTGTGCCTCCCCACACCAATCTATTCCTATTTTTTACCCACATCTCTTCCTAACCCTAATAATTTCTGGCTTTCCAAATTCTTCTCTGCGGTTCGAAGTCCTTTAACATATAGTTGTTTGATGTCAATAGATGTATCTGTTGAACTAGATTGTATCTGTAGACTATTGACTGTGCAAATGCAAACTTTGGTTGATGGTTGCCTTAAGATAGTGTTCTAGCACAAAACTGGTGCTATCTTCATCTCAAATGGGCAGAGTAAGCCGGAAAAACACAAGAAAAATGGCAAATTCGGGTATCTCAATTCCCAATCTTGATAATCAGGGGTTAGAACAGATAATGAATAATCCAGAGGAGAGTTCCCAAACAGCTCTACAAACACTGGTGGCAAACATGATAAATGAAAAGTTTGACAACGTACAAAGGACTCTGTATGAGCGTGATAGGGAGAGAGAGGAGGCATCCCAGAAGTTTATACAGGAATATCATAAGCGTGAGGAAGCTACTCAAAAACTGATACAGGATTTGCGTGAACAACTTGAGAATACTCAAAGAGAAAGGGAGGAATGGCGTGAGCAGGCTGAGAACACTCAAAGAGATCTGCAGGAATCCCACGAACGGGAGGAAGCTAATCAAAGAGTAATACAGGAATTGAGAGACCAGGTAGAGAACACACAAAGATCACTAAAGGCATTCATGGAATCCATTAACAAAGAGCTGAAGGAAGTCAGGGAGACCACAAAGGGAATGCTGAATGGGACCCAACAGAAGGAATGGGAGCCCAAAGAAACCATAACCAATCAACTAAGTGATTTGAGGACAAACACTGAACACCAAATTAAGGAAGTAAAGAAATTCATACAAGACGTAAAACAGAGCTTCAACAAAGAACTTGAAGCCATCAAAGCTGACCAACTAGAAGGAAAAGAGATAAAAAACAAAGTAGAGAGTCTTGACAGCAGGTTAGACCATGCAGAAGATCGAATCTCAGGGATTGAAGACAGCCTAGATATTATAGAGAAAGAACATACAACCATACAAGACAAGTCCAAGAAATATGATAGATCTATCCAACACCTGGAAGACACCATCAGAAGGCCTAATCTAAGGATAATGGGTGTAGAGGAACACCTAGAAACAGAAATTAATGGTCTAGGAAATCTGTTTAACAGGATCCTAGCAGAGAACTTCCCAAACATGCAAAAAGATAGGCCTGTCCAGATACAAGAAGCCTTTAGAACCCCAAATAGACCAGACCAGAATAGGACATCCCACCGCCACATTATAATCCACACAGGATCAACTCAGAACAAGGAAAAGATCCTTAAAGCTGTCAGGGAGAAAAGGGTAATCACCTATAAAGGGAAACCAATTAGAATCACCTCAGATTTCTCAGCAGAGACAATCAAAGCAAGAAGAGCCTGGAATGATGTATGCCATGCCCTAAAAACAAACAACTATCAACCAAGAATACTGTACCCAGCTAAACTCTCCTTCATAACTGAAGGCCAAATAAAAACCTTCCATAGCAAAGAAAAATTGAAACAATACATCTCCACCAAACAGCCCTACAAAAGATTCTTAAAGATGTCCTACACATAGAAATCCAACAAGACCGCAATAAAGGCCAAGAAACTGCACCCAAACTGAGAATCCAAGAACCCTAGGAAGAACGCAGTTTTCGCAGCCCCCAAGAAGGTAGATAACATGGCAGGAACTCCCAAATACCTCTCAGTCCTATCTCTTAATGTTAACGGACTGAACTCTCCAATTAAGCGACATAGACTGTCTAGTTGGATTAAAAAACAAGACCCTTCTATCTGCTGCCTGCAGGAGTCACATCTTGCCCATAAAAACAAACACATTTTCAATGTTAAAGGCTGGAACAAAATCTACCAAGCAAACAGACCGCATAAACAGGCAGGAGTTGCAATCCTAATATCAGATAAAATAGACTTCAAATTAAAATTCATGAAAAGAGATAAAGAAGGTCGCTACATACTAATTAAAGGATCTCTCCTTCAGGAGGATATTACAATTCTAAATATCTATTCGGCAAACAATGGAGCACCCAAATTTATCAAAGAAACACTACTTTCCCTCAAATCCCATATAGATCCAAAGACATTAATCGTTGGGGATTTTAACACACCACTCTCCCCACTAGATAGATCAACTCGGCAAAAACTCAACAGAGAAACCGCAGATCTAAACAGCTGCATAGATCAACTAGACTTAACAGACATCTACCGAACATTTCACCCAGCAGCATCAGAATACACGTTTTTCTCAGCAGCACATGGAACGTTTTCTAAAATAGACCACATTTTAGGCCACAAAGCAAACTTGTCTAAATTCAGAAACATTGAAGTTATACCTTGCATTCTCTCTGACCACAAGGGAATAAAGTTAGAACTCAACACCAAAAGCCACCAAAGAAAGTCCGGTATCACATGGAGGCTGAACAACACACTGCTGAATCATGAGTGGGTCATGGAAGAGATTAGAAAGGAAATTCAAATGTTCATGCTATTCAACAAAAATGAACACACAAAATACCAGCTCCTCTGGGACACAGCAAAGGCAGTACTCATAGGCAAGTTTATAGCTCTGAGCTCCTACATCAACAAATTGGAGAGATCTGAAACTAACAATTTAATGACACATCTAAACCTCCTTGAAAAAGAGCAGCAAGATAAACCCCAATCCAGTAGACGGAAAGAAATAATCAAAATTAAATCAGAATTAAATGAATTAGAATCCAAAAAAACTATAGAAAGAATCAACAAAACAAAGAGTTGGTTCTTCGAAAAACTTAACAAAATTGACAGACCCTTAGCAAATCTTATCAGAAAAAGAAGAGAACACACCCAAATTAATAAACTCAGAGATGAGAATGGAAACATCACCACGGAAACAAGCAAGATTCAGAACATTATAAGGGAATACTTCTCAAAACTTTATGCTAATAAGTTTGAGAACTTGACAGAAATGGACCTCTTCCTAGCAAATATTGACATGTCAAAACTAAACCAAGATGAGGTAAACTATCTTAACAGGCCCATATCAAGCATTGAAATAGAAACAGCAATAAGAGACCTCCCAGCTAAGAAAAGTCCAGAACCAGATGGTTTTACAGCGGAATTTTACAAGGCCTTCAAAGCAGAGCTCACACCAATTCTCCTCCAACTCTTCAATGAAATTGAAAGAGAAAACTCACTACCGAACACATTCTATGAAGCCATCATAACCCTCATCCCAAAACCAGGCAGGGACTCATCAAAGAAAGAGAACTATAGACCCATTTCTTTGATGAACATTGATGCGAAACTTCTCAACAAAATTTTGGCCAATCGACTTCAACAATTCATCCAAAAAATCATACACCACGATCAAACAGGATTCATTTCAGGGATGCAAAGCTGGTTCAATATACGCAAATCAATTAATATTATTCATCACATCAACAGGAGCAAGAATAAGAACCACATGGTTATCTCAATAGACGCAGAAAAAGCATTCGACAAGATCCAACACCCCTTTATGATGAAGGTTTTGGAAAAATTAGGAATCCATGGAACATTCCTCAATACAATAAAGGCTGTATATGACAAACCTACAGCCAGCATTATACTCAATGGTGAAAAACTAAAGCCATTTCCTCTTAACTCAGGAACAAGACAAGGATGCCCACTCTCTCCACTTCTCTTCAATCTAGTATTAGAATGCCTAGCTACAGCAATAAGACAAGATGCAGACATAAAGGGGATCCAAATAGGGAAAGAAGAAATAAAACTCTCCCTCTTTGCAGATGACATGATCTTGTATTTAAAGAATCCCATAGACTCCACTCCCAAATTACTCAAGCTGATTCAAAACTTTGGCAAAGTAGCAGGTTATAAAATTAACCCCCAAAAATCAATGGCTTTTCTGTATGCCAACAATGAGAAAAGTGTGGCTGAAATTAGGAAAGCAACTCCATTTGTAATAGCCCCACAAAAAATAAAATACCTAGGAATTAACTTAACTAAAGAAGTGAAGGACCTCTATGATGAAAACTTTAAAATCTTGAAAAAGGAAATCAACACAGAACTTAAAAAATGGCAAAACCTCCCATGCTCCTGGATTGGAAAGATTAACATCGTGAAAATGGCAATACTTCCCAAGGCTATCTACAAATTCAACGCAATACCTATCAAAATTCCACCCTCATTCTTCAAGGAAATAGAAGAGGCAATCCAAAAATTCATATGGAACAATAAAAGACCCCGAATAGCAAAAACGCTCCTCAACGGAAAGAACACTGCTGGAGGAATATCAATACCAAATTTCAAACTCTACTATAAAGCCATAGTAATCAAAACAGCTTGGTATTGGCATAAGAACAGACCTCAGGACCAATGGAATAGAATTGAAAACCCAGAAATGAACCTACAGACCTATAGCCATCTAATCTTCGATAAGGGAGCTAAAACAATAGAATGGAAGACAGACAGCCTCTTCAGTAAATGGTGCTGGCAAAACTGGTTAACTACATGTAGAAAACTAAAGCTAGATCCTTATATATCACCCTGCACCAGAATCAACTCCAAATGGATCAAAGACCTTGAACTCAAAGCAGACACTCTGAAAACATTACAGGATGGAATAGGAGAAACCCTGGGTCTCCTTGGCTCAGGCCGAAATTTTCTGAATAGAGACCCGGAAACACAACAAATCAAAGAAAGGCTGGACAAATGGGATTGTATAAGGTTGCAGAGCTTCTGCAGGGCAAATGACATAGCTAGCAAGATCAATAGAAAGCCCACGGACTGGGAGAAGATCTTTACTAGCCATACAATGGACAAGGGTCTCATATCTAAAATATACTTGGAACTCAAAAAATTAAACCACCCAACAACAAATCCTCAAAGAAACAACTGCCCAATAAGTAAGTGGGCGAAAGACTTAAAGAGAAGCTTCTCTGAAGAAGAAAGAAGGATGGCCAATAGACACATGAAGAAATGTTCAACATCCCTAGCCATAAAAGAAATGCAAATCAAAACAACATTGAGATATCACCTCACTCCAGTTAGAACAGCAAAAATCAAGAACTCTAACAACAACAGATGCTGGAGGGGATGTGGACAGAAAGGAACCTTACTTCATTGTTGTTGGGAATGTAAACTTGTTCAACCACTTTGGAAAGCAGTATGGAGGTTCCTCAAAAGACTCCACATAGAGCTCGCCAACGACCCAGCAATCCCACTTTTGGGCATTTACCCAAATGATCACAAACAAGGCCACACTAAAACTACCAGCACAACTATGTTTATTGCAGCATTATTTACCATAGCTAAGACATGGAACCAACCCAGATGCCCCTCAGTAGATGAATGGATCAAGAAGATGTGGTATATATACACAATGGAATTCTATGCCTCCATCAGAAAGAATGACATTGCCCCATTTGTTAGGAAATGGAAAGGCTTGGAAAAAATTATATTAAGTGAAGTAAGCCAGGCCCAAAGAAACATAGGTCCCATGGTTTCCCTTATTTGCAATATCTAGTATAGGTATGAGTCAAGCGGAAAAAGTCAGATAATGTGATGTTAGGAAAACAAAACCTCAAATATGTATTTTAATGTTTTTGTTTCTTTCATGCATGTGTTTCTAACGCATTTATAAGATTATTTCTTTGTTGCTTTGTATGTCCCTCCCCCACAGTGTAACCCCCGCTTTCACTATATTTGATGTCAGTATAACATGTGGAGGAGATGGGGACAAACAAGTCGTTTAAGGATTCAGGTGGACCTGTTGCAACAATGAGAAGTACAAAATGTCATGTCAAAACCAGCTTTACAATGTTGGTGGTGGGGGGGAGGGGGGTATGATTGGTTGGGAGGGAGGGGGGAGGCTGGGAAGGGAGGTGAAGGGTAAACAAAGGAGGAGGCTGCAATGCTTGGTAAGAAATGTATGCATTATCCTGCCCATGTAATTGTAACCCCTCTGTACAGTATGTTCTCAAATAAAATAAAATAAAATTTAAAAAAAAAAAAAAAAAGATTACAACATATGGAGTTAGAAATTAGCAGAGTGAAAAGAGAATCTAAGAAAGTGAAAGTAAAACAGCCTTCCACTCCTCCGCTTGCCGAAGTAATTTTTACCTCGTCACTCCCTCACAAATAGAGGTTTCAGATAGTGAGTTTCATGATGAAATGCCTATTTTTTCTTATCCTGTAATTCGACCACCCCCTATGAATGGTATAGCTCAACCACCCAGATATGAAGGTGTTGCTGTCCATGATATTGGTAAACGTAAGAAGGCAGTGATGTTGTATGTTCCTCAGTCTCATTATGTTAAGGAATTGCTTAATGGGCTTGCCCGACATTACAATAATTTTGCTCCTGAGGACTGGAAGATGCTTTGTAGAGCCTTGCTTAAGGAACCTGAATACCTACAATGGCAAATGTGGTTTACTGAGTTATATACAGAAAAGACTAGACACAATGCACAGAGCAATAATCCATGCCTGCAGGTCATAACCTTTCCCATGTTGAGTGGAACAGAACAATATGCAGATGCTCATATGCAAGTGAACTCTCCTGAAAAGATCCATGAGCAGTTACAAGACATAGGTATTGAGGCATAGGAGAGGATTCGGCTGGTAGGAGAGCATTATGGCTCCTGGACTAAAGTAATCCAAAAACCTAATAAACCCTATGTTGAATTTTTATCAAGATTGACACTGTCCTTGGAACGTACTGTTGTGGGAGAGGCTGCACTGCAACAACTACTATGCATGTTGGCTTATGAGAATGCTAATGAAGACTCTAGACGAGCCCTATTGCCTATTAAAGAATCTGGGGATGTAAATACATATTTAAGGGAGTGTAAAGACATTACATCTGAATCCCGGCATATGCAGTTATTTGCTGAAACTATGGCCACTAGCTGGCATGCTTTACAAACCAAACCCTCTAATCTAAAATGTTTTGGATGTGGTCAAACGGGACATATAAAGAAGAATTGTAAAAAAAGGCTACTGATGTTAACAAGAGAGGACCAGGAATTTGCCCTAAATGTAAAAAAGAAAGCGATGGGCAAGAATGTGTTGATCAAAAATAGACAATAAAGAATTCCTATAAAAAATGCTTACCCTATGCAGGGAAACTCTCCATCTGGCCAGCTCCAGGGCCCAGAATTAATAACCTAGGGTAGCCAACCATTTTCCTTCCTGGTCCCTGCCACAGCCCACAGCGCTGCAATAGACACGCCGATTTATTCATCTACTGAGAGGCATATTGGTTTAAAACATGCTTGCATATAAGTATCAATTATGGTCATTCAAAAATGACAGATGCCACCTCCCCAGACATACTAAAATCATGGTTTCTAAGTAAGATAGGATTTTATGGTGGTACAAGTGTTGAGATATCTGGATGAGTCTAATGTGTATCTTGCACTGAATTAGGCAGGAAGATATCCAATATCATGTAGGATAAAAATGGTAGTGAGAAGATATTCCCTTGAGAAAGATATAGGAGGCTGCCAGAAGTATGGAGAAATTCAGATAATTTTGAAGGATTTAGAAATGCAAGCTCAAGTATGTCTCTTTAAGTGGAAGGGCAAAAGAAGGGGAAGAGAAGAAAATAACTGAAAACAGATCATTGTCCCAACTTAGAGTATAAAAAGCATAACCTATAACTTCCAAGTTAAAGAGACACCAATATAATATGTCCCACTTAATTTAGATACATGCAAAATATTTACTTGGCTTTTTGCCACTTTAATGCTTCAAAATAAATAAAGACTTGTAAGACATGTTATGTGATTGTCAGTACTTCAACCTGAACACTAATTGTGATGAGCCCTCTTTTTCTCAGTATGCTCTTGGAAAATACTCCCTAAATTGATGATGTTGTGACTGATTAGAGAGTCAGCATAATGGGTTTAATGCAGTTTTTTTCTCAAAGTATCCAAATATATTGTCTGACGCTGTACTTTGAACACACCCTCACACCTGAGCACATTAATTGAAATTGTACATCAGCATTTCCTTGGCACGTTTTACTTTGTGCCTTTGTCTTTTTTGCATGTTCCTTTTGATTGCTCTATTTCCACTTCATCTGTACAAACTGCTAAGAACATTGTTCAGCTACCACTTCTTGATTGCAAACACCCAGTCTATGTATGAAGGTACTTTGTCTATGTTAACCAACAGGGTAGTACTCACTCTCTGAGGAGAAAAGTTCCACAGTATAACTCTATGCCAACATTAGAGGGTGTAGAATTTAAGGCATTTTGAGACAAACAGTGATATTTGAATTGAAAGGCTCCTTAAGGACATTTTCTTGGAGCTCATTAGTTTACCCAGGAGAAATATAAATATCCACACACTTTAGAGCTAATTAGTAAGTATCTGAATTAACACTCGATCTTAGATGTTTTGTTATTACAAGTCACCATTGTATTATTGTTACATCAGAATCCTTCCCTACATGAAAATGTGTATCAGAAAATGAAAGAAAGGCATTAAAAGAAAATGTCTTATCTTTTTAGGCATTTAGTCCTTGTGGTGAGGGTAATGTCTGAACTCTTCCATTCAATAAAAGTTTGAAGTTTATAAGAGCACTTCCTACATATAAGAATTTGTGGCAGGTTCATTGAGAGGGTTATTTCAGCATGGAGATATCCCTAACAAGAATTATATTTAAATAGAGTATATGGCAGTTATGACATATCAATGGCTATTGAGGCATTTTCTATTCTAAACAAGAATAAATTTGCGGAGTCTTTAGTAACATAAGTAAAACTGTATGTTCAACCTATACTTGGTATTACTTGTCCTACATTTATAATGATTAGGCTGATAAGATATCCAAACATATCTAACGATATTTCAATAAAATCCCAAACTGATGTAGATACATGGGACCCTCATTGAACTGTAGGGCAAATTAGGCTTGTCTGTGTTATAGTTCAATCCATAATCTTCTGGTTAAACAGTCTTCAAATATATTCACAGAATATATGTAAGTAAAGGTCATGACAGTTACATCTGTATAATACTTCTAAGGTCAGGATAAAAGTATTTGTTCCCAACATTTAAAACCAACAGGATCTGTTGAATTCATGGATCTAGAATTTTATGGCTTCACATTCACATCTCAAAATTTCATCAATATGACTTACATCTCTACAATTTCACCAAAACACTGTTCTTATTGAACTTGTCTATGTCCTTTTATTTTTCAAATCCAAATAGCATATTTCCTTCAATGTCTCTGTAACAGTTTTGACCTTTTCTTCCTGCCAATTCTTTCCTTTCTTTACTTCTGTAAATCTGTTTTTATTACTTCCTTGTTTCCTTATCTCTTTCTTCCAATTTTGTCCACACTGGTGCTCACATTGCTACACTTATGTCATAACTTTTCTTTTCCTCTTCCCTTTAATAATGCCCCCAATTTTATCATTCGTTTTAATATTCATGTTCATGGATATTTTGATGATATCTAAACAGTCCTATCTTTGCATCTGTTTAATATAAACTTTAGAACTATTAGAGAGTTTTTTCCCCGTAATCCATCATTTTCACCTGTGATCCTTATCACCAAGAATATCACTCACACATTTGCTTGGCCATAGATGTAGAACCCTTTAGATTTCTTCTTACCCTTCCACTCCCACCAATTATATAAGATGAACGATCAAGATTTTCTCAGTTTCTGTTACTAATTTGAATTCTTTTATTTTGTTGTTGTTTTTGTTGGTTGAGGAGCTGGACCTCTGGGCCTGTGTGCTGTCCCTGTGCTCTTCAGCTCAAGACAAGCACTCTACCTCTTGAGCCACAGCACCACTTTCACCTTTTCTGGTGGTTTTCATTGGAGATCAGAGTTTCATGGACTCTAATTATTGAAAGTCTGGTATGTGTCTATGATTTTGAATTATTTGTATTTTGATTAATAATTTTAATATTACCACTGTGCATGCATCTATGATAAATTTTGAATAAAGAAAGAAAAAATACTAAACCATAACAGGTAACTTGACTATGTGATTATAACAAATTATTGAACAGATTTTTGAAGCATTGCACATTTCTAACCAGTAAGAATTAACTTCCTCTCTCCCTGTTATTACACACAAATATTTAAGGGTTTGAACAGAATTTTTTCAAGTAATATACTATAAATATTACCACAATATCATGTTTATATCTAAAATTACCTTGAAAATAATATACTCTACTTTCTATTGAAATATTAGTCATTTTAATCTAGGAAACTTTTGGAAAAATAGACTATATATCTTTGAAATGAAAAGAGTAAAAAATA